>NC_135802.1:41387516-41696172 GCF_964213995.1 Mustelus asterias | reverse complement strand
AGCTCAGTTCAAGGTCAAATAGGATGCCAAGATTTGTTTCGGTCTCAAGATGATGGTCAATGAGATGGATAGCATCGCATGCTAGGAAATGGAGTTTGTGGCAAGGACTGAAAATATGCATAATATAATCAAGGCGAATGATGCCTTCGTTTTAAAGCAGTATATTACTTTAGTTTTAGTGTTTGTTGACTCTTCCTTAGCAGCTGTTCTTGAACAGCTGTACAACGGGTCGGTGGAGAATGGAATTCACCTTAACCCTAACGAGGATACTGCTGTTTACATCTGCCTTGCTCGATATAAACTAGCCCTTCCCAATTTGTCACTGAATCACCTCACAATCCAACATCATAACACTGTCAAGCTGTTGGGTATAATTATCCCCAGGCGGGTCTAAAATCGGAGGCGCATGTCAATGCTACTGCTAAAACAAGTTACCAACCACCCGTACATGCTTCAAGAGCTGACATACCATTCCCACTCAAGTTAAAGATCTTACTATTTCCACATCGATTATTCACTTTGTATTGGAATGTGGCACACTGGTGCGGTTGAGCGGAATCACAAGGCAGCTATCTAAAGCCATTGAAAGGGTTTGCAAAGTAATTCTTGTCCCAAATTTCCCGAGTTACTCAGATACCTTACAAACATGGTGACGGTATGGAGACACTTGAGAACAGACATGATCAAATCTGCTGTTCTTTCGCCCGATTGCTGCTGAACCTTATTCATTACCTGTAGGCAGAGCTCACAACCATTGCCAGCTTTGGAATTCAAAATAACAAACTGAATTATGATTGAAAAATAGCAAGATTTAAGAATAGGTCAATGCCATATCTCATCTGCACAATGAATAAATGACTATTTCACTTTGAACCTTGCTAACATAATATTCCTAATCTGACGATCGCTATGGTATTTGACTCTATTCTTTCTCTCATGTTTTATATTTTGTGATGCCTGATTTTAAAGATTGCATCAATTTGGCCCTTGGTTATGATAGAAATTGATTTTTAAATAAATAAATCCTTGAATTGAAATTGATGTTTCTATGACTGTCAGGATGATTGTATTTTAATTTGTTTCGCTCACTCACAGAGGTTTACAGCATGGAAACAGGACCTTCGGCCCAAATTGTCCATGCACCCCTTTTTTTAACCACTAAACTAGTCCTAGTTGCCCGCATTTGGCCCACATCTCTCTATACCCATCTTACCCATGTAACTGTCTAAATGCTTTTTAAAAGACAAAATTGTACCTGCCTCTACTGCTACCTCTGGCAGCTCATTCCAGATACTCACCACCTTCTATGTGAAAAAAATTGCCACCCTGGACCCTTTTGTATCTCTCCCCTCTCACCTTAAACCTGTGCCTTCCAGTTTTAGACTCCCTTACCTTTGGGAAAAGATTTTGACTATCTAGCTGACCTATGCCCCTCATTGTTTTATAGACCTCTATAAGATCACCCCTAAGTCTCCTACTCACCGTTAACTAATGGAGCATTCTTCTGTGTAGGCTTTCTTGAGGAGGGGATTGAAAGGTTTGAGCTTAAACATCTACCACATTAATGTAAGCAACAGAAATTAATCACTAAAAACTGCTATCACAGATGTTGTGATACATGCTCCAATGTTCAGCAAAGACTTGTTTAATCAATTCATGGCCAATGGGTGGCACGGTGGCACAATGGTTAGCACTGCTGCCTCACAGCACCAGGGACCTGGGTTCGATTCCTGGCTTGGATAACATTCTGTGCGGAGTTTGCACATTCTCCCCATGTCTGCATGGGTTTCCTCAGGGTGCTCCGATTTCCTCCCACAGTCTGAAAGATGTGCTGGTTAGGTGGATCGGCCATGCTAAATTCTCCCTCAGTGTACCCGAACAGGCGCCGGAGTATGGTGACTAGAAGATTTTCACAGTAATGTCATTGCAGTGCTAATGTAAGCCTACTTGTGACATGAATTAATAAACTATTTCTTCTAAAAAAAATGAAATAAATTAAGCAAACAATTCCATCTACGTTTCTTTTTAACAATCCATCCAAAGTTTAGCACAAAATTCAGAAAACTGATGGCTCAAAACTAGACAAGAGAAACCAGTGGCATGTGATTTATTGAATATGAAATCACGTTTTCTACAACATGTAACATAAGTACGCAGCAACTCCATATTTGGCTTCGTACAATTGTATATCCCAGAGATGTAATATGAATGCCCAGCCATTTGTGTCATCTGTGCGTCAGCAGAGCCTCATAGCTGAGATACTGCCTGCATGATAAAGTGAGCAAAGGCAAAGCAGACAGAGTCTGAAGACAGTTGTTATTCAAATGTCACTAAATAAAAGCACATAAAATGTGATCGTTCTCATGTCACGGAGTTAACAGCAAATATAAACGTAAGCTTTGTTCTATTGGCTAAGGCACAATGACATTTAAAATACTCTGTGGCAACCATGCAGGAGCCTATCTGTGAGCGACTGTTTAAATGTGGTGTGTGATTATCGAGTGTAAATTCTGGACCATTAACTGGCATTTCCGTGGACTCAGACTGAATTCCTGTTGTACAGCAAGATGATGTAACTGAATGTTCACCATGGAATCAGTCCCTTCAGGCATGTAATGCATTTCATCAGTCAAGCACCAGCAAGCATTTGTCAAGTTCAGAGCTTATTTTTTTTAACAATTTGATTATCTATCGTTGATTACTTTTTCTCATCCTGCTGTAGTTGTCATGCCCTTTACAATGCAGTGAAGAACGGTGCTTTATGGTGCTTTGAATCTAATGCTAATGGTTATATTTTACCCATGGATTTCAGTACTTGGTGTCAGACATGTACTCATTTATTTTTATAATATAGATTTGAAGAATGACAACAGGATTCTGGCAGGATTGTATTTTTTATAGCTTTTTTTCAGTATAGTTTTAGATAACAAGACTCAGCCATTGCCATGCAATTCCATCCACAACAATCAAAAAATATTTCACTCGATGTCAACCAACAGGTATATTCTGAGGACACGATACACAATAACTACAAAAGCAGCAATCTGTGATATAAATTTACATTGACAAGAGTATTTACCTAGTTTTAATTTCCACTCTTTAAACTGCATTGCTCTACATTGTATTGTCTTGTATTTACCAGATGTACCAGGCTGATTCTGAGGATGGCGGGACTGATGTGTGAGAAGAGATTGACTAGGTTAGAATTGTTTTCGCTGGAGTTCAGACAAATGAGGAGGGGATCTCAAAGAGACTTATAAAATTCTAACAGGACTGGACAGGGTAGATGCAAGGAGGATATTCCCGATGGTGGGGGAGTCCAGAACCAGGGGTCACAGTCTGAGAATTCAGGGTCGACTATTTAGAACAGAGGTGAGGAGACATTTCTTCACCCAAAGAGTGGTGGCTATAGGTATCTACATGGGCCACAGTCTTTTTGTGGGTTATGTGGAACACTCCTCAATCCAGTTCTACTCAAGCCCGCTCCCACAACTATTTTTCAGTTACATCAGTCACTGTATTGGTGCTGCTTCATACTCTCATCTTGACCTGGAAAAATTTATCAATTTTGCTTGCAATTTCCACTGCTCATCCACTTTCACATGATCCATCTCTGACACTTCCCTTCCCTCCCTTGACCTCTGTCTCCATTTCCGATGATAGACTGATTGCCAATATTCATTACAAACCTACTGACTGCCACAGCTACCTCAACTACAGCTCCGCACACTCAGCTCTCTTTAAGGACTTCATCCTGTTCTCCCAGTTTCTCCACCTCCATCGCATCAGTTCTGATGATGTCCCCTTCGAAAATGGTGCTTCTGACATGTCTGATTTTTTCCTTAAGCGAGGTTTCCTCCTACATTTGGTTGACAGGCACTCAACTGGGTTCAACCCATTTTCCGCACCTCTTCCCTCACCCTTCCCCTCCCTTCCTCCCAGAACCATGACAGGGTCCCCTCTTGTCCTCACTTTCCACTCCACTAGCCTCTGCATTCAAAGGATCATCCTCTACCATTTCCACCAAATCCAGCATGATGCTATTGTAAAAAACATCTTCCCCACTCCATCAGCATCCCATAGGGGCCACCCCCTCAGTGAAACACTGGTCCACTCCTCGAGCACACCCAACTCCTCAGCCCCTTCCCACAGAACCTTCCCTTGTAATCGCAGAAGGTGCAACACCTGCTCCTTTAGCTCCTCCCTCCTCACCATTCAAGGCCCCAAAAACCTCTTCCAGGTTAAGCAGTGTTTCACTTGTTTTCAATTTCTTTCTTCAATCTGGTCTATTGCATTTGCTGCTCCAAATGTGGTCTCCTCTGTATTGAGGAGACTAAACACAGACTGGGCAATCGCTTGGCAGAACACCTTCGTTCAGCCTGGAAGCATGACCCCAACCTTCCTGTTGTATGCTGTTTCAACTCAGCACCTTGCTGTCATGCCCATATGTCAATCTTTGACCTGCTGCAATGCTCCAGTAAAGCCCAGTGCAACTGGAGGAGCAGCACCTCATCGTTTGGTTGGGAATGTTGCAGCCCTTGGGTCTCAACATTGAGTTTGGCAGCTTTAGAATATTAACTTTTTCCTCCATCTTAAACCCTCCTTTCTCTTTTTCTAATATTCCATCCATCTTTGCCTCAATTCTAAACACACCCCTCCCCCTCTCACACCAGGCCATCCATCTTTTGTTCTTAAAGTTGCTACTTTTTGTTGCAAGCCCTACATTCTCCCTCCTTTCAGGTCTGCTGAAGAGTCTATGAATTTGAAATGGTGGCTTTGATTCTCTCCTGATAGATGCTGGCAGACCTGCTGAGCTTTTCCACCTCTCTTCACGTACCAACTGACTCAAGAACAGAACCTGCTGCCATCAGACTTTTGAATGTACATTAAGTTGATCTTTCTCTACACCCTAGCTATGACTGTAACACTACATTCTGCACTCTCTCATTTCCTTCTCTATGTATAGTATGCTTTGTCCGTGTAACGTGCAAGAAACAATACTTTTCATTGTACTAATACATGTGACAATAATAAATCAAATCAAACCAAATCAAAATCAAAGACACAGCCAGTATCAACACCCGATGGAAAGAGCACTTTGTAGAATTACTAATCAGCAGTCCAAGATGGACACGCACTTGCTGGAGAAGCTCCCACAATGTACAATCAAAAGTGAACTCAACTGTCACCCAACGCTGGATAACTGCCAAATGAAAAGCAACAAAACTTCTGGTCCTGACAATGTCTCTGGAGAAGTATTGAAACAGGGAGGAGGCATACTGATCCCCTGAATACATGCCCTAGTTGTGAAGCTCTGGCAAAATGAAGAAATTCCAAGTGACCTTCGAGAGGTTAAGATGATCACAATCTTCAAATGAAGGAGTCCAGTCAAATTGTAACTACAGGAGTAGGTAAATGTGAAATTATGCACTTTGGTGGAAAGAATAAAGGAACTGAGTATTATTTAAATGGCAAAGGACTGCAGAAAACTGCAGCTCAGAAGGATTTTGGGGTCCTCATGGCAAAGGTTAGTGTGCAAGTTCAGCAGTTAATAGGGAAAGCAAATAGAATGTTGGTCTTCAGTTCAAAGGGAATGGAATATAAACAGGTAAGTCTTGCTTAAACTATATAAGGCACTAGTTTGACCACACCTGGAATATTGTGAACAGCTTTGGTCCCCTATCTAAGACCATAAGACATAGGAGCAGAATTAGGCCACTCGGCCCTTCGAATCTGCTCTGCCATTCATTCATGGTTGATATTTTTCTCATCCCCATTCGCCTGCCTTTTTCCCATAACCCCTGATCCCCTTGTTAATCAAGAACCTATCTATCTCTGTATTAAATACACTCAATGACCTGGCCTCCACAGCCCTCTGTGACAAAGAGTTCCACAGATTCACCACTCTCTGACTGAAGAAATTCCTCCTCATTTCTGTTTTAAAGGATTGTCCCTTTAGCCTGAAGTTGTGCCCTCTGGTTCTAGTTTGTTTCTACTAATGGAAACATCTTCTCCACGTCCACTCTATCCAGGCCTCGCAGTATCCTGTAAGTTTCAATAAGATCCCCTCTCACCCTCCTAAACTCCAACAAGTACAGACCCAGAGTCCTCAACTCTTCCTCATACAACAAGCTCTTCATTCCAGGGATCATTCTTGTGAACCTCCTTTGGACCTTTTCCAAGGCCAGCACATCCTTCCTTAGATATGGGGCCCAAAACTGCTCACAATACTCCAAATGGGATCTGACCAGAGCCTTATTCAGCCTCAGAAGTACATCCCTGCTCTTGTATTCTAGCCCTCTCGACATGAATGCTAAATTTAGGAAAGATATTCTGGCATTGGAGGCAGTCCAGAGAAGTTCACTAAGTTGATCCCTGGCATGGAGGGATTTTCTTATGAGGAGAGGTTGAATAGGTTGGGCCTGTATTCATTGGAGTTTAGAAGAATGAGAGACAAACTTATTGAGACATATAAGATTCTCAGGGGGCTTGACGGGGTAGATACTGGGAGGTCATTCCCCATTGTAAGAGAGTCTTGGACTAGAGGGTATAATCTCACAGTAAGATGTCGCATATTTAAGACAGAGATGAACTTCTTCTCTCAGAGAGTAGTGAGTCTGTGGAATTCCTTACCGCAGAGGACTGTAAAGGCTGGGTCATTAAGTATGTTCAAGTCAAAGTAAATAAAGTAAAAATGAAGTAAATCAGTAAGGGAAATAAAGTAAAATAATCAGTAAGGGAATCAAGGGTTATTCGGATAAGGCGAAAAATGGAGTTGAGGATTTTCATATCAAATCAGTCATGATCTCATTGAATGGGGGAGCAGACTTGATGGGCCAAATGGCTTTCTCCAGTTCCTGCGTCTTATGTTTTTACTTGTATCGCTCTCACCTGTTTGCAGTGTCCTAGCTAGATTAATTCTTAATCATCAATTGCAGAGGAGATTGTTCCAGAGTCCCTGTCTGGCTTTCGATCAGCCAGAGGGATGAAAGCGTAGTCATCACATCTCAGCAATTTCAGGAAAATGCAGAGAGGGGAACATCGTTTCGTGCATGGCTTTCTTCAACCTCACAAAAGCCTTCAACTCGGTGAATAGAACTGCTGTTGAAGGTGATACAGCAACAGTGATGCCCAGCTAAGTTCACAAGTGTCATAAACCTCCATCATGACAATATGCAAATAGCAGTACTATGCAATGGCTCGATCACAAACATCTTCCCTGTCAAAAGAGGCGTCAAACAAGGGTGTGTCATTGCACCGACACTATTCTCAATTTTTCTCACAGCAGCACTGCAACTTACTGACGCCTCCCCCTCCCCACTGCCAATCATTCCACACCCTACTACCATCCCAAATTTGGAAATAATTGATCCAGTGACTGTGAAGGAACGGCTATAAATTTCCAAGTCAGGACAGTGAATGGCTTGGAGGGAAACTTGCAGGTGGTGGTGTTCCCATGTACCTACTGTCCTTGTCCTTCTGGATGGAAGTGGTGGTGCGTTTGGAAGGTGCTGTCTAAGGATCTTGGGTGAATTGCTGATGGTAATGTTCCCTTTTAGGCTAGAAAATTGCTGTTAATTAACTCTGATAAAGTTCTGCTTTGTTAATGAGGTGTAACTAGAGTTTTAGCAGGGTACCAAATCATAAATACTGCTGAACAACGTGCCTGGTAAACAGATTTTATGTTTGTATAATGTCAAATTCTTCCAATATTTTAAAATTCAATTTTTAAAATGTAATTATACTTATATCATAAAATATTTCCTAAAAGGTTTGTTTTTAAGTTTTCAGTTCTGATGTGTGTGTCCCAATCTTTATTTGGCTCTGTGTAGGAAGGATAATCTGTGCATTTTACTTCCTAGTTTGCTGTCTGTAAAAATTCTTCATTGCGATTGCCTCATCTTTAAAAATTCCTTCATGAGATGTGGGCGTCACTGGCAAGGTCAACATTTGCTGCTCATCCTTGCCTTTGAGAAGGTGATGGTAAAAACTTTCTTGAACCCGCTGCGGTCTATGTGATGTAGGTACACCCACAGTGCTATTAGGAAGAGAGCTCCAGGATTTTGACAATGAAAGAACTGCAATCCAGTTCCAAATCAGGATGATGTGTGACTCGGAGGGGAATTTGCAGGGGGTGGTGTTCCTATGCGTCTGCTGACCTCGGCCTCCGAGGTGGTCGAGGTCGTGGGTTGGGAAAGTGCTGTCGAAGGAGCCTTGGTGAGTTGCTGCAGTGCATCTTGTAGCATCATTATCCAGCCTCATTTTCATCACTGTTGTTGTACACCTGTGACTTGGCAGCAGATTTATATTAACAGTGGGGAAGGTGAAATCCTCAGTGCAGAGATCACTAGATCTTCCTGAGCAGCTTTCTTTGAAGGTGAGCGCCATTGTTTTGCTGCCGACCACAAAATCTGGGCTATTAATTCCAATGCTTCATGACTCAACTATTTATTGATTAGGATTCTGTTAACTAAATAAAGCAATGATTGATTTTTACCTGATTTCTATGGAGGTCTGGTGGCACAGTGGTAGTTGTCCCTCCTCTGAACCAGAAGCTCCAGGTTTGAATCTGTTACAGAGTGTCATTTTGAAAACAGAGAGTTCTTAGAAGCCTTTTTTCCGATGTAATTGTTAGGAAGCACTATGATCATGCAGTCTACTGAGCATGTGTGCACGCTGATGCATACAGAGTTCAAGGCCTATCCTCCGGGAGCCATTTGCCATTCACCTTCTCAGATTTTATAAGGTCACTGGAGCACATGAACATACAAATTAGGAACAGGAGTAGGCCCCTCTAGCCTGCTCTGCCATTCAGTAAGATCATGGCTTGTCTATTTGTAACCTTCTGTCTACCCCTGATAACCTTTAACCCCCCCTCCCTTTGCTTATCAAGAATCTAACTCATTCTGCCTTAAGAACATTCAAAGACTGCTGCCACTGCCTTTTGAAGAAGAAAGTTCCAAAGATTCGTAACACTCTGAGAGAAAAACATTCTCCTTGGCCGGAATTTTACCGGCATGCCTGCCTCGGAATTGGGGCGGGTGAGGCTCGCAGAACGGCATCCATTGGCCTCAGGCCGGATCTTGCGAGCCTCGGGCGGGCGAGGCGGTAAAATTCCGGTACTTGTCCATGTCTTAAATGAGCAACCCTGGCCGGAATTCTCCAGTCTCGCACACCCTGCTCCCAACGCCACTGAGAACCCAGAATTTGGTGTCAGCCAAATCTTCGTTCACAGCAGTGGGACCAGAGAATCCCAGCTGCAGGCGAGGTCGGAGTATTCCGACCCCTTTATTTTTAAACAGTGACTCTCAGTTCGAGATTCTCCCACAAGAGGAAACATCTCCTCTCCACATCCATCCTGTTAAAACACTCCTGGATCCTAAACGTTTCAATCAAGTTGTCTCTTACTCTTCTAAACTCCAATGGATACAAGCCTAGCCTTTCCAACCTTTCCTCATCAGATAATCTGCTCATTCAGGCATTAATCTAAAAAACCTTCTCTAAATTGCTTCTAATTACTTCCAACCTGTTCCCCATTATCCATCTTCTCAAGAGATGGGCAAAAATGCTGACCAGCCGGCAACACCCAAGTCCTATGAATGAATAATAAAAAATAATACTAATAAACATCCTTCCTTAAAAAAAAGTACTCCAAATGTGGTCTCACTAGTGCCCTATACAACTGAATTCAATTCTCCTCGCAATATTTTTAAAAATTCATTCGTAGGACCCAGGTGTTGCTGGCTGGCAAGCATTTATTGCCCGTCCATAGTTGCCCTTGGAGGGCAGTTGAGAATCAATCACATTGCTGTGGTTCTGAAGTCACATATAGGCCAAACCAGGTAAGGATGGCAGATTTCCTTCCCTAAAGGACATTAATGAACCAAATGGGTTTTTCCGACAATCAACAATAGTTTCATGGTCATCAGAAGATGTTTAATTCCAGATATTTTTCATTGAATTCGAATTCCACCATCTGCTTTGATGAGACTTGAACCCGGGTCCCCAGAACATTAGCTGAGTTTCTGGATTAATAATCTAGCGATAATACCACTAAGCCATTGCCTAGTCCACGATTATCTACAATTACATTCTATTAGCTTTCCTAATTACTTGCTGTATCTGCATTTTGTGATTCATGCACAAGGACACCCAGATTCTTCCGAATCTCAGAGATCTGCAATGCTTAATCATTTAGATAATAAGTTTCTTTCTGGTTCTTCATGCCAAAATGGACAATTTCACATTTTCCCACATTATAGACCACTTGTCAGATATTTGCCTACTCACCTAATATACCTATCCATCCATCCATCCATCCATCCCTCCATCCCTCCCTCCATCCCATCCTATCCCATCCCATCTATCCATCTTTGTTTGTAGCCTCCTTCTGTTCTCTTTGCAACTTACTTTCCTACTGTCTTTGTGTCATCAGCAAATTTAACAATCTATACTTTTGGTCCCTTCACCCAAGTTTATATAAATTGTAAAAGGTTGAGGCCTCAGCACTGGTACACCACTCATTATATCCTGACAACCAGAAAATACCCACTTATGCCTACTCTCTGTTTCCTGTTAGTTAGCCAATCTTCAATCCATGCCAACACGTTACCCCCTACAAGCTTTTATTTTCCTCAATAACCTTTGATGTGGTACCTTCTGGAAATCTACCTGTTCCCGTTATTCAAAGTACATGTGACTCCTTCAAAGAACTGCAGTAAATTGGATTTTCCTTTGACAAAACCACATCGACTCTGCCTGATAGCCTTGATTTTTTCCAAGCGCCTTGCCAAAACGTCTTTAATAATAGCTTCTAGCATTCTCCCAAGACGATGCTATGCTAACTGGCTTGTAGTTCTCTGCTTTCTATCTATCATCCATTTTTGAATAAAGAAGTTCCATTTACTATTTTCCAGTTGAAGAGCTTGCAACACTGGACCATCATCCTCCTGGTCACACCATGACTTCTCACCTCCTCCATACACTTTTTATCTCCTGGCGGTTGTTTCTTTGGACAGAGGCAGGGAAGAGAATCTGCTGTCTGATGGCCACAGCTTCTGGCAGGACCTCAAAGGAGGCATCAGAACCTCTTGGGCCTACCTGTTTCTATCTGCCCCTTCCTGTGCATTGGGCAGCCATCAAGACAGTGAGCGGCAGGCTGAATCATTGTTGCCTCGTGCCTTTTCAGAGGGTCTTCAGGGACTGAGTTGCACCTCCAGGCCATGTTCAGGACCATTGGTTTGGACATCAGACCCTGCCCTCTGACTATTGCCATTGTCCTGCTTGTCTGGAGACCCCTCCAGATTATCCTCCTTGGAAGAAAAGAGTGCGTGTTCAGTGAGATCCTCATTCTCCAAGGCTACATTCCTCTGGAGCATCAAGCTGGATAGAGTTCAGCTTACCAACATGATCCACCAGAACCCTGATGGTGCACACTGCAGGGCTCCACCAAATCTATCCAAGCATCATGTAGTTCTAACATTCAAAGTGACAATGTCTTCCAGTTAATGTCATTGGTTGGGACAATTATTCCTGATAGGTAGAAGTGGGAAAAATATTTTTAGAAGATATTTAAGAAGAGTTCTATCAAAGTCAATGATGGGATCACCAAGAGATGATTAATGTACCTCATTTTCCAAGTTGAGTATGAGCAAGCCCTTTTCTCCCCACCCCAAGGCCCAATAAACTGATTCCACAAATCAAACCCGAGAGCTGAGATTTCTCCTCCGGGAGCAGTACATTTTAAAAGCAAATTATCCACTTGCAACTCCACCATTTTCTAAATTCCAGTTGAAAACGATGGATATTCATAAATTAAGTGTTGCTTCTGGAGATCATTCTTGCTCCAAGTACATTACAAAGAACAAAGGAAAGGAAAGTTAATTTGTTAGTCACAAGTAAGACTTACATTAACATTGCAATGAAGTTACTGTGAAATTCCCCTAGTCGCCACACTCTGGCACCTGTTCGGGTCAATGCAACTAACCAGCATGTCTTTCAGACTGTTGGAGGAAACTGGAGCACCCGGAGGAAACCCATGCAGACACATGGGGAGAACGTGCAGACTCCACACAGACAGTGACCCCAGCTGGGAATCGAACCCAGGTCCCTGGTGCTATGAGGCAGCAGTGCTAACCACTGTGCCACTGTGTCGCTCATACAGTATAGCACAGGAACAGGCCTATTGGCCCTCCAAGCCTGTGCTGATCACGCTGCCCTAACTAAACTGAAAAAAAAACCTTCTGCCCTTACTCGGTCGTTTTCCCTTCTGTTCCCTCCCTATTCATGTATACATCCAGATGCCTCCTAAATGTTGTTAAAGTGTCTGCTTCCACCTTCTTCTCTGGCAGCGTGGGTTCCAGGCACCCACCACTCTCTGCATGAAAACATCCCCCGCACATCTCCCTTAAACCTTACCCCTCTCACCTTGAACCTGTGCCCCCTTGTAATTGACACTTCCACCCTGGGAAAGAGCCTCTTGTGACTCCATAGGAGTAGCTGCCACTGAAACATTTATGATATCCAAAGGACTGAAGTGAATTTTAATACCCTTCTGTTTTTATCTTATGTTCTGTTGATTGTTTTGAATATCTTTGCTTCAGCAACGTGTGACAATGAAAGGGGAGGAGCTACTAAGCCGACTCATGTGAAGGAACTGAATTGACACAAATTTCAAAGAGTAATGTCGCTGGTGAGGCCTCCTGGATTACTGAAAACAGTAATGCTAAACGCTATCATTGTTTGAATGGCTTCAGTTTTGGTAATTTTCTATTAATATTCCTGAATAGCCAGGGGTTGAACCTTGGCACAACACATCAAAAGATTTCTGACTTTTATTTCAAATCGGTTACCATAAAAGTCATATTTTTCTGGACAATCTGCCTTGTCCGTTGGAATGTAGGTTATTTTGTTCAGTAAGCTTGTGTTTAATTTTCCCCTGCATCCACACAATCTCCAGGGAATCCATCTGCTACCCATTTTCCCCTATGGGAACTCTGCACTTCTTGCTTGTTCCCTGTTTTGGAAAAATCACCACAACCGTGCCCTTACAGCAGTCAGCTGATTATCCGCTTTGAGGAACGTGTTGTGGCACAATCTAATGCAGTTTTGCTTTAAGACGTCGCCTGGCACTTTAAGACGTACGTACATGCTCAGTGCGGCTGGACGGACATCCAGACTGAGGTGGGAAGCCATTTTACGTTGATCTGCTTCGGGTGTTACCGAAGAAAATGGGAACTCTTGCGGCGATACATTGTTTGCTGTGTCGTTGAACTTGTCAAACGATATGGGTGTCCGCTGAAGGAGAAGTGCTTACAGGTAGGCAGGAAAATTCCGAGCGGAAAGCATTCCCGACAGAGGAACTTTGAGGGAAGTGGAAAGGATCCCCTCTTCCTTATTTCACAATTGCAGGGAATCCGTCTTATTTGTAAATTTGGGCCAAAATGCTATTTATAATATGTTAAATCACATCTTTATCGCATTTTTTTCTGCACATAATATAGGAAAGCAGGCATGAGGAAAAAGATGTTGAAGCAGATGCATTTCACAGCAGATGCATTTCACACTATAGACTGTTCCGGTCCCAATTGTTTTTGTGAGGATTTGTTTGGCAAACTGTGCTTTGCTTGGGGAGTGAAGAATGGGAGGAGTAAGAAAGTGTCTGTTTTTCATCAGAGTGTTATGTTGTATCAACGTGCCGATGACGTGATCTTGTGTTTCCACAGGACTTACCTTGATCCATTGCACACTTGATAAGCCTTTAATGCTTGTTTACAAACACTTTTCTTTGCAGAGGCTCTCACAAAGGCTGACCACCCGATAGTTAAAACCCACCCACTGCCTGCAAACTCCTAACCAACATATTCTCTGGTGGAGGGGTAGAGTGTGCAGGTTCTGATGCGTCAACAAAAATAACAAAAATCCGACACTCAAATGGAAAGGGAATGTTAAATCATAGAATCCCTACAGTGCAGAAGCAGGCCATTTGGCCCAACAAGTCTGCACCAGCTCTCCAAGAGCATCTAACTCAAGCCCTATCCCCATAACCCCATGTATTTACCCCACTAATCTCCCTAACCTCCACATCCTCGAACAATAGGAGCAATTTAGCATGGCCAATCATCCTAACCTGCACACCTTTGGACTTTGGGAGGAAACCGGAGCACCCGGAGGAAACCCACGCAGACACAGGGAGAATGTGCAAACTCCACACAGACACAGGGAGAATGTGCAACCACCACACAGTCACCGAAGGCCAGAATTGAAACCAAGTCCCTGGAGCTGTGAGGCAGCAGTGCTAGCCATTGTGCCACCATGCCACCCGAAGTCAAAGTGGAGAATGTGGGCATTGATCCCACTACCTCTCACATACGAGCGTCTACCATTTGAGCTAATTCCCCCAACTTGACATTAAGCTAACTCTTTAAAAACAAATGTAATGATATTCTGATACGATGTTTACGAGTGATATCAACACCTAAAAATGGAACAATTATTTTCAGTCCTCTAAAGGTTTTATTAATTCAAATTTGGGATGTGAGCGTCACTGGTATGGCTGATATTTGTTATCTATTCCTGGTTGCTCAGAAGGTGGGGTTGTGGCACTTATTTAATGTGACTGAGAGTCTTTTGCCCCTCAGAGTATAACTATATGTCAACCATATTGATGGTGGACTGGAGACATATACAGAATAGACTGAGTAAGGGTGGCAGCTTACCAACCCTAAAAGGACATTAGCGAACCAGGTTGGGTTTTTGCAACAATTCAACAGTTTCATGTTCTTGATTGAAAGAAATGTCAGAGGTAATAGTGGATGCGTTAGTGATTATTTATCAAAACTCGTTGCTTCTGGGGTAGTGCCGGTTGATTGGAAAACGGCTAATGTTACGCCGCTGTTTAAAAAAGGAAGGAGACAAAAGGCGGGTAACTATAGGCCGGTCAGCTTAACGTCTGTAGTAGGGAAAATGCTGAAATCCATTATTAAAGAGGAGATAGCAGGGCATCTGGATAGAAATGGTTCGATCAATCAGACACAGCATGAATTCATGAGGGGAAAGTCGTGCTTGACGAACATGTTGGATTTTTATGAAGATGTGACTAGGGCGATTGATGGAGGAGAACCGGTGGATGCGGTGTTTTTGGATTTCCAAAAGGCGTTTGATAAGGTGCCCCATAAAAGGCTGCTGAAGAAGATTAGGGCACACGGAGTTGGGGGTAGTGTGTTGAAGTGGATTGGGGACTGGCTATCCGACAGGAAGCAAAGAGTCGGAATAAATGGGTGTTTTTCCGGTTGGAGGAAGGTAACTAGTGGCGTGCCGCAGGGATCGGTACTCGGGCCGCAACTGTTTACCATTTATATAGATGATCTGGAGGAGGGGACGGAGTGTAGGGTAACGAAGTTTGCAGACGACACAAAGATAAGTGGAAAAGTGAATCGTGTGGAGGACGGAGAAGATCTGCAGAGAGATTTGGACAGGCTGAGTGAGTGGGCGAGGATATGGCAAATGGAGTATAACGTTGAGAAATGCGAGGTTATACACTTTGGAGGAAATAATAACAAATGGGATTACTATCTCAATGGAAACAAATTAAAACATGCTACCGTGCAAAGGGACCTGGGGGTCCTTGTGCATGAGACGCAAAAGCCCAGTCTGCAGGTACAACAGGTGATCAAGAAGGCAAATGGGATGTTGGCCTATATTGCGAGGGGGATAGAATATAAAAGCAGGGATGTCTTGATGCACCTGTACAGGGCATTGGTGAGGCCGCAGCTGGAATACTGTGTGCAGTATTGGTCCCCTTATATGAGGAAGGATATATTGGCATTGGAGGGAGTGCAGAGAAGGTTCACCAGGTTGATACCGGAGATGAGGGGTTTGGATTATGAGGAGAGGCTGAGGAGATTGGGTTTGTACTCGTTGGAGTTTAGAAGGATGAGGGGGGATCTTATGGAGACTTATAAGATAATGCGGGGGCTGGATAGGGTGGAGGCGGAGAGATTCTTTCCACTTAGTAAGGAAGTTAAAACTAGAGGACACAGCCTCAAAATAAAGGGGGGTCGGTTTAAGACAGAGTTGAGGAGGAACTTCTTCTCCCAGAGGGTGGTGAATCTCTGGAATTCTCTGCCCACTGAGGTGGTGGAGGCTACCTCGCTGAATATGTTTAAAGCGCGGATGGATGGATTCCTGATCGGTAAGGGAATTAAGGGTTATGGGAATCAGGCGGGTAAGTGGTACTGATCCACGTCAGATCAGCCATGATCTTATTGAATGGCGGGGCAGGCTCGAGGGGCTAGATGGCCTACTCCTGCTCCTATTTCTTATGTTCTTATGTTCTTATTTCTTCAACTGAATTCAAATGCACAAACTTGGAATTAAGATTGGAACTGGAATTCTCCCGCGTAGCACAACCCACTACCGCTGCCAGCAAGGATGGAGAATTTGGCTCTCAGCCAAATCTCCATTCACCGCAACAGACTGGATAATCCCAGGCGCGGGTGAGGATGGAGAATTCTGGCCTTGACTATTCCCAAGATTACAGATCCAGTAACTTCTGTGCTATCGATGGGCACCATCATTTGACATACCCTCTGAACTGTGCAATATCTCCTCTGTAGCCCACTGTAACCTCAACATCCATTTTACCCTTCACTCCAGAAACTGTTGCCCTCATTCAATGGATCCTCTGCAAAGCCAATATGTCAATGAGCTGCGCATAGAGGGCTCAAATTTCTGCTTACGCAGTCACTATGGGTGGGATTATCCGGTTGTTCATGCCAGCGGGATTCTCTGGTCCTGCTGCAGTGAACGGAGATTTGGCTGAGCACCAGATTCTATGGCCAGAACTCTACCACCTCGCCCACCACGGATCGGCGCGAGCGAGGGCCCGACAACAGAAATCTTCGTTGACTTCGGGCGGGAATTTCCAGTCTTGCCCGAGCGTAAAATCCCGCTGTCTGTCCTTACTTGCGGCAGAGTGTGAACGGCACGGTAGCATAGTGATTAGCACTGCTGCTTCACAGCTCCAGGGTCCCGGGTTCGATTCCCGGCTCGGGTCACTGTCTGTGTGGAGTTTGCACATTCTCCTCGTGTCTGCGTGGGTTTCCTCCGGGTGCTCCGGTTTCCTCCCACAGTCCAAAGATGTGTGGGTTAGGTTGATTGGCCAGGTTAAAAAATTGCCCCTTAGAGTCCTGGGATGTGTAGGTTAGAGGGATTAGCGGGTAAAATATTGGGGGTAGGGCCTGGGTGGGATTGTGGTCGGTGCAGACTCGATGGGCCGAATGGCCTCCTTCTGCACTGTCGGGTTTCTATGATTCTTCTATGAGCCAGATAATTCGGCTCATAACTATGAAATTTGCCTTATTGTAGATTTTATATTTACCATGAAGCAATCATTTGAGTGTGTTTTATTTTAAATCCAGATTCCACCACACTTTGGTCAACTGATGTAAATAGTGCAAATGAAATTACCACAGCTGTATATTAAGTAGTAGGTCACAAATAATCCTTCATCCTTGATGTATCCTTAATACATCAAGTATCAACCTTGATGTTAAAACTTGATCAGGTACAACTTGAAAGTATCGCAAAGCAAAAATAATGATTTAAAAAATAATAAAATGTTATATAGTAATAATGTTATAATAAAATTAATATAATCAGATTTTAAGTTAGATCCCAAGAGGAACATGGCTGAAGTAGATTTGTCACTGCCACACAGCAGGTTATGGATGAAGAAGATAAATGTAGCGCGGTAATGCACACTCTTCCATCTTGACCTTGGTCACATGGCAAAAGCAGAAGATAAAACAAATAATATGTTAACTCAAGCTTTACATCAAAAAACCAAAATAGCATTAGATAGAATGATAAAAGCAAAATACTGCGGATGCTGGAATCTGAAACAAAAACAGAAAATGCTGGAAAATCTCAGCAGGTCTGACAGCATCTGTGGGGAGAGAAATAGAGCCAACGTTTCGAGTCTAGATGACCATTCATCAGAGCGAGAGGCAAAGAGAATCAGCAGAGATTTCTGTGGGAGAGAAGAGCAGTGCGTCAGGGAAGGCATTCCGATGCCAGGGTCTTAGCATGACTTTAGAATATTCTACCAAGTGCTACAAACAGTCTTGGTGACAGGTGGAGCAGGTCTGATAAAAAAAATCAAGTTGTTAGCATCACCTTTCAGCTCTGATTGGAAGGAAGCACTTGTTGCTGTGGACAATGCCCGTCTGCGCGTGACTGGTGTAGAGTTCCCAGTCACAGAGTTTAGCCTCGGGGGAAAAGGTGTGATGTTCAGAGGTGGAAGGAAACCGCAGAGATTTTATTTTGAGCAGTCATGTTGTTTCCAATTCTGCGACCCTACTTTCTACAGAGATAACACCAGTGGGGGAAAAAAGCTCCATGCCAGTGCATTTTATTTTCAATCCACACTTTTGCTCAGACATTTGGCACAGTAGCACAGTGATTAGCACTGCTGCCTCACAGCTCCAGGGACCTGGGTTCAATTCCCGGCTTGGGTCACTGTTTGTGCGGAATCTGCACATTCTCCTCATGTCTGCGTGGGTTTCCTCTGGGTGCTCCGGTTTCCTGCCACAGTCTGAAAGATGTGCTGGTTAGGTGCATCGGCCATGCTAAATTCTCCCACAGTGTACCTGAACAGGCGCCAGAGTGTGGTGACTAGGAGATTTTCACAGTAACTTCATTGCAATGTTAATGTAAGCCTACTTGTGACAATAATAAATAAACTTAAACTTAACTGTTTGATGCAAATCAAGTTACTACAACTGTATATCAAGTAGTAAGTCAAAAACTATTTCCTTCATTCTTGACAGGCACCTTGATGTTAATATTTGATTATGTGCAACTTGAAAGTATCAGTAAGCAAAAGAACAATTTTAACGTAATGAAAAGTTCAGAATCATCATTATCAGATTATAAATTACAGCCCAAAAGGAACATGCAATCCATGAAAAGTTTCCTTTGATTTAAATTAAAATAAAACATTTTTTCCTCCATTCCCTAATGTTACCAAAATGTAATTGGTCTAAATCGTCACGGCGGCACAGTGGCACAGTTGTTAACACTGCTGCCTCACAGTGCCCAGGGACCCAGGTTCAATTCCGGCCTCGGGTGATTGTCTTGCGTGGAGTTTGCACATTCTCCCTGTGTCTGCATGGGCTTCCTCCAGGTGCTCTGGTTTCCTCCCACACACCAAAGATGTGCGGGTTAGGTTGATTGGCCAGGCAAAATTGACCCTAGTGTCAGGGTTGCAGGGATAGGGCCTGGGTGGGATTGTGGTCGGTGCAGACTCGATGGGCCAATGTGGCCTCCTTCTGCACTGTAGGGATTCTATGATTCTAAATATAAAATATGGGAATCCATTTTATGCTCAGGATTAACGACTCTGCTAATATTAAAAAATGGAGGAAACTCTGTCTGTGTCTCTACTGATGATAATTCAGTTCGTTCACACGTTGGTCTCATAGTTATAGAATTGTACAGCATAGAGGAGGCTGTGCAGGAGGAGTACCTGTACTGGCAAGGTTGTGCAATCCCAAAATCATTCCCCTTGCGTGCAAATTCCCCCAATGATATCACCAACGCTCAGCAGAACCAGACAGGACAACTGAGGATGTTAAAATTCATCCAATTTTTTCATTCAACAGTTTGATTTTCTTTTAAGAGATTGCTGAAACTGTTTCTTAAAACAGTGCGTACCAAGTGCAGTTGGTCAGAGGAATGTTTGTAATGCTGCCAGCCTATATGTCAGCTTCATTTCATGATGGTTTGGTCTAATTCCTGTACTAGGTGTTTCAGCTCAGTTAACTAGCACTCGCCTTCGCTGCAACACATCTGTGGGAACCCCCTTCTGGATGGCCCCAGAGGTAAGTAAGAAACCTCAAAGGGCAGCCCGCATTTCCAACACTACCCAACCCTGGAGTGCTGGTTTCCTTGCACTTTCATTCCCCTGTATTATTGCCGCATTTGTTTTTCAGAGTGGTAAGCAGCTTTGTGAATGTATTAGTTGTTTCATTTATATATGTGAATGTAGCAAAAAACGCATCAGCTGACAATCTGAAGTGGAGAGAATAATGTATTCCCTCATTAGCGTGAATCAATGCAGGAACTGGAAGTCTAATCCAAGTGCCCCTTCAGCCCGAGAACAGATTTACATAGTCTGACTTTGTGTCAGCCATAACCCTTTCTCCCTTCATTATTGATTTCGGAAAGATTGCTGAAGATTTATGAACTAACCAAAAGCTCTTTACTCAGGCACGAATTATCAAGTTATCACATGTTGTAAGCCAAGCCACATTTCAATAACCTCTGGTGTCAGGTTTCATCACGTTTCACTTTCTTCTCACAGGGAGGAGAGGAATGAACTTTTCTTCAGTCTGAGTTACGTAACATGAGCAGCTATTGCTATTCCAACCTTACAATTAATTACTTCAGCTACAGTTATTCATAGTTTGCAACATTACATCACAAACAGTAAATATTATCACACTGCCTCTGTTTCGACATGATGTATATTTGAAAAGTTTTGCAAATGGCCTCCATCTACTTCCTTCACTCAGCACACTAGAGGGAGGCGATAGCCTAGTGGTATTATCGCTAGACTATTTATCCAGAAACTCAGCTAATGCTCTGTGGATCTGGATTCGAATCCTGCCACGGTAGAATTTGAATTCAATAAAAGATATCTGGAATTAAGAATCTGCTGATGACCATGAAATAATTGTCGATTGTCGGAAAAGCTCATCTGGTACACTAATGTCCTTCAGGGAAGGAAATCTGCCGTCCCTACCTGATCTGGTCTACGTGTGACTCCAGAGCCACAGCAATGTGGTTGACTCTCAACTGCCCTCCAAGGGCAACTAGAGATGGGCAATAAATGCCGGCCAGCCAGCGATGCCCATGTCCCACAAATGAATTTTTAAAAAACGACTTCCTGTCACACCTCAAGCATCAAGTTGATTAAGAACAAATTAATCATAAAAGAAAGTGCCTAACAAATTTAATGGCTTGCAATGGCCATTGTGTAATGCAATGCATATTATTATAGCATGCCAATTATTATAAGTACAGCTAAGTATATTTTTAAAAAGTGTAAATCTGCCTCTTTGGTTATGCCCTTTTTTTTACCGTAAGGAGTCTAACATCACCAGGTTAAAGTCCAACAGGTTTATTTGGTAGCAAACGCCACTAGCTTTCAGAGCGCTGCTCCTTCGTCAGGTGAGTGGGAGATCTGTTCACAAACAGGGCATATAAAGACACAAACTCAATTTACAAAATAATGAATGATTGGAATGCGAGTCTTTACACCTAATCAAGTCTTAAAGGTACAGACAATGTGATTAGCTGTAAAGACTCGCATTCCAATCATTATTCACAATTCTGTAAATTGAGTTTGTGTCTTTATATGCCCTGTTTGTGAACAGAACTCCCACTCACCTGACACAGGAGCAGCGCTCCGAAAGCTAGTGGCGTTTGCTACCAAATAAACCTGTTGGACTTTAACCTGGTGTTGTTAGAATCCTTACTGTGTTTACCCCAGTCCAACACCGGCATCTCCACATCATGACTTTTTTTTACCTACAGGGATAGTCTGGGATTAAAAGTTGATTACATGTTATACAATTTTTATCAGAGCAGACATTTGATTACAGTGCATGGGCAGGATTTTCCGGTCACACCCATCTTTAAATGGTCCATCAAGTTTTCTGCCCCACCTATGACAATTCCAGTGACAGGTGGGACCAGTCTCCCACTGATCATCGCCAATAAATGGCTGAGGCATTGAATAGGTATTTTGTGTCGGTCTTCACAGTGGCAGACACAAGTAACATGCCAAAAATTGATGACAGGAAGGCTATGGCAGGTGAGGACCTAGAAACTATCATTATCACAAAAGAAGTAGTGTTGGACAAGCTAATGGGGCTGAAGGTAGACAAGTCTCCTGGTCCTGATGGAGTGCATCCCAGGGTACTAAAAGAGATAGCGGGAGAAATAGCAAATGCACTAGCGGTAATTTAACAAAATTTAAAGGAAAAAAAATTCAAAATGTTGATATTACTGATGAATGTGTTAAAGTGTTTGAATGAAATTTCTCCTTGGTGAATTTAATAAAAGCATCATTCTATTTAAAGCTTGAAACTTTTGCGAAAAGTTTATTAAAACATGCCAACATGCTTATTATTAATATTGCATGGCATAATTTCAACCCCAGATTAGAATTAATTTGACTAGCCTATTTCTACAAGAGTTCAATACGGATGCAGGAAAAATAGGGTTGTTGTCGTGGGAGACTTTAATTTCCCTGGTATAGACTGAGAGCTGGGACTCTGAATGGGGAGGAATTTGTAAAATGCGTACAGGAGAGTTCTTTGGAACAATATGTAGATAGCCCGACTAGAGAGGGGGCTATACTGGACCTAGTACTGGGGAATGAGCCCGGTCAGGTCTTCAAAGTTTCGGTAGGGGAACATGTGGCAAATAGTGACCACAATTCTGTTAGCTTTAGGATAGTGATGGAAAAGGATGAGTGGTGTCCCAAGGGTAAGGTGTTGGATTGGGGGAAGGCTAACTTTAGTGGGATTAGGCAGAAATTGGCAGCTCTTGATTGGGAGAGGCTGTTTGAGGGTAAATCCACATCTGGCATGTGGGAGTCTTTTAAGGAACAGTTGTTAGGGCTACAGGACAGGCATGTGCCTATAAAAAAGAAGGATAGGAAGGGTAGGATTCAAGAACCGTGGATAACCAGGGAAATTGAGGGACTGGTCAAAAAGAAAAGAGAGGCGTATGTTAGGTCCAGGCAGCTAAAAACGGTGGGAGCTCTGGAGGAGTACAAAGAAAGTAGGAAAGAACTCAAACGGGGAATTAGAAGGGCAAAAAGGGGTCACGAAATGTCCTTGGCAGACAGGATTAAGGAGAATCCCAAGACATTTTATTCATACGTTAGGAACAAAAGGGTTGTCAGGGAAAAAATCGGACCTCTCAGGGACAAAAGTGGGGAATTATGCTTGGAGCCCAAAGAAGTAGGGGAGATCCTAAATGAATACTTTGCGTCGGTATTCACAAAGGAGAGAGATGTGTTGACTGGGAGTGTCTCGGAGGGGAGTGTTGACCCGTTAGAGAAAATCTCCATTACAAGGGAGGAAGTGTTAGGTTTGTTAGAGAATATAAAGACTGACAAATCCCCAGGGCCTGATGGAATCTATCCAAGGCTGCTCAGGGAGACGAGAGATGAAATCGCTGGGCCTCTGACGCAAATCTTTGTCTCGTCACTGGACGCAGGTGAGGTCCCAGAGGATTGGAGGATAGCTAATGTGGTCCCGTTATTTAAGAAGGGTAGGAAGGATAACCCGGGTAATTATAGGCCGGTGAGCTTGACGTCCGTGGTGTGGAAATTGTTGGAGAGGATTCTTAGAGATAGGATGTATGCGCATTTAGAAAGGAATAAACTCATTAACGATAGTCAGCATGGTTTTGTGAGAGGGAGGTCATGCCTCACTAACCTGGTGGAGTTTTTTGAAGAAGTGACCAGAATGGTTGACGAGGGAAGGGCCATGGATGTCGTCTATATGGACTTTAGTAAAGCGTTTGACAAAGTCCCTCATGGTAGACTGGTGCAAAAGGTTGGATCTCATGGGATTAAGGGGGAGGTGGCTAGATGGGTGGAGAACTGGCTTGATCACAGAAGACAGAGGGTGGTAGTGGAAGGGTCTTTTTCCGGCTGGAGGCCTGTGACTAGTGGTGTTCCGCAGGGCTCTGTATTGGGACCTCTGCTGTTTGTGATTTATATAAACGATCTGGAAGAAGGTGTAACTGGGGTGATCAGTAAGTTTGCGGACGACACAAAATTGGCAGGACTTGCAGATAATGAGGAGCATTGTCAGAAGCTACAGAAGGATATAGATAGGCTGGAAATTTGGGCAAAGAAATGGCAGATGGAGTTCAATCCTGATAAATGCGAAGTGATGCATTTTGGTAGAAATAATGTAGGGAGGAGCTATACGATAAATGGCAGAACCATAAAGGGTGTAGATACGCAGAGGGACCTGGGTGTGCAAGTCCACAGATCCTTGAAGGTGACATCACAGGTGGAGAAGGTGGTGAAGAAGGCATATGGCATGCTTGCCTTTATAGGATGGGGCATAGAGTATAAAAGTTGGGGTCTGATGTTGCAGATGTATAGAACGTTGGTTCGGCCGCATTTGGAATACTGCGTCCAGTTCTGGTCGCCACACTACCAGAAGGACGTGGAGGCTTTGGAGAGAGTACAGAGGAGGTTTACCAGGATGTTGCCTGGTATGGAGGGGCTTAGTCATGAGGAGAGATTGGGTAAACTGGGGTTGTTCTCCCTGGAAAGACGGAGGATGAGGGGAGACTTAATAAGTACAGCACACCAGGATGATAGGGAGTGGGATAGCTTGATCTTGGTTTCAGATGAAGGTCGGCACAACATCGTGGGCCGAAGGGCCTGTTCTGTGCTGTACTGTTCTATGTTCTATGTTCTATGTGTATAAAATTATGAAAGGCATAGATAGGGTGAACGGTGGGAAGCTTTTCCCCAGGTCGGTGGTGACGTTCACGAGGGGTCATAGGTTCAAGGTGAAGGGGGGGAGGTTTAACACAGATATCAGAAGGACATATTTTACACAGAGGGTAGTGGGGGCCTGGAATGCGCTGCCAGGCAAGGTGGTGGAGGCGGACACACTGGGAACGTTTAAGACTTATCTAGATAGCCATATGAACGGAGTGGGAATGGAGGGATACAAAAGAATGTTCTAGTTTGGACCAGGGAGCGGCACGGGCTTGGAGGGCCGAAGGGCCTGTTCCTGTGCTGTATTGTTCTTTGTTCTTCTTCTTTCCCTCACTTAGTTACACATTGCCCCATTGTGGAAGCAGTGTAAAAGTGAGTTTAGACAGCATTTTGCATCCTGTGTGTGTAATAAACCAAATCCACAAACTAAAGAATTTGGTATGAGTCAGTGTTAAACTAACCAGTAACCAACGAGATCTAAAAATAGCTTAAGGGTAACTCATATTCATGAGTTGTATCCCTCCATTCCCACATATTCATGAGTTATAACCCAATGAGGTTCAGTCCACCTGAGGTTACTACGACCGAAATCTCTCAGGAAAGACCTGCCAATCCGACTCTGCATTCTAGTCCTTAATGACACACAAAAAGGAAGAAGTCAAGAATTTCCGAAGTGAAATTTGTTTAGGGGAATTGAAATCATAAAATTTACAGAAAAACAAGTCTACAAAACATTAATTAGCCAGCACAATTCATTTTGTTTTGACAATGTGCTGTAATTCTTGTAAGTTTGAGATTTTCTGAAGGTGAACTGTAATATTATAAATATTATAAATGTATGATATGTATTTAACATTCCTTTCCTATTGGTAATATAAAAGCATTACTATCAATACTTGTTGGTAACAGAGGATGTCACAGATGATTTTCTGGTGTTCAGGTAATAGCATGCGAACAGCAGCTGGATTCCAGTTATGATGTAAGATGTGATGTCTGGTCCTTGGGCATAACAGCAATTGAACTTGCGGATGGTAACCCCCCACTAACAGATCTACATCCAATGAGGGCACTCTTCAAGATACCCAGGTAATTCAGTTGTGCGTGTGTTGGGGTTGGCTAAACCTTAAAAATTGTTCTCCTGAGAAATGGAAGAATAGTGCAGTCAGTGATTCCTTTTTGGAGTTTGAGGTGAAGCATTATCAGGATCAGAAGCATTCACTCTGATCATGGTACGCATTGTTATTAGAAATATCCATACACTGTTGCTTAGGATAGTAACACAATGGAGGCGATTCTCCCAGCCTGCTGTGCTGCTCTAGCCCGTTTCATGGGTTTCCCGCGGGACACTGTATGTCGCCCAGCCGAACATTTCCAGTGTTATCAGTTCTGCGCCAAAAATCAGCGTGGAGCTGATTACAATTTGGAAATCTTCATTTTCATGTCATTAGCAGGCCCAGGACTGAAGTCTCCGGGCCCTCGAGCATCTCCCCCACCCGCCTGGAGTGGTTCACTCCAGCGGGGTTACAACTGCACCCCACTTGCAGGGAACTGGTGGCCGACCGCTGGAGGGAACAGAGGCCATTGAGGCCCCGGGGAGCGCCCCTTGGGTAGTGCCAGCCTGACACCCTGGCACTGCCCAAGGGGCAAACTGGTAATGCCCAAGGTGCACCTTGACACTACCCACCAGGCATCAGACAGTGCCAAGGGAGTGGGGCCAGAGGGGGCATGGCCTATTACGGGTCGGGCCTAATGAATGGGCAATCGGTGGAGGTGGGGGGACTGCTGCCACTCTGCATTCGGGATTGATGGCAGAGGGTGGGAGGACGGCGATTGGAGCTGGCCATCCAGTGGGGCTGCTGGGGGGGGGGCGGGGGGGGGGGGGCGGCGGGGGGGCGGTCAGGTCTGCCAGGGGGTGGTCTGGACTGTCGGGGGGAGGGAATCGAGTCGGGGCTGCAAGGGGGAATTGGGAAATCGGGGCTGGCCAGCTCAGGGGTTGGGAAGATCGGGGCTGGCCCGGGGAGGTCCAGGAGGCCAGCGATCAGGAATTGGGGGTGGGGGGGGGGGGGGGGGGTGGTGTGGTCGGAAGGCCAGCAATGGGGGTGGTTGTGGGGCTGGCCAGCGATCAGGAGGCTGGCAATGTGGGGCTAATGCGTAAGTGCCGATTTCCAAGCTGACAGATCAGAGCATGTGCAGTGGCCCGCTCAGCGCTATGTTGCCGGCCTCTTGGGCGGAAATAGGCCCCGCCCTCAGGTTTTCAGAGTGAATCATGCTTGGACACTCTGTGATGCACAGAGTGTCAGAGATTCATTCTGTCAATCACGCTAACAAAGTCAGCATGAGTTAGTCCCATTTTCACGCGAATTAGGGATTTAGAATTTGTTTGGGAGAATCCACCCAATATTCCTCACAAGTTTTGAAGTTAAATGTGAGGATGACTATTGAATCAATCCCAGACTGTTTAAAATAGTTTCTTCTTCCTTTCACTCTCCCACTGCCATGTATTAAAATTACTTACTGAAATCTGAATCCAATTACTAATGGGCGCTAATTGAAAATGTCACTCAGTGGGAGAGTAAAGACTGTTTGCCTGAGAATTGGGAGAATTCTCACTGGTGCAGTAGACAATTCCTTTCCTGAGTTTGAGGTGAAGCATTATTGGGATCAAGTTTCAGAAGCATTCATTCTGATCAAAGGGGCGGCATGGTGGTACGGTCGCCAGCACTGATGCTTCACAGCGCCAGGGTCCCAGGTTCAATTCCGGCCTTGGATGACTGTGCGGAGTTTGAACGTTTTCCCCCCCTGGGTGCTCCGGTTTCATCCCACAGTCCAAAGAGGTGCAGGCTAGGGGATTGGCCATGCTAAATTGTCCCTTAGTGTCAGGGGGATTAGTGAGGTAAATACATGGGGTGATGGGGATAGGGCCTGGGGTGCGATTGTTGTCGGTGCAGCGTTGATGGGCCAAATGGCCTCCTTTTGCACTGTAGGTATTCTATGATTATATTACTCTAAGTTGCACCTGGCTTAGAAATACCGACATTGATGCTAAACATACAGAAGTGTTTTTCCCTTCACTGACTATCTCTGATTTTCAATACAAATTTCCTCTTCATTTTAAGTCTGAGCATTCAAACCAGTGTTACATGAATTAACTTGATACATGGGTTTGAATTTTCCAGCCATTCACGCCCCACCACCATTGTAAGCGAGGACGGAGAATTTGGCACTCAGCCACATCTCCATTCAATGCAGCGGAGAATGGCGTGAACGGCCAGAAAATTCTGGAGAAAGGGATTAGAATGTGCCTCCCGTTGCTTTACTTCATTTCTATGCTTCAAACATCATGAAATTCCCGGTGAATTTGGAATCATAATAGATACAACGTTAGAAACTATCAGGCAAGGTGGAAAATCGCCCAGGTATGTCCTGTCCTCATAGCGGAGAAGCTACGGCATCTCCTCCGGAGCCTTCAACATGTCATTGATGAAGACGAACATCTCGCCAAGGCCATCCCCACACCCCCACTTCTTGCCTTCAAACAACCGCACAACCTCAAACAGACCATTGTCCGCAGCAAACTACCCAGCCTTCAGGAGAACAGTGACCAAGACACCACACAACCCTGCCACAGCAACCTCTGCAAGACGTGCCGGATCATCGACACAGATGCCATCATCTCACGTGAGAACACCATCCACCAGGTACACGGTACATACTCTTGCAACTCGGCCAACGTTGTCTACCTGATACGCTGCAAGAAAGGATGTCCCGAGGCATGGTACATTGGGGAAACTATGCAGACGCTGCGACAACGGATGAATGAACACCGCTCGACAATCACCAGGCAAGACTGTTCTCTTCCTGTTGGGGAGCACTTCAGCGGTCACGGGCATTCGGCCTCTGATATTCGGGTAAGCGTTCTCCAAGGCGGCCTTCGCGACACACGACAGCGCAGAGTCGCTGAGCAGAAACTGATAGCCAAGTTCCGCACACACGAGGACGGCCTCAACCGGGATATTGGGTTCATGTCACACTATTTGTAACTCCCACAGTTGCGTGGACCTGCAGAGTTTCACTGGCTGTCTTGTCTGGAGACAATACACATCTTTTTAGCCTGTCTTGATGCTCTCTCCACTCCCATTGTTTTGTTTCTTAAAGACTTGATTAGTTGTAAGTATTCGCATTCCAACCATTATTCATGTAAATTGAGTCTGTGTCTTTATAAGCTCTGTTTGTGAACAGAATTCCCACTCACCTGAAGAAGGGGCTCAGAGCTTCGAAAGCTTGTGTGGCTTTTGCTACCAAATAAACCTGTTGGACTTTAACCTGGTGTTGTTAAACTTCTTACTGTCCTCATAAAGCAGGACAAATCCAACCCGTCCAGTTACTGCCCCATTAATCTGCTCTTAATCATCACCAAAATGATGGAAGGTGTCATCAAACGGCACTTACTTAGCAGTAACCTGTTCACTGATGCTCAGTTTGGGTTCCACCAGGGCTACTCAGCTCCTGACCTCATTACAGCCTTGGTTCAAACATGGGCAAAAGAGCTGAATGCTGGAGGTGAGGTGAGAGCGAATGTCCTCAATATCAAGGCAGCATTTGATCAAGTGTGGCATCCAGGAGACCTACCAAAACTGCAGCCAATGAGAATGGGAGGAAAGCTTTCCATGTTTGGAATCATAACCAGCACAATTGAAGATTATTATGGTTGTTGGAAGTCAATCATCTCAGTCCCAGGACATCACTGCATGAGTTCCTCCTCGGTCCAAACATCTTCAGTTGCTTCATTCAGGACCTTTCCTTCATTATTTGGTCAGAATTTGGACGTTCACTGCAATTGCACAGTGTTCAGCACCATTCACAACTCTTCAGATACTGAAGCAGTCTGTGCCCAGATTCTGCAAGACCTGGACAAGATTCAGACTTGGGCTGATAAGTAGCAAGTAACATTTGTGCCACACAAGTGCCAGGCAATGATCATCTCCAACAAGGGAAAATCAAACACACTCACCTTCCTTTCAATGGCATTACTATCGCTGAATTCCTAATTATTAACATCCACCATTGATCAGAAACTGAACTTGACCAGCCATATGAATATTATGGTTTCAAGAGCAGGTTAGAGGATGAGTATTCTGTGGGAGTAACTCACCTCCTGACTCCCCAAAGCCTGTCCACAATCTACAAGGCACAGGTTAGAAATACAATCCAACACTCACCCCTTGCCAGGATGCGTGCAGCTCCAACAATGCTGAAGAATGCTGGACACCATCCAGGCCATATCAGCCGACTTCACCCATTCACCGACTTCAACATTCACTCCCTCCACCACCGACACACAGTGTGGCAGCAGTGTGTAACATCTACAAGAAGCACTGCAGCAACTCTGCAAGGTTCCTTTGCCAACATCTTCCAGACCCAAGAGCACACGGCCACTGGGTCAAAATACTGGAACTTCCTCCCCAACAACACTGTGAGCGCACCTACATAACATGAATGGGTGTGGTTCAAGAAGGCAGCTCACCAGCATCTTGTCAATGTCAGTGGGAATAAAAATTCAGCCGAGCCAGTGACACCCACATCCTGTAAAAAACATTTTTTAAAAAAGCAAATTCCTGCCAGTATCCTGATATGTAATGATTGCTACCAAGACTTGGGCTTTTCCTCAGGGTGTCAGCAGCTTGTCTTGTTCCATTTTAGCATCATTGTATTTAATGCTTTTCGCTCTTTCTGCCAAATCCACATATATTCGATGATGTTCAGCTTCCAAGGCTGTTTCAAACACCATGCCAAATCTGGAACTGCTATTTGTACAGCTAAGCATACATGACAGGTGAAGTCTATTTCTGCTAACAATAAAAAAAAACTAAGCAAAGGACGGCATTTTATGGTCAGGATTCTTCATCAAAAGTCATGGAAGGCATTTGTTGCAATTCCTATAGAGACTGATACAAACATAAATAAAAGGACCAGGATTTGGTCCATTGAGCTGGCTCGAGCATTCAGTAAGATAATGGCTAATTTGATTGTGGCTTTAACTCCATCTTTTTGCCTGTCACCCCATAACCCTCAACTCTCTTCTGGCTCAAAAATCTGTTTAATTCAGCCTTAAATATATTCAATAATACAGCCTTCACTGCTTTTTATGGCAGAGAATGTCAAAAACCCTCTGAGAGAAGAAAAAACATAACCATCTTGTAAATCTGAGCATTTGTAACACATTGAATAGTACAGCGGTAAGGTGTCAGATAAATGGAAAATGGGTTTAGTGTGAATTACCATGTAAATAGATTATAGAATCCCTAAAGTGCAGAAGAAGCCATTCTGCCCATTGAATCTACACTGACCCTCTGAAAGAGCACCCTGCCTAGACACAATTCCCCGCCCTAACCCTGTGACCCTGCACATTGATAATGATTAATCCAACTAACCTACACCTCTAGGACACTAATGGGCAATTTAACATGGCCAATCCGCCTAACCTGCATATCTTTGAACTGTGGGAGGAAACCAGAGCCTCCAGAGTAAACCCACGCAGACGCAGGGAGAACACGCAAACTCCATACACAGTCACCCAAGGCTGAAATCGAACCCGGGCCCCTGGAGCTTTGAGGCAGCAGCGCTAACCACGGTGCCATGCTGATGGATAATAAATTCAGAGGATACTCAATGAATCAGGCATTTGGTAGTTTTTATTAATTTTGGAGTCACAATGAATTTTACTGTGTAACTGCTCCACTCATTAACTTTTTTAACGATATTTTTACAACTACTATTGCCAATATTTCTTGTTTAGAAGAACATGCTCGGATTAATTTTGTGAGGTTATCACTATGTGATTTCAGAAATATAAGAGGTTCTGCTCGACTGAAACGATGTGCAGCTGAACTAATTTTGAGAAGCAAAAGAGGCAAAGATTGATGAATTATTTTTATTAAAATGTTGCATCTGAGCAAATTTTCATCTGTGTTTTGTTGCTGCTTCTTACGAAAGAAATGAAAAATGATTGTTTTTTTAATCAGTAAGGAAATCTGAAGTAGATTAGTGGGAAGTAAAACAGTTAAACGGAGAGTGCATGTGATCTTCAGTTATGATATTGAAGGTCTCGTAATCTTCAGTAGAGTCCATGCATCAACATACCCAATCAAAACAGCTGGGGAATTTGAATTCACTAAATCCAGAATAAAAATCTAGACCGGAATTTTCCAATGCAGTAAATGGACACAGTAAGAAGTCTCACAATACCAGATGACTCAGCTGAGGAAGGAACAGTGTTCCGAAAGCTAGTGATTCCAAATAAGCCTGTTGGACTTTAACCTGGTGTTGTGAGACTTCTTACTATGTTCATCCCAGTCCAATGCCAGCATCTCCACATCATGGCAGTAAATGGAGATTTGGCTGAGGGCCAAATTCTCCGTTCTCACTGGCAGCGGTGGCAGGGCATACAAGACCGGAGAACAGTGACCCATGCTGGATTGTTGTAAAATCCCGTTTGGTTCATGAAAATCCTTCAAGGAAGGAAATCTGCCGTCCTTACCTGCTGTGGCCTAGATGCGACTCCAGACCCACAGCAATGTCGTTGCCTCTTAAGTGCCCTCTGAAATGGCCTAGCAAGCCACTCAATTATTGCTACCACCTACTCAAGGGCAATTAGGGATGGGTATTACATGCCCCTTGCCAGTGACACCCACAACTCATGAAATTAATTGAAGATCTCAAAAGTGAGATTGATAGAATTTTGCTGGGTAAGGTTTAGGGAAGGTTTAATGTTGGACAGAGTTAAGATACAGATCAGCCATGATCTAATTGAATTGTGGAACAGGTTTGAGACATTTAATGACCTACTCCAGTTCCTATGTTCCTCTGTTTCTATGGTCAAACCCACATACTGAGTATTGCACCCAATTCAGGTTCTACAGGTTTAAGCATTCGGACTTGAGAGGAATGATTAAATAAAATTGAACTTTGTAGCCTTGAAAGGTGGCACCTGAGAACTGATCAAATTAAAGGGGATAAGATTGTAAATATTGAAATTTAAACCTGGAAGTTAAATTAATCGGTCGGCAGGTCAGGCTTAAAGCAGTGCGATAAAACTTTAGGGTTGACATCAGGAAAGTCTCCTTCACACAAAGAATGGCCAGGGCACATGATTGAACAGTGGAACTGAAAACATCTCTAATCTATTCAGAACCAATTTTATTACGTAATGAGAGGACTTTAGGGTTTTCTGGGTACATGAACAAAATAAGCTGAATAGCATAAATAGAAAATGCTGGAAAATCTCAGCAGGTCTGACATCGGTGGAGAGAGAATAGAGCCAATGTTTCGAATCTGGATGACGGTCATCCAGACTCGAAACGTTGGCTCTATTCTCTTTCTCCACAGATGCTGTCAGACCTGCTGAGATTTTCCAACATTTTCTGTTTTTGTTTCAGATTCCAACACCTGCACTGTTTTGTCATTGTAGAAGCTGAGTAGCTTCTTCCACAATTCGATTGTGACCTTGTGATGACAGCATGGTAGTCCAACAACTAAATCAAACAGCCTGTTGAAAGCCCTAGCTTCTTTCCAATCATTCACGATCCCTTCAGCTTTTATTTCAGCTATCCTAAATATTTCTATAATTATGAACATGTATATGTCAGGACATTAGTGAAGAATTATTCAGGATAAACATACTCGGAAATGTACCTCAAGGCTTTTAGCACAATTGTGTGTTCAACAGTATTCATAAAATGGTCATGCTTCAGAATCATAGAATCCTTACAGTGCAGAAGGAGGCCATTCAGCCCATCAAGCCTGCACAGATAACAATCCCACCTAAACCCTATCCCCGTAATCCCATGTATTTACCCTACTAGTCCTCCTGACACTAAGCAGCAATTTAGCATGATCAATGCACCTAACCAGCACGTCTTTCAGACTGTGAGAGGAAACCGGAGCACCCGGAGGAAACCCACACAGACAGGGGGAGAACGTGCAAACTCCACACAGACAGTGACCCAAGCCAGGAATCGAACCCGGGTCCCTGGCATTGTGAGGCAGCAGTGATAACCACTGTGCTAATCGGAGTGTGATATCCTCAGAATTCCTTAGTTGTTTAGTCTCTGTTATTTTACATTTTTATGAACAAGAGAACAATTGTTTCAACCCCAAATCAGTGTGAATCATGTACAATATGAATTTAATGTTCTGAGGCTATACAAGGTCTTTGTCTTCATGGCAAAATATATAACATAATTTTTTCCTATTTGCTTCCAGTGAAGGAAATCATGTTGACTCATTGTCATGCCACATTACGTGGTGTCATCATGACTAAAAAAATTAACCAAGTCTCTTCTGCCTTCTTCCTCTCCAAAGAAATATTTGACAAACGCTTTTTCATATCAACACTGGCCTCTATAAAGTTAGGTTGAAGTATGCTGTAGTCTTGGCTCAGGCTGCAGTTAAACACAACAGAAGTTTGCAGGCATCACTGCATACATTTTCACAGTTCAATACAAAATCCAGAAGACTGTAGTAAAAGGGCCATTTTAAGTATCCAGAGCAGTAGCAGTAAATCATTGAAGATTAATACCATTACTCACTACTTTAATACCCTATTAAATAGAACAGTTACTGTTGCAATGTCAAATGCCTTTGCATAGTTAAAATGACATCAGAACTACTTAAAATAAAGTAACTCTATGGTAAGAACACATCATTTATTTGTGCTTTCAGAAAACCACTTAACCTGCAGATATATTTGATTGGAGATTAATAGACCATCAACTGCAGCTACATTCCAAAGACATGCATGAGCAATGGTGGATTCACAAAACTATATTTGGCACTCAGTGGATGTGTATCCCTAGGCTTATATATCTGTGTGGGTGGCATATAGAATAAGACATAAATGAGGTATAATTGCACTAACGGCTAAGTCCTTCAAGCTGTGGAGTCAATTACTTTGCAATGATCCTTGTAGACATAGTCTTTATAATTGCGGTTTTCTGGGTTTTACCACTTTGAAAACTTGAATATTTCTTTATTCTTCTTTCCTCAGAAATCCACCTCCAAAACTGCATCAGCCGGAGCTGTGGTCAGAATTGTTCAATGATTTTATTACCATGTAAGTGATATTCAATCTGTGGAATTCTCATAGATGTGAAGGGTGGTACATTCAGAATGGTGTGACAATCCATGCAACACACTGTAGAAGAGGAAAGTGTAATATAGGAATGTATAATATCTGTATCTCCAAGACATGATACTCACTGCACTAAAAAGTGCCAAAAATAGCCTTGACATGGTGGCACAGTGGTTAGCAGTGCTGCCTCACAGTGCCAGGGATGCAGATTCAATTTCAGACTTGGGTGCAGTCTTTGTGGGGTTTGCACGTTCTCCCCATGTCTGCTTGGGTTTCCTGCCAGTGCTCCGGTTTTATCCCACAGTCCAAAGATGTGCAGGTTAAGTTGATTGGCCATGCTGAATTGCCCCTTACAGTCCAAAGATGTGTAGGTTAATATGCGGGGTTACAAGGATAGGGCGGAAGGAAGGGCCTGGGTGAGATGTCCTTTCGGAGAGTCAGTGCAGACTTGATGGGCTGATTGATTTTGATTTGATTTGATTTATTATTGTCATATATATTAGCATACCATGAAGAGTATTGTTTCCTGCATAATATACAGACAGAGCATACCGTTCATAGAGAAGGAAACGAGAGTGCAGAATGTAGTGTCACAGTCATTGTTCGGGCGAAGAGAAAGATCAACTTAATGCAAGGTAGGTCCATTCAAAAGTCTGACAGCAGAAGGGAAAAAGCTGTTCTTGAGTTGGTTGGTATGTGACCTCAGACTTTTGTATCTTTTTCCCGACGGAAGAAGGTGGAAGAGAGAATATCCGGGGTGTGTGGGGTCCTTAATTATGCTGGCTGCTTTGCCGAGGCAGTGGGAAGTGTAGACAGAGTCAATGGATGGGAGACTGGTTTGCGTGATGGATTGGGCTACATTCACAACCTTTTGTAGTTTCTTGCGGTCTTGGGCAGAGCAGGAGCCATACCAAGCTGTGATACAACCAGAAAGAATGCTTTCTATGGTGCACCTGTAAATGTTGGTGAGATTCGTAGCGGAAACGCCACATTTCCTTCGTCTTCTGAGAAAGTAGAGGCATTGGTGGGCTTTCTTAACTATAGTGTCAACATGGGGAGACCAGGACAGATTGTTGGTGATCTGGACACCTAAAAACTTGAAGCTCTGGACCCTTTCTACTTGGTCTCTTTCTGCACTGCAGGGATTCTATGGTTCCATGGATTCATAAGATATTTTCAGCCAATCTTGAACTTTCCTTTATAAAAAATCTAAAAAAGTACTGGAAAATCTCAGCAGGTCTAGCAGCATTTGAAGTTCCAAAGAAGTGACATTTTTGATTTGAGATGTTAACTCTGTCTCTCTCTCTGCAGATGCTGCCAGACCTCCTGAATTTAACCAACACCGTCTATTTTTATTTCAGATTTCCGGCATCTGTGGAATTTTGCCTTTATCCTAGGTTTCCTTTAGGTCTTGTTTTCTCAGTAGTTATGTTCTCTACTTCTGCAGCCTTAACAAATCTGTTTTATACAGATTTATACAAATACGGAGCACTGCAGGTGTTTTCACGATATGTGAGCTGTGCTCCTTGACATGTTGTACTATATACAGGATACATTCATTCACCTGAATATGCTGATAAATACATTTCAATCTCACTACAGTATTGCACACTATCATTTCAGATTGAACTGTATCACATGATAGTGGAGGTCTGGTTTCAGTCTATTGTCTATGCTTTGAACTTAGTTTTTTTTTAAATGGCTATATGTTGAAAAGGATAACACAGCAATGTGTTTGATGGCAATGGCACATTCGATTATTCTACTAGTACACACTCCTGAGCATCATTAATCTATATTGGTACAATGTTCCCTCAGCAAGCAATCTGTCAGCTCGGTATCAGAGCAGTAAGTGGCCAATGACTGGTGTTCTTGTGATGAGCAACACATAATTGCTGAGGACCTTTGTACAGCACTGAGACACACAGCCAACAATAGGAGACGTGACTGATCCAAGTGCTTGGAGTCTAACTACTGAATTCTGGATATATAACATTGTTCTTCCTTACAAAGGGTAAAATTGGAGGATAAATTGTCATCTTTTGCATTCCTGCCACAGATTTCCAAACATTAAGATTGCGATTCCAGTCATGCTCCCATTGTGATTTTGCTTTAATTGATTAGATAGGATATACAGCACAGAAAGAGGCCATTCAGCCCCCAACAGTTCATGCCTTTTTTCAATTCTTTCACGGGATGTGAATAGAACATAGAACATAGAACATTACAGCGCCCTTCGGCCCTCGATGTTGCGCTGACCAGTGGTACCAATCTAAAGCCCCTCTAATCTACACTATTCCAATATCATCCATATGTTTATCAAATAACCACTTGAACGCTCTCAACGTTGACGAGTCCACCACTGCTGCAGGCAGCGCATTCCACGCCCTTACTACTCTCTGAGTAAAGAACCTACCTCTAACATCTGTCCTATATCTCTCACCCCTCAATTTAAAGCTATGTCCCCTCGTGCTAGCCAACACCATCCGAGGAAAAAAGCTCTCACTATCCACCCTCTCTAATCCTCTGATCATCTTGTATGCCTCTATTAAGTCACCTCTTAACCTTCTCTCTAACGAAAACAACCTCAAGCCCCTCAGCCTTTCCTCTTACGATTTTCCCACCATACCAGGCAACATCCTGGTAAATCTCCTCTGCACCCTTTCCAACACTTCTACATCTTTCCTATAATACGGCGACCAGAACTGTACGCAATACTCCAAATGCGGCCGCACCAGAGTTTTGTACAGTTGCAGCATGACCTCCTGGCTCCGAAACTCAATCCCTCTACCAATAAAAGCTAACACACCGTACGCCTTCTTAACAACCCTATCAACCTGGGTGCCAACTTTCAGGGATCTATGCACATGGACACCCAGATCCCTCTGTTCATCCACACTACCAAGTATCTTACCATTAGCCTAGTACTCTGTATTCCTGTTACTCCTTCCAAAGTGAATCACCTCACATTTTTCCGCATTAAACTCCATTTGCTACCTCTCAGCCCAGCTCTGCAGCTTATCTATGTCCCTCTGCAACCTGCCACTTCTCTCCGCACTGTCTACAACTCCACCGACTTTAGTGTCATCCGCAAATTTACTAATCCATCCTTCCACGCCCTCATCCAAGTCATTAATAAAAATGACAAACAGCAGTGACCCCAAAACAGATCCTTGCGGTACACCACTAGTAACTGAACTCCAGGATGAATATTTCCCATCAACCACCACCCTTTGTTTTCTTACAGCTAGCCAATTCCTGATCCAAACCACTAAATCACCCTTAGTCCCATGTGTCTGTATTTTCTGCAAAAGCTTACCATGGGGAACCTTATCAAATGCTTTGCTGAAATCCATATACACCACATCAACCGCTTTACCCTCATCCACCTCTTTGGTCACCTTCTCAAAGAACTCAATAAGGTTTGTGAGGCACGACCTACCCTTCACAAAACTGTGCTGACTATCCCTAATCAAATTATTCCTTTCTAGGTGATTATAAATCCTATCTCTTATAATCCTTTCCAATACTTTTCCCACAACAGAAGTAAGGCTCACCGGTCTATAATTACCAGGGTTGTCCCTACTCCCCTATTTGAACAAGGGGACAACATTTGCTATCCTCCAGTCTTCTGGCACTGTTCCTGTAGACAATGACGACACAAAGATCAAAGCCAAAGGCTCTGCAATCTCCTCTCTAGCCTCCCAGAGAATCCTAGGATAAATCCCATCCGGCCCAGGGGACTTATCTATTTTTACCCTTTCCAGAATTGCTAACACCTCCTCCTTATGAACCTCAATCCCGTCCAGTCCAACAGCCTGCATCTCAGTACTCCCCTCGACAACACTGTCCCTCTCCAGTGTGAATACCGACGAAAAATATTCATTTAGTGCCTCTCCTATCTCTTCAGACTCCACGCACAACTTCCCACTCCTGTCCTTGACTGGCCCTAAAATGTCACGAGCAAGTCCCTAATTGACTTTGAGCCGGTTAGGGTGAGCCTCCTTCCTGCCTCGCTGCAGTCCATGTAGTGTAGGTACACCCACAGTGCTGTTAGGTAGGAAGTTCCAGGATTTTAATCCAGTGATAGTGAAGGAACGACGATGTAGTTCCAACTCAGGAATGTGGGTAGCTTGGAGAGGAACTACAGCTGGTGTTGTTCCCCTGTATTTGCTGTCCTTATCACTCTAGGTAGTAGAGGTTGGGAGTTTGGAATCTCTACCCGGCCATTCTGGAGTTATTGGTGGCTAAATTTACTCCACAGATACAATTTACCAGTCAGCCACCAAAGGTCAAAATTTATCCCTTAATATCTTGGGCTCAATTGTTATTTCCACCTCTGAAAATGGGCAGAGATGAGGGGGCAATTAATTATCCACCCTTGCCATGCCTGGCGCAGATTGCACCAATCCTGGAAAATAGCGTGCAGGCCTAAAAATTGGTTCTGTGCCCATTGCCAAATGGGTCCTGGCCCTCTCCTGCTGGCACAAAACAGATCGTGCCTAAAAAAGAGCACGAGGTTGATTAGCATGAGATTGGCTGGATCTCAATCTCATTAACAAGTTCAGCACTCGATTGTCCCTCTGCGATCGTTCCCCCTGCCCGGAATGTTCCCACCTCTCCAGCTGGACGTCACACTTCTCCCACGCGAATCACGACTCATCTCCATTAGTGGAGACCTGGCACAATGACCACGCTGAGGATTTCAGAAGGCATGGCAGGGCAGTGCCCATTGAGCAGTGCCCACCTGACAGTGCCCAGATGACACATTAGCAGTGTCCACTAGACACCCTGGCAGTACCGGGCTGGGATTTGACTCGCGAGAGACCAGGGATGGGAGGAACGGTTGGCTCGAGAGAGAGAGAGAAACCAGGGGGTGGGGAGGTGTTGACTTGAGAGAGACTAGCAGGGGTGGGGGGGGGGGCTTTGACTCGACAGAGACCTGGGAGGGGCTGGGGCGGGAGGGGGGTTGATTAGAGAGATAACGGGAGTGGGGGGATTCTATCTGAGAGAGACCCAGGGTGGGGGGGAGGGGCACGGGGTTGACTTGGAAGAGACCAGGGGGTCTGTCCCGAGAGAGACCAGGGGATGGGTTGACGAGAGACCGGAAGCGGAGAGAGGTTTGATTTGAGAGAGACCAGGAGGGGGTGGGGGTGGCTTTGACTCGACCGAGGTGAGGGAGGAGAGGGGGTGGGGTCTGGTTAGAGACATAACCTTCTCGGCCTGAGAGAGACCCGGGGGGCTGGGTTGATGAGAGACCGAAGGCAGAGGGAGGTTTAATTTGAGAGAGACCAGGAGGTTGAGGACAAGGCAAAGCCATGTGTGTCTGGATCAAGTTGTATTCATTGTATATCTGGAATTTAATGAATAATGGGGTGGCATGGTGGCACGAGGGGCACAATGGTTAGCACTGCTGCCTCACAGTGCCAGGGACCTGGGTTCGATTCCCAGCTTGGGTCACTGTCTGTGTGGAGTCTGCACGTTCTCCCTGTGTCTGCATGGGTTTCCTCCCACAGTCCAAAGATGTGCTGGTTAGGTGCATTAGCCATGCTAAATTGCCCCTTAGTGTCCTGTGATGCGTAGGTTAGAGGGATTGGCGGGTTGTGTGGGGTTGCGCGGACGGGGCCTGGGTGGGATTGTTGTCGGTGTGGGCTCGATGGGCCAAATGGCCTCCTTCTGTACTGTTGGGTTTCTAAATACTGAGTACAATTAGTTAAGAAAAATAGATGCAAATCAATATGTAAATAATTAACAAAGAAAATTTGTAAGCGGGTCTGTGCGGTTAGAGTGGACCCGTGAAGAGATGCAGTAATTCAGCAAGTTTTTATGATATATTTAAATATTTGTTGTAAGTGCAATAGGAATTCACAGAGCTTTTGGAGGTGAATCTCAGCACCAGTGACTTTCTTCTGGGCTGTGCTGCTGTGATTCTTTTCAGCATGTGACAATATTGAGGTTGGCAAATTCTTCTCCAAGTGAATTTCCTGCAGCGGTTTCTGGACTGACCCCTGCACACTCCTAATGCAAAGTGTCATCTGACAGTTTGGGAAATTCAACCAAGCAGCAGGCCTTGGATCAACAAATAGCTCCCTGTCTCTGGAGCTGAATGGGAATGCCAACACAGTAATCACCGCAACAGTAAATCTGCAAATCTATCTAATTAAATGACTCTTCTCAGTGGATCTTCAATCAAAGCCCAGTTGTAATAAACCTCTGATAAAAACAATTTGGTTTCCGGGCCCAGGCTTAGGTTTCGTCACGGCCAGGACTGAGCATCAACAGAACTAACCTCTAAACAAAAGCATTCAGGAGTTTGTAATGAACAAACACTGACTGAACAATTCCTATGCACTTCAAATTATTATTAACCAGTTTGGTTCTGGATTTTGCATTTTGTCCTGTTAACTGTGACAATTTGCAGTGCGTGTGTGGCACATTCTTTGACTAATGGGGAAGTGAAGCATGCAGGCAAGGTTGCAGATTTGATCTGGTCTGAGCTAACTAATTTGATTCAGGGGAGCAATAGGTTCCTCACAATTAGTCTCAGCATGCTTGAGCTAGGAAGGAGGTGTAAACAGTCAACATCAGATGTCTGACCTTATGTAGTGATTCCTTGAAGCTGACATCCAAATATCCATACCGGGTGTCACGGTGGTTAGCACTGCTGCCTCACAGTGCCAGGGAACCGCTTTTGATTCCCAGCTTGGGTCACTGTCTGTGTGGGGTTTGCACATTCTCTCCATGTCTGCATGGGCTTCCTCCGGTTTCCTCCCACAGTCCAAAGATATGCAGGTTAGGTGGATTGGCCGTGGTAAATTGACCCTGAGTGTCAGGGGGACTAGCGAGGGTAAATGCATGGGGTTATGGGGATAGGCCTGGATGTGATTGTGGTCAAACTTGATAGGCCGAATGGCCTCCTTCTGCATTGTAGGATTCAATGATTCTATGATGCAAGAAGTCTATCAGCACACACAGTAGGTGGCCACAGACCCCATGGAACTATCACCGTAGGAGTGGTACTACCAAGAAAGAAACAAAGGTCAGGATTCCCAGTTTTTGGTGTTGCGGGAAAGCCGGTGAGGGTGAAGAATCCAATGGGAATCCCCAAACGGCTTTTATGCTGGTGGGATTTCTCCTTCAGATTGTCCCCGTCAATGACATAATGGGGTCCCCACAATGAAAGGTTGGGAACCACATTACCAAGCATTTGGAGTACTGTGCTCAGTTCTGGTCACCTCATTACAGGAAGGATGTGGAAAAGATTGAAAGGATGCAGAGGAGATTTACAAGGATGTTGCCTGGATTGAGTGGCATGCCTTATGAGGATAGGCTGAGGGAGCTCGGTCTTTTCTCCTTGGAGAGATGTAGGATGAGAGGAGACCTAATAGAGGTATATAAGATGTTGAGAGGCATAGATCGGGTGGACTCTCAGAGGCTTTTTCCCAGGGCTGAAATGGCTGCTACGGGAGGACACAGGTTTAAGGTGCTGGGGGGGGGTAGGTACAGGGGAAATGTTAGGGGGAAGTTTTTCACACAGAGGGTGGTGGGCGAGTGGAATCGGCTGTCGTCAGTGGTGGTGGAGGCAAACTCAATAGGGTCTTTTAAGAGACTCCTGGATGAGTACATGGGACTTAATAGGATGGAGGGTTGTAGGTAGGCCTAAAAGGTAGGGATATGTTCGGCACAACTTGTGGGGCCGAAGGGCCTGTTTTGTGCTGTAGTTTTCTATGTTTCTATATCATCAGTGGGCTTCACCGCTGTATCATCCCCCCACATTAGGATCCCCACTCCCCCTTCTGCCGATGTGACTTAACATTGGCGAGGTACGTGACAGGTCCTGACAAACAGGGACCTGGTGAAGAGAATCCACTTGGTGCACACAGGTTACGTACACAGTTTAAGTACCTCCCAGGGGGGAGAGGGTCATGCCCGAGCAGTACCCTGGCAGTCCTCCTGGCACTCCCCCCACTATGCCAGGGGACACTGCGAGAGGGGTGTCCCCATGGGGGGGGGGGGAGGGGGGTTCCCCATGTCCCTGGAGGGTTGGGGTTTCCTGTGTCTTGTGGGGTTACCCGAGGGGGAGTGGTGTGTGTGTCTCTGTGGGATGTCTGTGTGTGTGGGGTGGGTGGGGTGGGGGGGGGGGGAGGTTCCTGTGGCCGTGGAGTGGATTCTTTTTATATTTCAATTTTCCTCAAATCAGGGCGCCCCATAAAAATGACTGAGGTTCCTGGTGGGGTGGGTACCTTCAAAGCCCACCCTGCCAGCCTGACGTCATGGACTTGCCTCCAGCATTTCTTTTGACTCAGTGTCAAAGAAAATGGCGGGAAAAGTCAACAGCCGAGCCTGCGGGCTACACAGCACTTTTCCCACCTGAGTTGACATTTAGTTAAAAAATGGTAAAATTCCACCCAAAAGTAGAGAGAATTGAAAGGAAGAGAGAAGACATCTGATGCACACAAGAGAAGTATCCAATGGGTCAAACCTCCAATTTAGTTGGGATTAACTGCCCATTGCACAGCCTTCAGAATAGACTGAGTATCACCCACGATGCTGAAGTATCCATAATTAACATGGTGCTTTCCAATTTAGGTATTGGACAATTTAGGAACAGGAAAATATTATCAACAGAAGCTTCCACACAGACTCTCCTGATTTCTTGATGTAAACCCACAGACAAGGCATGAATGAGCTGATGCACCATTTCCCCAGAGTTTCTACTGTCTGGACACTGGGCAGTTCTAACATAACAGTTTCTACTGTTATGACTGGACACTGGGGCAGCCCAATGGGAATTCTACCCCTCCATGTCCCAAGTACTAGCTTTGTCTTTTTTTCAAATCCAGCTCCCCAGCATCTAAATATAACTAGAACTTTCTCCACAAAACACAGCTGATTTTTAAAGTTTAGGTTTATTTATTAGTGTCACAAGTAGGCTTACATTAACATTGCAATGAAGTTACTGTGAAAATCACCACACTCTGGCGCATGTTCAGGTACACTGAGGGAGAATTTAGCATGGCCAGTGCACTTAACCAGCACATCTTTCGGACTGTGAGAGGAAACCAGAGCACCTGGAGCAAACCCACGCAGACACAGGGAGGACGTGCAAACTCCACACAGACAGTGACCCAAGCCGGGAATTGAACCCAGGTCCTTGGCATTGTGAGGCAACAGTGCTAACCTCTGTGCCACCAGCTAATAATAAGTTCTGCAGCAGATCTCGCATTACTGATGCTGTCGCCAATGTTTTCAGTTGAAAATATGATAATCCTGTCACAATAATACAGTGCACACTGATTCATAGAGGTGTAAGCAGAATTCAGAGATGTAAATTTTTCCCATTAGCTAATGTTACTGTAAGAAGTAGATGGGTATGCTACAATCAGCCCCATTAGTGAATGGAGACAGGCATAACTGCTAATGGTTTAATTAAGCCGAGGTGCATGTTGGCGTGAAGGTGATGTCGTTATAAGTGGTTGTCTGTTCACCTTCAGAATGCTGGTTCCAGATTTTATTTGACCCAATGTGCTAAAATCTATTTAATGGACTGTTCCTGAGAAGTGAATAATTTTCGCACATGTTGGTATGAGGGAGAATGCAGGGTTTTGCCCATTGAGAACACAGATCAGGATTTCAGATAAACAGCTGCCGTGATTAACAATCGGAAGTGGTGGGGGATGGGCCTGCACCAGTGTCCGAATTTCTGATATACTCTCCCAGAATGCAAAGCTTCGCACTAGCTGGAAGCTCTGATGTGAGAAATTGCCTTGTGATGAATTCCCACTGTCCTAGTCCCTTCTCGTTCAGGAAATTCTGACATTTCTGCCAGCTCAAATCATAATAACATAAAGACAAAAGAAAAGCAGTGGCAAACCATTTTTTTATTCATTCATGGGACATGGGCATCGCTGATCTCTAGTTGCCGAGAGCAGTTGAGAGTCTACCACATTGCTGTGGCTCTGGAGTCACATGTAGACTAGACCAGGTAAGGATGGCAGATTTCCTTCCCTAAAGTGACCATATGGGTTTTTCCGACAATCGTTTCATGGTGATCAGTAAATTCTTAATTCCAGTTTTTTTTAAAAACTCAAATTCCACCATCTGCCGTGGCGGGATTCGAACCCAGGTCCCCAGAACATTAACTGAGTTTCTGGATTAATAGTCCAGCAATAATACCATTAAGCACTAGACCATTGCCTCCTCATAGAGCAGCAATTTGAGCCAGCTCCCACGTTCAGTATGGTCTTCACTGACATTTGGCCTCAACTCCACTTTGACACCAGAAGTCTGTCTATCTCATATATAAGTATATCTATCCTGTTCGTACAGTAGCAAACAAACACTTAACACCTTTGTATAATCTGCCTTCATCAGCTGTCTCACCTGATGAAGAAGCAGTGCTCCGAAAGCTTGTGCTACCAAATAAACCTGTTGGACTTTAACCTGGCGTTGTGAGACTTCTTACTGTGCCCACCCCAGTCCAACGCCAGCATCTCCACATCATGTCTAAATAGGCATTAGAGGAGGGTTGCTATGTACAGCGACATTATAAACATACAAAGAGTTATTGTAACAGTTTCACTGCCAACAAGAAAAAACAGTTTTTACTGATTTCTTTTTCACCTGTTCGTAGAATCATAGAATCTCTACAGCGCAGAAGGAGGCCATTCAGCCCATCGGACCTGCACCGACAACAATCCCACCCAGGCCTTAACCCCATAACCCCATGTATTTACCCTGCTCAACCCTCTGACACTAAAGGTAAACTTAGCATGGCCAATCAAACTAATCCGCCACTTGATTGGCACCACATCTACAAACATCCCCTCCCTCCACCACCGACGCTCAGTAGCAGCAGTGTGTACTATCTACAAGATACACTGCAGAAATTTATCAAAGATCCTTAGACAGCACCTTCCAAACATACGACCACTTCCATATAGAAGGATAAGGGCAGCAGATAAATGGGAACCACCTGCAAGTTCCTCTCCAAGCCACTCACCATCCTGACTTGGAAATTTATCGCCGTTCCTTCGCAGTTGCTGGGTCAAAATCCTGGAATTCCCTCCCTAACGGCATTGTGGGTCAACTCACAGCACGTGCACTGCAGCGATTCAAGAAGGTGGCTCACCATCACTTTCTCAAGGACAACTAGGGATGGGCAATAAATGCTGGCCAGCCAGCGACGCCCCTGTCCCATGAATGAATTTTTTTTAAAATTTGGACTGTGGGAGGAAACCGGAGCACCCGGAGGAAACCCATACAGACACTTGGAAAGCACGTAAAATTCCACACTGACAGTTACCCAAGGCTGGAATTGAACTTGGGTTCCTGACTCTGTGAGGCAGTAGTGCGAACCACTGTGCCACCCTTGTTGAACATGCCCATTTGAACAGCAAACGAGGGAATGTAAAACAAATATTGATAACACTCTTGCGTTAATATTTGTGCAGCATGATTTTACATTACTGAACATTTTGTGTTACTGATTCATGCTATCCCAATTTAGCTGAGAATAACAGGTTTGTTTTTTTGAAATTTGACCAGCAGTATTAAGCACTTAGACATTCATGTAGAACCACGACGAAAAAGCAGGAGACACTTAACAAATTAATATTAAAAAGAATTTGTGAAAAAGACGTTTGTTTTCCACGAAAGGTGAAGTTGGCTGAGGGAATCATTTTCAACTCTCACGTTGCTGTCCTTATTATTACAGATGTCTCGTTAAAGACTTTGAACATCGCCCAACCGTATCTGACCTCCTAGAGCATCCCTTTATCAGACAGATTCAAGGAAAAGAGAAGGCTGTGCAGAAACAATTAATGGAACTCATAGACCTTCACCAGCAAATGGGTTCCATTGAAAAGACAAGGTATTGAACACATTTCCAGGTTCAAGGAGAATTGATTTTGCTGGTAAGAATTTGATTCAGCACTCTAAGAACAAAGAACAAAGATAAGTACAGCACAGGAACAGGACCTTCAGACCTCCAAGTCTGTGCCGATCATGATGCTCTAATTAAGCTAAAAAAAAACTTTCTGCCATTACTCGGTCCATATCCCTCTATTCCCTCCCTATTCATGTACCCATCCAGATGCCTCTTAAATGTTGCTAATGTGCCACCTCCTCTGGCAGCGCATTCCAGGCACCCACCATTCTCTGCGTGAAAAACTTGCCCCACACATCTCCCTTAAACTTTCCCCCTCTCACCTTGAACCTGTGTCCCCGTGTAATTGACACTTCCACCCTGGGGAAAAGCCTCTGACTATCCACCCTGTCTATGCCTCTCATAATTTTGTAGAACTTGATCCTTAACCTCCATCTTTCCAGTGAAAACAATCCTAGATTGTTCAACCTGTCCTCATACTCAACACCCTTGAGACCAGGCAACATCCTGGTGAACCTTCTTTGCACTCACTCCAAAACTTCCACGTTCTTCTGATAATGTGGTGCCTAGAACTGCACACAGTACTCCAAATGCGGCCTAACCAAGGTTTTATGTAGCTGCAACTGTTGCCAACTCGTGTCCTCAGTGTCCCCTGCTTTATTCCTTGGAGGATGTCACTTGTTTTGTCATGTGGTTGAAGTGTGGATGAGGTGATTGTTTCTGGAGAAAAAGAAAATGGTCTTGTCATTGAGCAGATGACTCAACTGACTTGGCTGAGAGGAGATTTGAGAGGCCAACTTCTAAATTCCAGCAAAGACAAAACAAGAAGCCTGAACATTCACGGGACTGAGATGGACTCCTGTTACAACTCCAGTTACACACTGGAATAACCTCTCAGAAAATGGTGGAGCTTCACTAGCACTGAGTCTCCACCATTTCTGGCTGTTTCCTAAAAGCCTCATTAGAGGCAGACTGAAAAGCTTCCCATACAAGGCAAATGTGATCACAGTGGTGGAGTCTGGGTGATCCTTGGAACCAAGAGGTGGTTCCCCAATCTACAAGTCTGCACTGCACTCTTTCTAACAGGGTTTCATATGCTGAGTCATTTGAGATGTACCCATGTCCACTGCTGGGCTGTAGCTATGGTAATAGCTTGTAGCTGAAAGAAACCTGCCAGGCTGGATTGAATTCCAAAAGGCAGGTAGCGGGAGTGGGGAAATCTCCCCAATTGATCAATGTTGATTTACACAAGATAAGGCTGGTCTGACATATAAAAAGGCAATATTACAATCATCATGGGTGACTTCAATATTCAGGTGGACTGGGAAAACTAGGTAGGTAGTGGATCCCAAGAAAAGGAATTTGTGGAATGTCTAAGAGATGGTTTTTTGGAGCAGTTTGTGACAGAGCCTACGAGGAAACAGGCAATTCTGGTGATGTGTAATGAGGCAGACTTGATTAGGGAACTTAAGGTGAAGGACCCTGAGGGAGCAGTGACCACAATATGATCGAATTTACCCTGCAGTTTGAGAGGGAGAAGCTGGAATCAGATGTAGCGTTATTACAGTTAAATAAAGACATGAGGGAGGAGCTGGCCAGAATTGATTGGAAAGAGAGCCTAGCAGGGAAGACAGTGGAACAGCAATGGCAGGAGTTTTTGGGAGTTATTCGGGAGACACAACAGAAATTCACCCCAAGGAGGAGGAAACATGCTAAGGGGAGGACAAGCCATCCATGGCTGACGAGTGAAGTCAAGGACAGCACAAAAGCAAAAGAAAAAGCATACAAAGTGGCAAGGATAAGTGGGGAACCAGAAGATTGGGAAGCCTTTAAAAGTGAGCAGAGGAAAACTAAAAAAACAATAAGGGAGGAGAAGATGAAATATGAGTGTTAGCTAGCTAGTAATATTAAAGAAGATAGGAAGAGTTTTTTCAATATATAAAAGGTAAGAGAGAGGCAAAAATAGACATTGGACCACTGGAAAATGAGGCTGGAGTAGTAGTAATAGGGAACAAAGAAATGGCAGAGGAACTGAATAGTTACTTTGCATCAGTCTTCATGGTGGAAGACACCTGGACCGGATGGACTTCACCCCAGGGTTCTAAAAGAGATAGCTGAGGAAATTGTAGAGGCATTGGTGGTGATCTTTCAGGAATCTGGAAGCAGGGAGGGTACCAGAGGACTGGAAACAGCTGATGTAACACCGCTGTTTAAGAAGGGAGGGAGGCAGCAAATGGGAAATTATAGGCCGGTTAGCCTGACTTTGGTCATTGGCTAGATTTTAGAGACCATTATTAAAGATGAGATCGCAGAGTACCTGGAAGTGCATGATAAAGTCGGACTGAGTCATCACGGCTTTGTCAAGGGGAGGTCATGTCTGACAAATCTGTTAGAGGTCTTTGAGGCGGTAACAAGGAAGTTAGATAAAGGAGAGCCAGTGGACATGATTAGGGGCAGCATGGTAGCACAGTGGTTAGCACTGCTGCTTCACAGCTCCAGGGACCTGGGTTCGATTCCCGGCTTGGGTCACTGTCTGTGTGGAGTTTGCACATTCTCCTCGTGTCTGCGTGGGTTTCCTCCGGGTGCTCCGGTTTCCTCCCACAGTCCAAAGATGCGCAAGTTAGGTTGATTGGCTATGCTAAAATTGCCCCTTAGTGTCCTGGGATGCGTGGAATAGCGGGTAAAATATGTAGGGGTAGGGCCTGGGTGGGATTGTGGTCGGTCCAGACTCGATGGGCCGAATGGCCTCTTTCTGTACTGTAGGGTTTCTATGATTTATTTAGATTTCCAGAAGGCCTTTGACAAGGTGCCACATAGGAAACTGTTCAATAAGTTAAGAGCCCATGGTGTTAAGGGTAAAATTCTGGCATGGAGAGAGGATTGGCTGACTGGCAGAAAGCAGAGGATGGGGATAAAGGGGTCTTTTTCATGATGGCAGCTGGTGACCAGTGGTATGCCTCAGGGGTCAGTGCTGGGACCACAACTTTTCATAATATACATTAACGATTTGGAAGAAGGAACTGAAGGCACTGTTGTTAAGTTTGTAGATGATACAAAGATATGTAGAGGGACAGGTAATATTGAGGAAGCAGGGGTCTGCAGAAAGACCTGGATAGGTTAGGAGAGTGGGCAAAGAAGTGGCAGATGGAATACAATGTGGAAAAGTGTGAGGTTATGCACTTTGGAAGGAGGAATGGAGGCATAGACTATTTTCTAAATGGGAAAATGCTTAGGAAATCAGAAACACAAAGGGACTTGGGAGTCCTTGTTCAAGATTCTCTTAAGGTTAACGTGCAGGTTCAGTCGGCAGTTAGGAAGGCAAATGCAATGTTAGCATTCAAGTCGAGAGGGCTAGAATATAAGAGCAGGGATGTACTTCTGAGGCTGTATAAGGCTCTGGTCAGACCCTATTTGGAGTATTGTGAGCAGTTTTGGGCCCCATATCTAAGGAAGGATGTGCTGGCCTTGGAAAGGCCCAGAGGAGATTCACAACAATGATTCATGGAATGAAGAGCTTGTTGTGTGAGGAACGGTTGAGGACTCTGGGTCTGTACTCATTGGAGTTTAGAAGGATGAGAAGGGATCTTATTGAAACTCACAGGATACTGCGAGGCCTGGATAGAGTGGATGTGGAGAGGGTGTTCCATTAGTAGGAAAAACTAGAACCAGACGGTAACCTCAGCTAAAGGGATGATCCTTTAAAACAGCGATGAGGAGGAATTTCTTCAGCCAGAGGGTGGTGAATCTGTGGAACTCTTTGCTGCAGAAGGCTGTGGAGGCCGGGTCATTGAGTATCTTTAAGACAGAGATAGATAGGTTCTTGATTAATAAGGGGGTCAAGGGTTATGGGAAAAAGGCAGGAGAATGGGGATGAGAAAAATATCAGCCATAATTGAATGGTGGAGCAGATTTGATGGGCCGAGTGACCTAATTCTGCTCCTATGTTTTATGGTCTTATGGACACCACAAAATTTGCAGAGGACTAAGAGATGCCCAACTCCACAATAGAGCTGGCCAGTCCAAGAATGCATGGTGTGGGTATGTGACCCACACCAGCCTGCACACTTATCCCGCACTGCCCAAAATTTGGGGGGTTGGGAATGGAGCCTGGAATCCAGGAATTGGATCCTGGCTATCCTTTTTTACGGTCTGTGGAATCAGGGAGACTCTGGAAAGATCTTGCCTAATATGTTTTGTACAAACAAACTCTAAATTAGCCAAGAAGGACATGGAGATCAGGGCAAATTCTCCCATTCCATGGTAAGCAGGTTGCATATTTTGCCCACAGAGACAGGTGGGTTCTGGAGAGGTACCTGTACTGGCACTGTGCCCAACTGTACCCAATGCAAGTAACAAACTGGTGGACACCATCTCAGTATAAGTGTTGTGATCACATCCTGAGGAATTTCGCAGTTAATTTGTTCTTGAAAGCCTACATTATGAAATGTGGATACACTTATCATGCTTACGCTCCAGTGCATCTCCTTGACTTTCTCGCTGATTCCCAGCAATGGATCTAATCTCTCCTGCTGTGTCGTGCCTCAGCTGACTTATTGCATTCCCTCTTATCTCATACTGAGACAATGAGAAGAATTCGCCCATCCCAGGACTAAGTCCCATGGCGGGGTGGGAACATGGAGCATTTCCCACTGCGGATGCCGGTAAGCAAATCTTCCAGCCTTGACCTAATTAATTATGCAACCCAGGTGTTTTGTGATGGATTCCATCGCAGGGCAGACCTGACGGCACATAGTCCACCATCCGATCTGACACCATATTGAAAAGGCCCAAATTCGCTGATGCACCGTTAAGAAAGAAGGTGGACATCCTGAAACTGAAGATGGATCTGCAGGAACATTCTGAGGCGAGAAGATGGACCCTCCCCTCCAGGACGCTGAACCTGAAATGTCCACCTGTAGATGCTCCCGTTACCCACTGCTGTGGTGTTCCAGGATCCACGATTGCCATTGGCCTCCATCCTGAACCTCTGGAGGCAGCCCCAGGCATTGTTCAGGTGAGTCCTGTCATCTGCGCGCCACATTATTCCAAACGTGTTTCACACCGGCGTGTTTTCCGTCTGACGCCGCAGAGAATCAGGCATGGGCGGTTGGACCTTCAACTGCATCCCATTGGTAGACACACGTGAGTTTCCGACTGGCCTCCAGTGGGTTTCCTGATTCACCACGGTGGGTGCCAGGGAAAAGCCCCACTGTAAATTCACAATATTGGGACCTCTCGCTGAATTCTCTCACCCTCCTCTGCCCGCCATTCAACTAGGAGCTTGGGAGAATTCTGTCCAATGTCTTGATAATGAGGATGGGAATTTTTATTTATAAGCCACTAGGATGCAATTATACTCGGAACATTGGCCACGTTCTTGCTCTTACTCTGAAATGTCAAACCATTATTAATCCTGCCAGGATTAGGTGTTATGGATTGTAAAGGACTCTGACACAAACAAATATGTTGAAACCAGTATGTTTGATATTAGTAGCTAATATGTGAAACATCTTTACATCCTATTTTAAGGAAGCATGTTAATATGTTTAATTGGGACAACAATTTTGCTCATATGGGAACATTTAAGCGGTTATTGGATAGGCACATGGAGCACACCAGGATGATAGGGAGTGGGATAGCTTGATCTTGGTTTCAGATAAAGCTTGGCACAACATCGTGGGCCAAAGGGCCTGTTCTGTGCTGTACTGTTCTATGTTCTATATATAGCAAGCAACAGAGTTTCAAATGTATTTAAATTGAAAATCACAGCAACTTTATACAGATTGGCTTATTCTTCTTTCTAATAACACACAACATTAGCCCAGCTCTTAGGTACATGCTGAGAATATTGTCTGTATAAATGTGCCCATTTTAACTTTTCAGTGGTTGCCATCTCACCAAAAGGCTGGCTGGTTGGATCAGAAGGAGCATCCTCCAGACAAGCTCCACAAAATATCACCCTAAAATGCATCCTGGCTTTTTCTCAGAGCAGCCAGAGGCAATCCATATGGACCACCGGTTAGGTCACCCAACATAAGATTCATGGGACAGGGAGGTTGGGGGATTTGGTGGGAAAGTGTGGACATTCCACACTCTCCCTTGAAATTGCAACTCAGCACAGAAGCATAGAAAATAGAAGCAGGAGTAGGCCACTCGGCCCTTCGAGCCTATTCCGCCATTCATTATGATCATAGCTGATCATCAGATTCATTGCTCTGATCCTGCCTTCCCCCCCGATATCCCTTGATCCCTTTGCCCTTTCATCTTGAAATCACACCATGTTTTGGCCTCAACTACTTTCTGTGGTAGTGAATTCCACAGATTCACCATTCTCTGGGTGAAGAAAATTCTCCTCAGTTCTAAAAGGTTTCCCCCTTATTCTCAAACAATGACCCCTCGTTCTTGACTCCTCCACCGCCCCCCCGCCCCCCACCCCGCCCCCCCAATTGGGAACATTCTTTCTGAATCTACCCTGTCTAACCCTGTTAGAATTTTATAAATTTCTACGAGGCCCCTCTCACTCTTCGAAACTCCAATGAATATAATCCTAACTGACTTAATCTCCCCTCAGCTGGCAGATATGCCATCCCAGGAATCAGTCTGGTAAACCTTCACTGCACTCCCTCTGTAACAATGACATCCGAATTACAGCATAGGAATGGGTGGATGAACTGGTTCAATTAAATTTATCGGATGTGAAAATGTTGCTACTCACATTGTTTAGAATTTTCATGAGTCATTGGCTTCTATTTGGAGGGGTCGGAAATACATTGCCGGTCACGTAATTGAGGTTATGATAATACACTGTTTCTCTTAGGACACTGATTGAAGGAAGTGCCAAGGTTGGCACCTCTCCTGCTCCCCGGTAATGAGCTTTCCAAAGGTTCAGGACCCAGCTGTCTCCACCTAAACATACTTCAATTTATTTTTAATTGGCATCACTAACAGATTGGCTTCTTTGAAATTAAAAGTCAGGAAATAAAATAATTGTAGGCACATTGCACCAAACGAGAGCTCAGTTCTCAAATCTGCTTGCTTATTTTGCCAGTAAGTGGTTAATCATTTTAATAATTATATTTTAAAGCAGGTCGTGCTTTTGAAGAGTTTATTGAGTGGAGCCAGGGAATATTAAATGTGCAAACGCTGTGGGCACCGAACAAATTAAAATCATAAAGCAAAAAAAAAACAGGAAAGGCTGAGAACATAGATCTGTCTGTTGCAGAGTGAAAGGACAGGTTAATATTTTGAATATATATGCCTTCACCAGAACTGAAAGGTGAATATAATCCAGCAAGTGGAAAGGGGAAAACTAAAGAAGAGTAAACAGATACTGCAATCACCAAGGGGAGGACAGTTGGCCGTTTGACTGGTAAACTGTTTAAGGAACCTGATAAACGAGACAAAAGATCGAGTATGATGGTGAAAAGATATTAGAAGAACAACAGAAGATACTTACATAGAATCCCCACAGTGTAGGATGAGACCATTTGGCCCATCGAGCCTGCACCAACAACAATCCCACCACGATTCTATCCCCGTAACCCCACGCATTTACCCCACTAATCCCCCTGACACTAGGATCAATTTATCATGGCCAATCAACCTAACCTGCTCATGTTTGGAGTGCGGGAGGAAACCGGAGCACCTCGGAGGAAACCCACGCAGACATGGGGAGAATGTGCAAACTCCACACAGCCAGTCACCCGAGGTCGGATTCGAACGCGGGTCCCTGGCGCTGTGCGGCAGCAGTGCTAACCACTGTGCCACCATGCCACCCCACAGAGGAACATAGGAGCAGGAGTAGTCCACATAGCTCCTCAAGACCGTTCTGGCATTGAATTAGATCTTGGCTGCTGGGTACCTCAACTCCCCTTGCCAGTCCAGGTTTCATATCCTTTAATACCCTTGCCAAACCAACATCTATCAATCTCAGTTTTTACATTTCAATTGACCAAGCCACAACCAGATTTTGGGGGACAGGGTTCCAGGTTTCTTCCTGACATCATCCCTGCAGATCCTCACTCTAATTGTAAGGTTGACAACTCACCTGGAACCTTCCACCACAGGAAATAGATGTTCTCCATCTTAAACATTTCAATTAAATCACCTCTTAACCTTCTATACTTGGAGGAGTAAAAGCCTAGCCTATACACCCAGTCCTCATAATTCAGTAGGTTAATACCCAGTGTTATCCTGGTGAATGTGTGCCACACGCACTCCAAGGACTGAATGAATACCCCAGACGCAGTCTAACTGGAGGTTAATGTGACCAAAGCATAACATTTAACCTCTTACTCTTGCATTGCAGCCTCCCTTAAATGATGGTGAACTAATCAAATTATATTTTGTACCTGACCACTAGTTTTAATGATTTTTGTACATGGACCTCCTAAGTCTCTCTGGAAGCCATTGAACCCTCCCTCTATGATTTTCTGCCCAAAGGCAGGTCTGATCCACAGCCCCAGCAGAGCGAGGAAGCAAGTCCCAAGCCCACTCCAGTCGGAAGAGACATTGGCACCAATCCAATCCACACTGGCCTTCTCTTGCTGTTTAATGGTTTCTGTTGGATTTCTACCAGACATTGTGCAAAGGTTTGGGGCCTGACTATTTAACTTTGTCATTTCAGAGTCTCAGATTAAAGCACAAGCTGACTCCAGTAACCTAAGACGTAAATATTTCTCCTCTCACAGCCAGTCTCGGGTGACTTGCATGATTATTACTCCCTTGACTGCATTGCCACTAGCGCTGTTTGCCATTTGAAAATGACATGACAGTCTTGTGATTTATGTTAAAAAATGTGATGCACAGCATAGCTACATGAAACCTAAACTAGAAAAATAATCACCAGTCTTGATTCCATTCTCTATTTCACAGCATTCACTCAGATTGTATCAGTCTCAGAATAAGGTTTCCCACAGAGCTGTTTTGGGTTTCTAATGCTCAGATCTAAAGGCAGGGCAGAGTTCTCTCTCGGGTAATGGGCAGGAATGGAGGCAGGCAGGTGAGCAATTCGTACTGTCCCGGACAGCTTGCCAGTTTGCTGGCACCAGCTCACCACCGGCTCGTTTTCCCTGAGGCAGGGGACAGGGATAGAAAGACTACCTGCTTGCCAGTGGAAGGTTGCCAGTTAAGGTAAGTTAAAAACTAATTAAGACCAAGTACCATTGGCTTTCTGCATTTTCTGGCCTGCTACCCTGGTGTCAACGCGACTTCGAAAAGTCAGTCCAGCCATCCGACATTTTGGTCTCCAGGTGTGTCGGTTGGGGGTTGGAGCTGAGGTCAACACCTCTCAAGGCAGGCCTGAGGCAGCAACAGAAGCAATAGCTCAGAATGTCCACTCTATTTACAGAGTCATTGGCCTGGTTCAGTTCATGGATGTTAGACACTCGAGTCCTCACACCCCACTCCCCAGCACTACCGCCCTCCCCCTCCCTGCACCCCTTACCCCCCCATCCCCCAACCACTCTCAATGACCTCATATATCTCCATGCTCCCCATAAGCCCTGAATTCACTCTTGCATTCACTGCAGCCACTCACCCAGCATCACCTCAGAATACAGAATTCATGAGCTTTATAATAACACAGGCAAATCTTTGAAATGCTCATGAAATAATAATAAGTAAAAGGTAGTAAAACTGCAAATCAAATAAAGATTTGTAAATGTATAAATAGATCCCTGCCAGGCTGAGTCAGTTAGTCAGTCTTGGAGCTCAGCCAAACATTCATAATGAGGCCATCTGGCAAAACAGATGCCTGGCCATCTGCTCAGCCAGCTTCAGTTGGAACAGTTGCCAGCTGGTTTTGTATGAATGCTTTTCATCTGGCTGTAGATGTGTGTTTTTGGTTTGCAAAAGTCCAAACATAGAATTTAACTTTCCTCCACATTCTCAAACCTGCGACATCTTTGCAGAACTTTTGCACAGCCACTCACCCAGTGGCTGCCCTCTGAACAAGGGCAATTAGGGAAGGGCAATAAATGCTGGCCTAGCCAGTGACGCTCCTGTGTGAAATGTCCGCTCATCCCCAGTGAGATACCGGGAGGCCCCGGTATAAGAGGGGGAGGAACATTGCATTTCCTAATCTCCATCAGGACTGAATAAATGTGCATCTCCTCTGTTGAGATGTGAGGAATATCACTCGGCTGTAAAATAAGTCGTGAATAAAGTGCAGCAACTCCCTTTCGTGATTATCTGCAACTTTTAAACGCTTTCTGCAAGCAAGTTGAGTGTTCAGAGATGGGGGAGTGGAAAGAAGATTCCCATGAAGCCACATGCATCACATCTAAACAGCAACAAGCAGGAGCCCTGTGCCTTCAATCTCAGCCTCCTGAGTATTAAGGAAAACATTTTTAAAATCTGCATTCCACACTGGGAGCGTCTGCGGTGCAGGTGGAGCAGCAGCAACAGCAGCAGCCTTCACTCATCATGTGCACAGCTCCGCGGCAGGAAGACACCATGAATCCCAGGACTTACAAGAAGCCGTAGAATGCTGAGGAAGTCCATGCCTCAGCTGCACAGGAACAGGGTAAGGTGCCTTGATATCACCGAGAGGCAATGTAGAATGAGGTTGCATCTGTCCCAAGAGGTGGTGGCTGAGCTTTGCAACCTCTTGTGAAAAGACTTCCAATCAAGCGGAAACCAGAGGCACATACTGCCAGTGACCCTGCAGATCAATGACTCAGTTTCTTCACAATCGACTCTTGCCACAACTCCGCTTCTAACCTCTGCGGGATCTCACAGTCCGCAGCACACAGGTGCATCCTTCAGGTAACCATCTCCAGAGCCAACTGCACAGAAGGTACAGTGAGAGCCGCCTTCTCACAAGAGCACTCATTGAACAAGTCTTTGGCTTGCTAAAGATGTGGTTCAGGTTCCTTCCCTCAGCGGCCTCACTCCAGTATGAACCTCACAGTGGTCGGAATTCTCCCAAAGAAATTCGAAGGGCCCGATTTTACCATCACATTGTGCCTGTTTTCGGGCGCAAAAACTTGATAAAGTCGGGCGTGAGGCGAGTAGTGCGATCCGCGCCCGCCTCCGCGCCGGTTTCCCCTTTACCAAGGCCTAAAAATGGCCGCCATCTTGACCCTGTCCGAAATGGGAGTGACATCAATTTAAATGCATTTGCATGCATTTAAATTGACTCAAAGGGCTGGATGCCCAAACTTGGCGGCATTTCCCCCTTTACCACCACATTCGCCCGTCCAGATTCGGCACAAAATAGACATGGTCCGCAAAGGTCTGATTCAGGCGCTCCAGCTTCTGAGGAGGTAAGTTCCAAGCTTCCGGTGGCTCTCTGACTCAAATCGGTGGTGCGGGGGGGCGGGGGGGGGGGGGGGGCGGTGGTGGGGTGGTGGTGGGTGGAGGGTGGAGGGAGGCGGGTCAGATGGCTCTCTGGTGGGGGGGGAGTGGGTCAGATGGCTCTCTGGTGGGGGGGGAGGGAGGCGGGTCAGATGGCTCTCTGATTGGGGGGAATCGGGAGGCGGGCCAGATGGCTCTCTGGTGGGGGGAGGGAGGTGGGTCAGATGGCTCTCTGACTCAGATCGAGAGGGGCGGGCGGGGGCAGGGGTGGGGAGACAGGTGGATCCGCTGCCACTCTGCATGTGATCGGTGGGGGGAAGGAGGGGGTCCGCTGCCACTCTATGTGTGATTGGTGGGGGGGAAGGGGAGGTCCGCTGCCGCTCTGCGGGTGATCGGTGGGGGGGGGGGGGGGGGGAGGTGGAGGGACCGCGATCAGTCTGGGTGGCGGGGGGAGATTACAGGGTCAGTTATGTTGTGGAGATGGGGCAATGTATGTGGGGGCCGGGGGGGGAGGCATTATCCGGCCCGGGAGGGACGTGGCAGGGGAGCGTTTCTCTATCTCTTTTTTCCTGCACATGCGCAGTTGGAGGCGCCGATCGGAGCAACAGTGTTTCGGGCGCAATAAGCCCCACCCACAGGATTCTGCAGTGTGATTCAGAATTGCTGCTTTTTTACAGGCAAAGTGCGTATGGGGGAGCCTGAGAACAGGTTTAAATGTTGGATCTGAAACACTCCCAGTTTCAAGTCTGCCCAACACTGAGAATTAAAATGATAAAATAGGGCCCTAATGTCGGATTCGCATGAAAATGGAAGTAATTCATGCTGTTTTTTTCAATGGGAGTTCACTGCATTGAAGACTGTGCACTGCAGAGGCCACCAGCGTGAGTATCATTAAATTTCAGGGGATTCCCGTTAGGCCAAAATCAGTGGGTTGAGCGGGCCACTGCACATGCATCGATCTGTCAGTGCTGAGATCGGCGCATGCGCAGCATTGATGGCCTCCCGATTGTTGGACAGCTCAATCGCTGGCCAGCCCCACGACCGCCGCAATGCCAGCACTCCATGACCCCATGGCCCGATCGTTGGGCCTCACCTTGCATGGACCTGTTGGGACCCTACCTCAGACTGTACCACCTGCATCTCTGCAGGGGCAGCCACCCTCACTTAGATTTAGCTAGTGGATGGAGCATCTGGCTAAGGGACTGACAATTTTTTTTTATTTGTTCATGGGATATGGGCGTCGCTGGCTAGGCCAGCATTTATTGCCCTTCCCTAATTGCCCTTGTTCAGAGGGCATTGCTGTGGCTCTGGAGTCACATGTAGGCCAAACCAGGTAAGCACAGCAGATTTCTTTCCCTAAAGGACATTAGTGAACCAGATGTGTTTTTACAACAATCAACAATGGGTTCATGGTCATCACTGGCGAAGGATAAGAGGAGAAATGATGGAGGTGTTTGGAATCATGATGGCTTTAGATCGAGTGAATAACAAGAAATTGTTTCCAATGGTTGAACAACCAATAACCAAAAGCCAGATAGATTTATGATGAACGAAAAAAGTATCAGAGTCGCCATGAGGAAGATTTTTATTATGGAACAAGGATTTGGGATTTTGAATGCACTATCTGATAGGATGATGGACATTTTTCCCTGAAGCGTAGGAGGATGAGGGGTGACCTTATAGAGGTTTATAAAATCATGAGGGGCATAGATAACCTGAATAGCCAAGGTCTTTCCCCATGGTAGGGGAGTTCAAAACTAGAGGGCATAGGTTTAAGATGAGAGGGGAAAGATTTAAAAGGGACCTGAGGGACAACCTTTTCACACTGAGGGTGATGCGTATATGGAATGGGCTGATAGAGGAGGTGGTAGAGGGGGGTACAATTACAACATTTAAAAGACATTTGGACAGGTACGTGGATGGAAAAGGTTTAGAGGAATATAGGCCAAACACAGGCAAATGGAACTCGTTCAGTTTAGGAAACCTGGTTGGCATGGATGAGTTGAGTTGAAGGCCCTGTTTCCGTGCTGTGTATTTCTATGACTCTATGATTGTCCCATGGTACAAGAAGAATGGAGTTGTTGCCTGACCATAGCAATAAATCTCTATCAATTAACCTGCAGCAGATCCAGATATGATCAGTTTGTTTTGAGCTTATAGGTCAAAGCAATCTTTATTCTCAAGTCTGTTATACATACCACATGACTACAAGAGGTCAGGAAAGAGGCTGGGAATTCTGTGGCAAGTAACTCACCTCTTGACTCTCCAATGCCTGTCCATGGTCTACAAGGCACAAGTCAGTAGTGTGATGGAATATTCTGCTCCAAAAACACTTAAGAAGCTCGGCACGCCATCAGCCACCTTATCCATTCACTCCCTCTGCCATCTGCACACAGAGGCAGCAGTGTGTATCACAAACAAGATGCACTACAGCAACCTGCAAGCCTCCTTTGGCAGGACCGTTGCCTCAGTCATGTAGAAGATCAAGGACAGCAGGTGCATGGGAACACGACCACCTCAAGGCCTTGCCATCGGCACTCACATCCCAGGAAAGAATACAATAAATGTCCCAATTTACTCATACTGAATCCCAAAATGGATCAGTTGCATGCAATGCACACACATTGTCCCTAAAGAAATCCTTTGGAATGGGAGATACAGACTGATTGATGATATCCACCTTGATTTGACAAGAGTCTAATTTTTAACATCTTTTTTGTAGGCATGAACGTATTCACACAAAGAAGGGCCAACATATGAAGAGTAACACCACTTCCGTTATGGATAATAGAGATGATCTTGCTACACTCGAAGTGCTTGATGAAGTAAGAGAATTGAAATTAATTTATTGCTGTTTATTCCAACATGCTAATTCTCCATTTAAAAGTAATTGACCACAAGTATAGCTTCAAAGATTCTTTGGAAAAATGGAGCGCAAAATGAATCGAAATGAAGAAAGGTACTTATCATTATAACCTTCTTTCAATGACTGACTTTAAAGGCTAATATTAATCCCAAAACAATGAATGTAGGACACTAGGAAGTTCTATGGAATGTGTTTGTCCACAGATCTCTGAAGGCAGAAAGGTGTGTTATAGGATGGTGAAAAAGGCATATGGAACACTTGCCTTTATCTATTGAGACATAAATTACAAAAGCGAGGAAGTCATGTTGAAGTTGTATAGGTGAGGCCACAGCTATAGTATTGTGTGCAGTTCTGGTCGCCACATTATAGGAAGGATGTGATTGCACTGGAGGGAGCACAGAGGAGATTCATCAGGATGCTGCTTGGGATGGAACATTTAAGTTATGAAGAGAGGTTGGATAGGCTTGGGTTGTTTTCGTCGGAGCAGAGAAGACTGAGGGGCAACCTGATCGAGGTGTACAAGATTATGAGAGACATGGACAGAGTGGATAAGGAGCAGCTGTTCCCTTTAGTTGAAGGATCAGTCATGAGGGGACATAGGTTCAAGGTGAGGGGCAGGAGGTTTAGTGGGGATGTGAGGAAAAAACTTTTTTATCCAGAGAGTGGTGATGGTCTGGAATGCGCTGCCTGGTAGGGTGGTAGAAGCAGGTTGACTCACATCCTTTAAAAAATACCTGGATGAGCACTTGGCACATCATAATATTCAAGGCTGTGGGCCAAGTGCTGGCAGATGGGATTAGGTGGGAGTTCAGATGTTTCTAATGTGTAGGTGCAGACTCGATGGGCTGAAGAGCCTCTTCTGCTCTGTATGATTCTATGATTTTATAATATGATTCTATAATTCCATGATTTTATGATTTGGGTTATATTGGGATGTTGAAATGTAAAAAAATCTCAAACCCAAAACTATCCTCCTCAAACCAGCCACTTCCCACTTGAACAGAAATGAGACAGGGAGATTCCTGGAAATATATTGCACATTTAAATATATTAACGAGATTGTGCAGCCCACGCTAATCTCTCTTCCAATGTCAATGTTTCCCAGACTCCAGGTCACCTGCTAGCTAAATGGAGGCAAGGTCAATGATGCCAAAGAGGTATATGCTTTTCCAGCATTTGTTGTGGACTAAGAGGAGTCACAGGGCCCTATTTTACCATTTTGATTCTAAGTGCTGGGCGGACTTGAAACTGGGAGTGTTTCACATCCGACTTTTAGACCCGTTCTCAGGTGCCCCCATACGCACTCTGCCTGCAAAAATGTCAGCGATTCTGAATCGCGCTGCAGAAGACTGTGGGCGGGACTTATCACGCCCAAAACCCTGCAGCTCCAATCAGCGCCTCCAACTGCACATGCGCTATAAAAAAAATAGAAAACGCTCCCCTGCCATATCCCTCCCAGGCCTGATTAATGCCTCCCCCTGACCCCCACAGACATTGCCCCACCCCCACATCATTAATGATCCCCTTATCCCCCCACCACCCCGCTACCCAAACCAATCAATGCCCCCTGCTCCCTTCCCCCCACTGATCACACGCAGAGTGGCAGTGGATCCCCCCTTTCCCCTCACTGAGCAGAGGCAGAGAGGCAGCGGACCCCCCCCCCGCACCCACACCCCCCCTCCCACCCCCCCCCCACCAAACTGACACACACAGCCATCTGACCCACTTCCCTTCCTCCCTCATCGATCTGACGCACAGAGCCATCTGACCCACCTCCCTCGCCCCCCCGCCATCGATCTGATGCACAAAGCCATGTGACCCACTTCCTTCCCCCGCCCTCACCAATCTGACGCGCAGAGCCATCTGACCCACCGCAAATGCATTTAAATTGACGTCATGCCTGTTTCAGGTGCGGTCCCGACGGCAGCCATTTTCGGCTGGACGCGGAGGCGGGCGCGGATCATGCTACTCACCTCACATTCAACTTTAGCAAGTTTTCGCGCCAGAAAACGGGCGCAACGTGATGGTAAAATCGGGCCCATAGAGTCATACAGTGCAGAAGAGGCCCTTCGGCCCATTGAATCTGCACCGTCAAAACTACAGTAAATCTACACTAATCCCACTTTCCAGCACTTGGCCCATAACCTTGAATGTTATGACATTTCAAGTGCTCATTATTTACTTTTTAAAAGTTTCCCACCATTACCACCCTCCCAGCCAATGCATTCCAGACTCCCACCACCCTTTGGGTGAAAATAAATTTCCTCAAATCCCCTCTAAACTTCCTGCCCCTCACCTTTAAATGATGACCCCTCGTGATTGACCCTGCAACTAAGGGGAACAGCTGCTTCATATCCACCCTGTCCATGCCCTTCATAATCTTGGACACGTCAGTCAGGCGCTAAAGAAAACAACCCCAGCCTATCCAGCCTCTTCACAGCTGAAACACACCACCCAAAGGCAGCATCCTGGTGAATCTCCTCCGCACTCTTTACAGGGCAGTCACATCCTTCCCATAGTGAGGCAAACAGAACTGCACCCAATACTCCAGCTGTGGCAGGAGCAGGAGTGCTTTCCTGTCCCACAATCACCAACACCCCCATCGCCCTCAATGATCACTGACTCTCCCAGATCATCCCACAATTACAGACACTCCCATGATCACTGATCCACTACCTCATAGCCCAACCGCTTTCCAAATCCCCTGTCATCATCCTTGACCAGCAAACCACTGCGTCCAGGCCCTTCTGCCCTGAGCTGTAAAGAGCCTATCTGTCCCTGGGCTGCAGTCTTGCCCAGCAGAAAGGGAGCTAAGCCTGTTCATCATGCTGCCCTCGGATCAATGAGTGGTCACTGATAAGAAAAATCATGCTCACTATGGAGTAAAAACCTATTAGATCACTTCTCGGCCTTTTGGCTAAGATTGAGCATTGGATCAAGCCCAATGTCTTGTCTTGTCAGCTTGGATCTTGTTTGTCCCTCTTGTGGGGACCATGAATTGAATTCCGAAAATGCTGGAAAATCTCAGCAGGTCTGACAGCATCAGTGGGGAGAGAATAGAGCCAACGTTTGGAGTTCAGATGATCCTTCAGTGTCATCAATATTTTACTTCTATTAATGACACCTTCAGGGTCATCTAGACTCGCAACATTGGTTCTATTCGCTCCCCACAGATGCTGGCAGAACTTCTGAGATTTCCCAAAATTTTCTGTTTTTATTTCAGATTCCAGCATCCGCAGTATTTTGCTTTTATGAATTGGATTCAATTGGAATTTAAATTTGGTGTTTGGAGCGAGCAAGGAATGGATTTGTGTTTTCCCGGTCCACTCCGAGCATTGGCTTTGTAACTTAAAGAATGGAGTAAATTTTTTTTTAAAAATTAAAACTTCAGATCATTCTTCAGATCAGGACCCCGCCCCAGCTTGGAAATCCCACCCCAATAAATATAAACTCCTTAATTTCATAGCAGCCTAATTATATATCATTATTATTTGTTGTCTCTTGCTAGAATACAGTCACTGAGCAGCTGCAAAAGCGTTACAATGAGGACCAGATCTATACCTACGTCGGAGACATCCTTATAGCTGTTAACCCATTCCAGAAACTGGATATCTACTCCTCCGAGGTTAGTCACTAATCACAGTAACTGTTCAGCTTATCAATGTAATTCGGAGCCCAACCAAATCTCAGATTTTTCACAGTGATTTGATGTGAAAATATTTCTTGGAAAGATAACTACTTAACAAAAAAAAACTATTTTTGGAAGTCATTAATGGAAGTAAAATATTGATGCAGTTTGGAGTTGTTTTTTTTTACTGTTTGGTTCATTTAAGAAGCTGTGAACTGCGTGATGAAAACAGATGGTGCATTTCCTCCTGATACACTCGAAAAGAACATCAAATCTACATTCTATTAGAGGTTTCAAATCCACAATAGAGTGCGATGATTCACAGGATATGACAGCAGCACAATTGATTGGTTTTACTTCACAAGTCAGTAAAATACCCCACAACATTGTGGATGGAAGAGGCATACATGCAATCTCCTTCTGAATTTCCATATTTAAATTGTTGCCATTTGCCACTCGCATATTCCATTAATCATCATTGTAAACGTCTTTTAAAAGATCAGCTTAATATTACGTTCAGCTCAACTTGCCAGGGTACTTACATTTTTGATTAATTTTACTTAGAATTGATGCAGATGCAAATCCGTTCGTGTTTATTAGCTGCAGATTTACACATCCCCTCTGTTGACAGGAGGACTATTGTACAGCTACCAAAAGCTGAATTTGGAACTGAAATTGAAAATGATCATTTATCACATGTGAGCGGGACTAACGTTACACTGATAGATAGCCCAGAATCCCAAATCATTGAGTGTTATATTTCTTGCTAGATCTTCAGGCTTTATTTATAACCCCGACTGGAAAGACAAAGGTAGGCCTGGAACTGATGTGGGGTGGATGGGGAGAAATGGAATTGTCTCTATGCAACTAAAGAAGCAGCGTTTGTGGAGGTATCTGTCACTTGAGCGTGCTGTTCCTCTGGGGAAGTGACCCAAAGATAATAAGGGAAAAAAGTGACGTGATAAATAATGCCTCATGAATATCCATTTAGCATACTGTTGTCAACATGCATTTGCAAAAAACATTGGTGAAGGACCAAAAGGAAAAAGAGATTTTTCTGATTTTATGAGTTTCTGGGTTTTTTTTTATTCATTTGTGGAACATGGGCATCGCTGGCTGGCCAGCATTTATTGCCCATCCCTAGTTGCCTGAGAGCAGTTGAGAATTATTGCTGTGGCTCTGGAGTCACATGTAGGCCAGACCAAGTAAGGATGGCAGATTTCCTTCCCTAGAGGACATTAGTGAACCAGATGGGTTTTTCCAACAATCGACCATGGTTTCATGTTCATCAGTAGATATTTAATTCCAGATTTTGTTTATTGAATTCAAATTCCACCATCTGCCATGGTGGGATTTGAATCAGAATCCCCAGAACATTAGCTGAGTTTCTGGATTAAACGTCTTGTGATAATCCCACTAGGCCATTGTCTCCCCTTCTTGATGATGGAAAAAAAACTTGGGCAGTAAGTAAACATTTGTTGTTTCAGGAACTGTGAACTCAGAACTGGGGCTAAGTAGCCCAAACACCAGATTCAGAGAGTGCAAAATTTTACAAATGTTTTGATCATAGTGAGTAATTAGCAAACTGCCTACAAGATGAAGAGGGCATGCAGCAGAACTCATACCTTGCCATGGTATGTTAATTCAAAGTTATTACACAGCACTTCCTTGAAGCTTTTCCTTGCCTGGTTGATAGTATGGAAATGAAAAGCTGAAAAAAATAAATCTTTTCATTAAGAGCTTTCATCTCACCGAAGTGTTTTCAGGCCAATGCACATTTAACAACCTGCTCTGAAAACTCTGCTCACATTTTGACAACTGTGACAAATTGCACCACAGCAGCCAAGACTCCAATATTCCAAAACAATCAACAACATTCTAAATAAAACTATGCACAACATTCTGAAAAAGTTCATTTGTCCTATCGCCCAGTGATAACGCTCCTTAAAAAAACATGTGTACCATCTACAAGATGCACTGCAGGAACCCTGCCTCTTCCAAACCCATGACCACTACCATCCAGAAGAATAAGAGCATCAGACACATGTCAACACCATCACCTTAAAAGCTTCCCTACAAATCACTCACCACACTGACTTAGAAATATATCGTCGTTCTTTAACTGTCACTGGGTCAAAATCCTGGAAATCCCTCCTTAACAGCACTGTGGGTGTACCTACACAGTAAGAGTTTTAACAACACCAGGTTAAAGTCCAACAGGTTTATTTGGTAGCAAATACCATTAGCTTTCGGAGCGTTGCACCTTCGTCAGATGGAGTGGAAATGTACTATCAAACAGGGCACAGGCACAAAATCAAGTTACAGAATACTGATTAGAATGCAAATCCCTACAGCCAACCAGATCTTAAAGATACAGACAATGTGGGTGGAGGGAGCATTAAGCACAGGTTAAAGAGATGTGTATTGTCTCCAGAAAGCTAATGGTATTTGCTACCAAATAAACCTGTTGGACTTTAACCTGGTGTTGTTAAAACTCTTACTGTGTTCACCCCAGTCCAACGCCGGCATCTCCACATCAGGTGTACCTACACCACAGAGACTGCAGTGATTCAAGAAGGCAGCTCACTGCCACTTTCTCAAGGGCAATTTGTGATGGGCAATAAATGCTGGCCTAGCTAGAGAGGTCCATTTCTCATAAATGAATTTAAAAATTCCAGGATCTCGATCCAGATCTGCAAATTTGCCCAGACCTAAGCAATTCTTCCATTGGCTGTATCTTATCTGTGTCCCAATTTTTGTTGAAATCCACCTGCTAGTTTTAGCAATATATTATTCACAGGCAAACAGACTAACAAACTGGGTGAAAATATTACCCTTCCCCATACTGGCTTGGCTGTCCCTAACTGATCCATCTGACTGTGGCAACCCTGATTTTTCATTCACCAACAGTCCCATACCTTACCTTTCCTCCGTTACTAACCATCACCGTGTCCTCTTGGTCAGAATGTAGAAATAAAAGCTACCATGAAATAAATATTCCAAAGTAAAGTTATAAATCAAACTATACCATATTACATGCAAGCATTAATCATCCTTGTGCATTCTATGTGTGCTTGTCTTGTGATTGTATTTACCTAGCCGAGTGTTCCCACACAATGCTACCACAGTGGTTGCAAAATTGCTGTAGGAAAGCTGGTGGCTTTCAGGCGGAAGGCTGCAGACGGCCTTGTAGGACAACCTCAAGCAGCTCTGGCTTAGAAGGTTGACCTTTGGATTGCACCTCTCTGCACATGTAACAGCAGCCTGGGGTGGTTGATTCACAGGCAGCAGCAAGGGCACTTGCAGAATGACAATGGTCGGAGGACAAATGCTGTCAACCTGAGGGAGGACCTTGTGCTGCTTTCCCCAGGGTAGTGTCTCAGCAATGTTAGCAACCTGCTGGAACAGAGATTGCTTTGAACACTGGTATCCTCAGCTATGATGACAGCAGTCTGTGTTTGCGTGCCTTCGATTGAGGTCCTACTGCGGCAGCCAGACATTGGGTGGGCTTCTAGAAAGGCAAATTACTGCGGATGCTGGAATCTGAACCAAAAGCAAAAACTGTTGGAGAAACTCAGCAGGTCTGAGCTGACGAAGGGTTGGTTCTATTCTCTCTCCACAGATGCTGTCAGACCTGCTGAGCTTCTCCAGCATTTTCTGTCTTTTATTGGGTAGCTTCTGCTTGTGCTGCAATGGAAGCTGAAATACCAGCCATCAGAAGCTGCATCATGGTTGAGTTGTTCACCATTTCCATGCTGGAACGAATAGGCTCCAAGCTTTGTGTAGTGCCCTTGCCAATGATGCCAGACTCTCCCACGCACCTTAACATTGACTGCGGGCTTTCTGGCAACTCTGCCAGTGCACCAGCATTTGGGCAGCATGATGGCACAGTGGTTAGCGCTGCTGCCCCACAGTTCAATTCCGGCCTCGGGTCACTGTCTGTGTGGAGTGTGCATGTTCTCCCCATGTCTGTGTGCGTTTCCTCCGGATGCTCCGGTTTCCTCCCACAGTCCAAAGATGTGCGGGTCAGATTGATTGGCCATGCTAAATTGCCCCTGGTTTCAGGGGATTTGCAGGGTAAATACATGGGGTTACAGGGATAGGGCCTGGGTGGGATTGTGGTAGATGCAGACTTGATGGGCCGAAAGGCCTCTTTTGCACTGTATGGATTCTATGATTCTATGATTTCATTGTGTACACCCATCAGCCTTATTTTGTTGACCGCCCGTTCAAAGTGCTCATCTGAGACCCGTGCAGCAGGACTAGTGTGTAATCTTACCCTCTGGTTAGTTGGCACATGTGCTGCTTTTGTCCCCTTCTCTGTGTGCAGGCCACTTGTGCTCAGTGTCTCACCCACATTCAGATCCAGACTATTCTCTAAATTAATGTCAGTATTTGAGTCTTGGGTTTTAGAGCCAGAGATGGGACAAGATTTTGTGCTCGCGTCCCCCACTCCTGCCTACAGGAATTTCCTGTCCCGTCGAAGTCAATGGACTTGTGAATGCCTGCCGTATTTCATGGGATATTGGGAAGAGAATCATAGAATCATAGAATCATACAGCACGGAAGAGGCCATTCGGCCCATTGAGTCTGCACCGACACCTGAACTCCCACCTCTTCCCATCTACCAGCACTTGGCCCATAACCTTGAATGTTATAATGTGCCAAGTGCTCATCCAGATACTTTTTAAAGGATACGAGGCAACCCGTCTCTACCACCCTCCCAGGCAGCGCATTCCAGACCATCACCACCCTCTGGGTAAAAATGCCCTCACCTCCATCCTAAACCTACTGCCCCTCATCTTGAACCTATGTCTCCTCATGACTGACCCTTCAACTCAGGGGAACAGCTGCTCCTTATCCACTCTATCCACGTCCTTCATAATCTTGGACACCTCGATCAGGTCGCCCCTCAGTCTTCTCTGCTCCAATGAAAACAACCCAATCCAAGAGAGAGAGGGAGATGCCGGCTCTGAGTGTTGGTGGGGGGGTGATGTCGGCATTGTTTTCGAGGTGAGGGGGGGTGTGGTTGGAGGGAGCTCCTGAGACATCTGTGATGGCATGGAGGGGAGGTTAATTCTTAGTCTGTGTGTTTCGTTCCTGCCCCCGAAAATGATAGCATGAAACACACCCCCTTTTTTTTTGACTAAGTGCCATAAGATCCAGAAGGCTGAAGGGTGATCTTATAGAGGTCTATAAAATAATGAGGGGCATAGTTCAGCCAAGTGGTCAATATCTTTTCCCAAAGGTAGGGGAGTCTAAAACTGAAAGGTGACCAGGACTGGGAGATGAATATCCAGGGGTATCAGGCGTTTAGGAAGAATAGACAGGAAGGAAAAGGTGGTGGGGTCGCGCTATTAATAAGAGATAATATCAGGGTAGTACTGAGGGATGACATAGGCTCTGAGGAACAAAACGTGGAATCATTATGGGTAGAGATGAGGAATAGTAGAGGGAGAAAGACACTAGTAGGTGTGGTATATAGGCCCCCAAATAATAATGTTGAGGTAGGGAGGGCTGTAAACAAGCAGATAAGGGATGCGTGTAAAAACGGAACGGCAATAATCATGGGGGACTTCAACATGCACATTGACTGGCAGACTCAAGTCGGTAAGGGTGGAATGGAGGAAGAGTTCTTAGAATGCTGTCGGGATAGTTTCCTTGAACAGCATGTTACGGAACCGACGAGGGAACGAGCTATTTTGGATCTGGTATTGTGTAACGAGGTAGGTAGAATTAAGGATCTTATTGTGAAGGACCCTCTTGGGTCTAGTGACCACAATATGGTCGAATTTCTGATTCAGATGGAAGAGGAGAAAGTTTGGTCTCAAACCAGTGTCCTCTGTTTGAACAGAGGGAAATATGATAGGATGAGGGATGAATTGTCTAAGGTAGACTGGGAGAGCAGGCTGGCAGGTAGGATAGCTGAGGAACAGTGGAGGATTTTTAAGGAGATCCTTTTCAGTTCTCAGCAAAAATATATTCCAGCAAAAAACAAGGATTGTAAGAAAAGGGAGAACCAGCCGTGGATAACGAAGGAAATAAAGGAGAGTATTAAAATAAAAACAGCTGCGTACAGAGTGGCCAAAGATAGTGGAGAAACAAGTGATTGGGAAAAATTTAAGAAACAACAAAGAGAGACTAAGAAAGCGATAAAGAAAGGAAGGATAGACTATGAAGCTAGGCTAGCAATTAATATAAAAAATGATAGTAAAAGTTTTTATAAATATATAAAAAGGAATAGAGTGGCTAGAGTGAATGTTGGACCCTTGGAGGACGAGAGGGGGGAGTTAATAGTGGGAAATGAGGATATGGCTGAGTCTTTAAATAAGTTTTTTGTGTCGGTCTTCACGGTGGAGGACACAAATAGTTTGCCAAATATTAACGATAGAGGGTTGGCAGCAGGAGAAATACTTAATACGATTAATGTTACCAGAGAGGCAGTGCTGGATAGACTAATGGGACTGAAGGTGGACAAGTCCCCGGGTCCGGATGGAATGCATCCCAGGGTATTGAAAGAAATGTCAGAGGTAATAGTGGATGCGTTAGTGATTATTTATCAAAACTCGTTGCATTCTGGGGTAGTGCCGGTTGATTGGAAAACGGCTAATGTTACGCCGCTGTTTAAAAAAGGAAGGAGACAAAAGGCGGGTAACTATAGGCCGGTCAGCTTAACGTCTGTAGTAGGGAAAATGCTGGAATCCATTATTAAAGAGGAGATAGCAGGGCATCTGGATAGAAATGGTTCGATCAATCAGACGCAGCATGGATTCATGAGGGGAAAGTCGTGCTTGACGAACATGTTGGATTTTTATGAAGATGTGACTAGGGCGGTTGATGGAGGAGAACCGGTGGATGCGGTGTTTTTGGATTTCCAAAAGGCGTTTGATAAGGTGCCCCATAAAAGGCTGCTGAAGAAGATTAGGGCACACGGAGTTGGGGGTAGTGTGTTAAAGTGGATTGGGGACTGGCTATCCGACAGGAAGCAAAGAGTCGGAATAAATGGGTGTTTTTCCGGTTGGAGGAAGGTAACTAGTGGCGTGCCGCAGGGATCGGTACTCGGGCCGCAACTGTTTACCATTTATATAGATGATCTGGAGGAGGGGACGGAGTGTAGGGTAACGAAGTTTGCAGACGACACAAAGATAAGTGGAAAAGTGAATCGTGTGGAGGACGGAGAAGATCTGCAGAGAGATTTGGACAGGCTGAGTGAGTGGGCGAGGATATGGCAAATGGAGTATAACGTTGAGAAATGCGAGGTTATACACTTTGGAGGAAATAATAACAAATGGGATTACTATCTCAATGGAAACAAATTAAAACATGCTACCGTGAAAAGGGACCTGGGGGTCCTTGTGCATGAGACGCAAAAGCCCAGTCTGCAGGTACAACAGGTGATCAAGAAGGCAAATGGGATGTTGGCCTATATTGCGAGGGGGATAGAATATAAAAGCAGGGATGTCTTGATGCACCTGTACAGGGCATTGGTGAGGCCGCAGCTGGAATACTGTGTGCAGTATTGGTCCCCTTATATGAGGAAGGATATATTGGCATTGGAGGGAGTGCAGAGAAGGTTCACCAGGTTGATACCGGAGATGAGGGGTTTGGATTATGAGGAGAGGCTGAGGAGATTGGGTTTGTACTCGGAGTTTAGAAGGATGAGGGGGGATCTTATGGAGACTTATAAGATAATGCGGGGGCTGGATAGGGTGGAGGCGGAGAGATTCTTTCCACTTAGTAAGGAAGTTAAAACTAGAGGACACAGCCTCAAAATAAAGGGGGGTCGGTTTAAGACAGAGTTGAGGAGGAACTTCTTCTCCCAGAGGGTGGTGAATCTCTGGAATTCTCTGCCCACTGAGGTGGTGGAGGCTACCTCGCTGAATATGTTTAAGGCGCGGATGGATGGATTCCTGATCGGTAAGGGAATTAAGGGTTATGGGGATCAGGCGGGTAAGTGGTACTGATCCACGTCAGATCAGCCATGATCTTATTGAATGGCGGGGCAGGCTCGAGGGGCTAGATGGCCTACTCCTGCTCCTATTTCTTATGTTCTTATGTTCTTAAAACTAGAGGGCATAGGTTTAAGGTGAGAGGGGAGAAATACAGAAGGGTCCAGAGGGACAGTTTTTTCACACAGAGGGTGGTGAGTGTCTGGAACAAGCTGCCAGAGGCAGTAGTAGAGACAGGTCCAATTTTCTCTTTCAAAAAGTATTTAGACAGTTACATGGGTAAGATGGGTATCGAGGGATATGGGCCAAATGCGGGCAATTGGGACTAGCCTCGGGGTTTGGAAAAAAGGGCGGCATGGACAAGTTGGGCCGACGGGCCTGTTTCCATGCTGCAAACCTCTATGACTCTATGACTCTATGAGATCTGGCAAGAAAGCCTGCCTGTTTCTCCAAAGCAAAACACACCGGTTTTCAGTCAGATCCTGACACGTTCCCATTTTTCTGGTAAGATCCTGCCCATCATCTGCAGACTGCATTGAAAACAGTAGGCGAAGGGCGAGATTCTCTGGCCTCCCTGCAGCGTTTTTCTCAGCGGCAGGAGGTGGCGAGCCGTTCACAGGTGGCTGGGTCTTCTGGTCTCACCGTTGTCAATGGGAATTCCCATTGAAACCACCCCAATGGGAAACCCACGACAGTGGGTGCACCGCTTGTGGGACCAGGGAATCCGCCAGCGTGAACGGCCGGAGAATTCCGGCCAAGGTATGAAGTATCAAGTCAGACCTTTGTCTGTGATGATCGCCAGCTCATTGCAGGAACAAAGTAGAACACATTAAAGCACAAGCATCACTGAGTGTGACTGATTGTTCCTTGACTCATCCGTTAATTTACTGATGAGGTGGAGATGCCGGCGTTGGACTGGGGTGGGCACAGTAAGAAGTCTCACAACACCAGGTTAAAGTCCGACAGGTTTATTTGGAATCACGAGCTTTCGGAGTGCTGCCCCTTCATCAGGTGACTCACCTGGGCACCCTGACAGTACCAGCCTGTGCCCCCTGGCACTGCCCAAGGGGCAAAGTGCCCATGCCCAGGGGGCACCTTGAGTCACCTGAAGAAGGGGCAGCGCTCCAAAAGCTCGTGCCACCAGATAAACCTGTTGGACTTTAACCTGGTGTTGTGAGACTTCTTACTGTTAATTTACTGAGCATGCACGGAGTTAGCCCATGATACCTGGGTTGAAAAGATTCTCCTGTTGCAACCCTCAACTTTTCTGGCGGGTCGGGCTGGGAGATGCGCGTTGTCAGCCTTGTTCCGGGTTTTGCGCATGCACCAGGAACGCATGCACATCTCCCAGAGCTGGAAAACAGTCGGAGTTCAGACCACCCTGGAAACCGGCGTGAAGGCAGGTAAGTCATTTGAATCTTTTTTTAATGGAGTTTAAATATGGTTAGCATTTCATTATCGGGAATTTGCCGGTCCCGATTGAATCTCTCACCCCACTAGGAGTTCTTCATTCCAGCGGGGTTTAGACTAGCTCCCCACATTTGAGGAATTAGTGAAAGACCCCACCGGAATGAAGGGGGGCAATCGGGGCCTCCCAGGGGGTCGGGCAGTGGGTGGTAGTGCCCCCTGGGCATGAGCACCCTGGCTGTACCAGCCTGTGCTCCCTGGCACTGCGCAAGGGGCAAAGTGCCCATGCCCAGGGGGCAGATTGGCAGTGCCAATCGGGCATTGGTCAGTGCCAATCGGGCATTGGGCAGTGCCAAGGGGGTGGGGCCTATTGTGGGCGGGGCCTAGGGGTGATTGGTGGGGGTGGGGGGGGGTCCCACTGCCACTCTGCAACAGGATCGATCTGGGCTGGAGGGAGGCCAGCGATCGGGGCGGACTGGGGGGGGGGGGGGTGGTCTGCCAGGGGGAGGGCCTGCCTCCCGGGGGGTCTGACCCTGGGGTGCGGTCAGTGGGGGGGGGGGGGGTCTGCCAGGATGAGGGGGGTGGGGGGATAGCCACTGCTGTGGGGGAGGGCTGGACATTGGGGCGCACCAGGGCAGGGGGGTGTTGGGGCTGGCTCGGGAATTGTTGTGGGGGCCATGGGGGGGGCTGGAGGGGCAGCCCGGGCTGGCCTACGTTCGAGCTGGCCAGCAAACGGGGAGATTGACAGATTGGGGCCACTGCGCATGCGCAGAATTCCAGAACTGTCAAGACTCCGGTGTGAATAGACCCCGTCCCCCTGGGTTTTTAATGAGATTCCTGATTGGGACCTCTGCAGTGCACAGAGTGCGGAGATTCAGGTGAGAAGCTGAACTGACAAAACAGTCGGGATCTAGAACAGGTTTCCCACCAATTCAGCACTTTTTGGGAGAATCGCCCCCATTGTAACGTTACAGCTTAAGTCATATTCATTTGTCAGTGAATTCATGGTGAAACAATCAGCTGGCTATCGGCATCCAAAATAACCGGTAATACAATGAAATGCTGCCAGCAAGACAAGACTGTGCATTTGAGGCTTTGAAAGTCTGGAAGACTTTTGATGGTGTTTTCGCTCCTGCTGCTGGAAGCTACGTTAGCTGGAAGTTTGACACTCCAGAGTTCAAATTCATTTGTGTGCTAATGTTACAGATGGGAGAGAGATGGTTGGATAACTTTTCCCTATGCTTCTCATCTCTCCATGTATGCAACAACATGTGCATTTTAGAGAGAGCGTTTTAAGACCCTTTCCGTGTTTTGACTTTTAACAATAGACACAAGACAGGCTCTCTCATAAATTTAAATCAGCAGCAATTATAAACATTTATTCACATAACATCCCGACATGTAAACACAACAAAACCATTCACTCACTCACTCAAACATACACGGGAAAAGACAAATTCCATGCATGAATCATGCACTTAGGTTATTAACAGAATAACAAGAAGCAAAAAAAATAACTGCATGTCTCAATCAATTCCTCTAAGCAACAGCATTATAGGACTGGATGTACTCTTTCTCATGCTTCTTTGGAGATGAATAAAAGTTAGACTTCTCTGGGTTTCTGTGCACCATTGTGGCCAAATTTCTGTAAAGACAAATATTTGCTGGTGAAGGCAAATTAGCCCCTCTCACTTCCTGTTGAGTGGTTATATTAAGCGGGGTTCCTTTCTTGTTGGTGGAATGGTCCCTCTTGTTGGTCTCCAGGCTGGGTTGTCTCCCACTAGTTCTTGATGTAATCAAATTCGTTATCTGAAGTCAGTTTTGATCATGTGAGAACATGATCAATGCTTCTATTGTCCACACAAATGATTCAAAGTTAGAAGCCATTGCTGTACAATGAAAGCTGTGACTGTTCATGCTTGTGGGAAACTGGTTTCTCAGCACATCTCTTTGTTAAGTTTTGAGCTCACGGTCACTGAAGATCAGATTTCTGCTCACGGCTCGGGTGTGTGGAAATGGAGGAATGGCCGGTTCTGCGAACCTGACCATTTAAAATGCCCACCCAAGGTTGCGATTTGCATTCTGAGGAAACGGGCCTGGGTTGGAAATAGTGCTTGTTGCCCCAGGAATGACGATCGAGGTTGTCGGTTGCAGAGATGACCTGGGGAGAAGGCCTGTCTCTGCTCTGGCACAGTGTTGAATTAAATTTTTTTAAAGTAGTTCTTAAAAATTCCTCCAGACTTCTCCCCTCACCACCCCCCCCCCCCCCCACACACCCACATACGCTCCAAGCCCAATCCATGCCAACTCATGCCACCCCATTCTCCTCATGGCCTCTCATAGACCCTATGCCAAACCATGACTCTCTATCCACTCCCACTTACCCACTATAATCTCACATCCCCATGGTCCTTTTATAGCCCCTATAACAACTTAGGGTCAACCCATTCCTCTCACCCACCACCTTTTGCTCCTACTCCCTCCAGATCAACTTACCTAGTATCCCTTTACAACTTTGACAACTTGTCAATTCCTTGACAACTTGACAGTTCCTTGACATCATCACAGTTCTTTGAAAGTTTTTTTGACATATTAACAGTTCTTTGACAGCCCCTTGACAGCTTAACAGTCAGCTTGACAGTTTTTTGACAGCTTGACAGTTCCATTGAGTTTATGCACTTGTTTTTAAAACATAACCATGTTTAATTTTAACTTTCCAAACGTTTGCCTTTCCTCTCCCAAAGGGTGCCTTACTTCCTGCAAAGGTGTCACTGGACCAGATACAAAGGGGTACCTTACCTCTCCAAATGGGTAACCTAGCTCTCCAAATTAATCCACCAAGTTCAGAACTCCTCTTATCTGCAGACTCTGGGCTTCACACTTCTGCCCTGCCAAAATCCCACTTCAGTGCAAGCAGCTAATGGTTTAAATGGCGAACTTCCCCTGCAAACTGCCTATGTGAACCCCATTGATTGGAGCACTGACTCCATTCCCACCTCTGTGAAAATGGAATATGCTGAGCTCAGGGGCATGGGTTAGGATTTTCAGCCATTTCCAAGATTTTTGCCCCAACAAAGAGGCTCACGGTCTAGGCCTGAGTCTGGCATGACCATTGAATTTAAGTTTTGTTAAATACCAGACAATAGTGGGTGTAAATTCTCAAGGGGAGGGCACTCCAGTCATCGTTATTTGCATTTTAAGAACTTCCCAGAGATCTGAGTTAATTCTTTGTGCACAAAAGGTCAGCTGACTTTCGGCCGCCAGCTTTGCAGCACATTGTCCACTTGTTAAAGAGACCGTTTGGGCCCAAACGGTCCTTTAACAAGTGGACAATGTGTCCATTTTAAAGACTCCACATTGAAAAAATTCCATCTGGCTGATAGGAATACTGGGCACACAGCTATTTATTTTAATGCACCATTAACATATTTGGATCAAAACGCAACTTGTGCTTTTTAAATAAAGTTATCGACCTCTTTTCATTTCAGCTTATTGTCAAAAGCCAACACTATAAACTCAGGTCCCTGTTTTGTTTTCCCTCTTTGTCAAAATGCATTAATTCTGATCTGTAACATTTACCTCGCACTTACTTAATCCATTGTGCCATCAAGTGAGTCCAATCTATTTCTCCTAAAGGAACAGGAGCAATAAAGTCATATCACAATACAGCACGGGAACAAGCCCTTCGGCCCAAACGGTCCATGCCAACCATGGTGCCCTCCCAGCTAGTCCCAATTGCCAGCATTTAGCCCAAATCCCTCTAGTCCTTTCCCATCCATGTACTTATCCAAATGTTTTTTAAATATTGCTATTGTACCTGCCTCAAGCACTTTCTGTGGCAGCTCATTCCACATACATACAACTCTCTGTGTAAAGAGGTTGCAGTCGGCAGTGGGCAGTGCCGGGGGCCCAGGCTGGCACTGCCAATGTGTCAATGCCAGGGAGCAACCTCCCCGCTGCCTGACCCTCTGGGGGGGCTCCGATTGCCCCCCCTTCACTCCAGTGGAGTCGGGCTGCCCGCAAGTGGGGAGCTATAGTAATCCCCGCTGGAGTGAACCACTCCTGGCAGGGGGGAGATACTAGCAGGCCTGGAGACTTCAGTCCCGGGCCCGCTAATTATATTTAAAATACATTAAAATGAAGGGCTGCATATACAATGCAGCTCCGTGCCTATTTCCAGCGCGGAGCTGATGGCACCGGAAATCTGGCACCGGGAGACGTGCTTGGGGCTGGACGCCCAGTGCAAATTGTGCTAATCTGGCCCCTCTTAAATCTCTCAGCCTGCTCCGCTAAAAAATCAGTGCAACGGGTTGGGAGAATCGCGCCCAATGTTTTGGCCTCAACTCTTTACTGTGGGAGTGAATTCCACAGATTCACCACTCTCTGGGTGAAAAAATTTCTCCTCACTTCAGTCCAAAAAGTCTTCAGTCCTCACAGTTTCACAATTGAAATGATGTCCAATCTATGTGCCTATTGATATTCCAGCCTGCTTAGGTGTCAGCTATCACTTTCAAAAGAAACAGGTTAACAATGAAGCAGGGATGTATTAACCATGGATGCTTTGTGAAAGATGATTTTGCTGACATTACTGCCTGCCTCCGCGATAAGGAAATAGGAGCTACTGTGGTCTCTGCACTGTATCAGATTGACGAATGGCTCCTGTTTGTCTATGCAGGTACACCACACCACATTCAGTATTCTGGAAAAGCTTGCAATGACAGTGATCTTGGCTGTGTAGTGTGCTGTTTCTCTGTACCTTTGAGAGAAATGAATGAACCTGCCACCCTTGTAGAACTCTGCATTTGTCATCTGCTGAATGAAACTAGAAATGGTGCCTTGATCAATATCAATATAATGTCCTTCTGGTGCCTAAAAAGATCCAGTGGCAAAGCATTTATGACTGTTGTGATTATGGAATCGACAGGCCTGATAGTCGGCATCTCTGAAACTATTCTCAACCCTGATGCCAGCACTTGGTGTGGCTCCAAGATTACCGCAGTGATCAGTCACCACCTCTGTAACAAGTCATCCTCACCCTGCTGAACCCTGTGATAGAATTGGAGTGTCATCCTCACGACTCACATCTCCCACTTCTCTTACACAAGAACAAAACACTGTGGATGCAGGAGACCGGAAATAAAAACAGGAAATGCTGGGAACACTCAGCAGGCCAGGCAGCATCTGCGAAGAGAGAAACAGGGTTAAAGTTCCTCTTATCGAGACAGGACACCAGCTCTCAACCCTCCCAAGACCGATTTTAACAATGAAACCTGGTCAGAGTTACAATCACGGGCACCAATACTGTGGCAACAGGTGCAAAGGCAACCGTGGCTTAATAAAACATCAGACGCTTGAAAAATAATAATTCTCAGGATGTGGGAATGGCTGGCTCGGTCAGCATTTATTGCTCATCCTTAATTACCCTTGAGAGGGTGATGGTGAGCTGCCTTCTTGAACCACTTGCAGTGCACTTGGTGTAGCTACACTCACAGTGCTGTTGGCAAGGGGGTTTTATGATTTTGACCGAGCGACGATGAAAGTACAGTGATAAACTTCCAAGTCAGGATGGTGTGTGACTTAGAGGGGATGGTGGTATTCCCATTCATCTCCTGCCCTTCTTCTACTTGATAGAGGTGACAGGTTTTGGAAGGTATTGTCAAAGAAACCTATGCCTTCCCTCCCAACATCTTGTAAATAGTGCAGACTGCAGCCTTGGTGTGTGAGTGACTGTTTGAATGCACCATTCAACCAAGCAGCATTGTCCTGAATGGAGCTGAGCTCCTTAGAGTTGCACTAATCCAGGTCGGTGAAAAATATTCCATCACAGTCCTGTTTTGTGTCCCAAAGTAGTGCTGGCAAGGTAATTTTCCCACCCCAAATTGCCCTTGAACTGAGTGACTTGCTAGCAGTTAAGAGTCAATGACATTGCTGTGGGTCTGGACCCCCGTTTTGCTCGGACCAAGCAATGGCACTCACATCAACCTAAGCCATAATATTATCCAGGACTTGCTTCATGTGGACATAGGGTGTGGTCCGTTATCTGAGAAGTTGTGAATTGAACTCAACACTGTGCAATCCTTGAAATAATAAGGGGGAGGGATCATGTGAGGGAATATGTGGTAAATAATGGAATGGAAAAAGCAATAGAACAAGGTAGCAGGGTAGCAATATGGATAATAGTAACCAGAGCGTGTTAGGAAGGGACAGAGTGTACAAACTTAAGAATAGGCTGATAGATAAGATCAGAGTTTGTAAAAATAGCAAAAAGCCTGAATGAAGACTCTCTATCTGAATGTGCATAACATTCATAACAACACAGATGGATTGTTAGCACAAATAGAAATAAATACATATGACAGAGATATGCCTCAAGGTGATCAAGGCTTGGATCTGAATATTGAAAGGTTCATGACATTTCAGTAGGACTAGAAGCGAGGAAAAGATGGAGCGGTCGCTCTGTTAATTAAGGATGACATTAGTGCGATAGTGACAGACATTAATACAATAGTGAGAGATTACCTCTGTTCTAAAGATCAAGATGTAGAACCTGTTTGAGTAGAGATAAGAAATAGAAAAGGTAAGAAGTCACTTGTGAGAGTAGGTAACTACACTGGAGGACAGCGAATACAGGAAGAAATAATGGGAGCTCATAAGAATAGCACCACAATAATCATGGGTGATTTTAATCTACATATAGATTGGACGAATCAGATTAGCAAAGGTAGCCTGGAAGATGTATTCATAGAGTGTATTCAAGACAATTTATTGGAGCAGCATGTTCTAGGGCAAACCAGACATCAAGCTATTCTAAACCTGGTAGTGTACATTGAGGAGTTAATTAACTAATAAAGCAGCCTCTAGGAATTTGGGTTCCACGAGCTTCCACGATGGCGTTTGAACCGATGACTACACAACATTAGCCTATGGATTACTAACCCAGTAACATTGTCGCTGCACCAGCATCTACTCAACATAGCACGATTGATTTTCTGTAGGTTTCAGCCTAGACTTGATTCTCCATGACAACCAAAATCATACAGGCTTGTCTCCAGGCAGAATGTATTCCAGGACATTGTGTTTTATCTTAAAAGGTGTGCCTTTGTCATTTCCAGAGTTGAGGTTTTATTCTTGTTATACCTTGCTATCATGGTTGATTCAACTCAGTCGTTTGCTAGACCAGTCTTCAGAAACATTATGGGGAAGGCCTTGATAGTCCACATTGCCCATGAGTGACAGCACTTAGGCAGGAGAGTGGCTAGGAAGGCCAAGTGACATGTTGGGAATGCGATGCAATATCTCGGGTCCATGCTGTCTTAACCACTCTGCTGCCCACCTCACCCGCCTGCCCACATTGTGCCTCCTGGATGGTGAATTTAAAATCAATACTTAGGTGTTCATGTTTCCTGATGAGCTAGTTATCTGGTGGCCACGTATACTGGAAACATGCGGTAATGGTAGCAGAAAGGAATACCTCTGTATTCCTGGAGCTCCTAGGGTTCATGGAGCATGAGTTTGCCTTTCCTAGTAATGAGAATGAAGGAACTAGTATTGTCTTCTGAAACTACACAGTACAATCTTATTTGTGTTATGTATTTAAGGGGATGCTAGATAATCACAAGCAGAAAGGAATAGAATGTTCTGCTAATGAGGTTAGTAGGGAGGAGCTTCATAACACAGCATAAATAATGGCATAAACCCTTGGGCCAAATGACCTCTTTCCATGCTGTACATTTTATATATTTGCTGAGGATATTGGTATCAGTTTGATTTTTAACATATTTGCAACAATGCCTTTAATTACAGCCAAATAATTATTGAATCAACTGCATGTTGCAAAGATCATTCAATTCCTAGTATTAGCAGGGTAAACACATACTAGCAATTATTCTGTCATTACGTCAAAGCTAATTTCTATTTTGTTGTTAACAGCATTCCAAGCAGTACATTGGTGCGAAGCGTACTGCCAACCCACCCCACATCTTTGCTGTGGCAGACATTGCCTACCAGGCTATGGCCACTTACAACTCAGATCAGGTACCTGAGATTCCACAACAAATAGCTTGTTTATGGATAAGGATAATGCTAGGGAAAATTAATAATCACATGGGCAAATGCCGGCTCACAAACGAAAGCCAGCATTGATTTGTTAAGGGCAAAACATGTTTAACTAACTTGCTTGAGTTTTTTGATAGGCTTTAGGGAAAGGGCTGATGAGGGTAATGTTGTTGATGTGGTGTACATGGACTTCCAAATGGTATTTGATACAATCTGCACAACAGACCTCTGAGCAAAGTTAGAACTCATGGAATAAAAGGGCCACTAGCAACACTGATACAAAATTGACTGAGTAACAGCAAACATAAAGAAATGTTGAAGGGTTGTTTTTTTCACACTGGAGGAAGATTTATAGTGGAATTCCCCAGGGATTGGGGTTAGATTCCCTGTTTTTCCTGATATATTATAGCTCGCTGTATAGTGCGCAATTGCAAAATTGTTGATGATCCAAAATTTGGAAGTATTGTGATTAATGAGGATAGTGTAGAACTTTAAAAGCTTCAAAAGAACAAAGATAAGCTGGTGGAATGGGTGGACAGGCATCAGGTGAAATTTACTGCAGATAAATATAAAGTCATTGATTTTGTTTGGAAGAATGTAGAGATACAATTTAAAATAAATGCTACAATTCCAAAGGGAGTTCAGGAGCAGAGGGAGCTGGTCGTATTATGTTTTTTTTATTCATTCACGGGATGTAGGCATCATTGGCTGGGCCATCATTTGTTCCCTAATTGGCCTTGAGAAGTTGGTGGTGAGCTACACCTTGAACCACTGCAGTCAGTGTGGAGTAGGGACACCGAACAGTGCTGTTGGGAAGGAAGCTGCAGGATTTCTGACCCAGCATCCATGAAGGAACAGTGATATAATTCCAAGTCAGAGTGGTGTGTGGCTTGGAGGGGAATTTGCATGTGGTGTTGTTCCCATGCATCTGCTAACCTTGTCCTTCTAGGTGGTAGAGCTCACAGGTTTCGCAGGTGCTGTTGAAGGAGCCTTAGCGAGTTGCTGCAGTGCACCTTGTAGATGATACACACTATTGCCACTGACTAATCTGTGGGACAACTCCCCCAATTTTGGCACAAGCTCCCAGATGTTATTATGGAGGACTTTAAAGGGTTGACAGAGCTGGGTTTGCCATTATGCTTTTTGGTGTCTAAGTTGATGCTGGGTGACCTGTCTGGTTTCATTCCTTTTTGCGAACTTTGTTGTGGTTTGAATCTGACTGAGTGGCTTGCTAAGACATTGCAGAGGGTACTTGAGAGTCAACCACTTTGCTGTGAGTCTGGAGTCAATGGACTCAGATGTTGGCCAGATGGCAGATGTCCTTCCTTAAAGGACATTAGTGAACCACTAAAATCATTTAATGATCACTATTACTGGGCTTTTTACTAGCTTTTTAATTATAGATTTTTGTTGAATTAACCCATGCCCCCAGAACATTTGCCTGGGCCTCGGGACTAGATGACATTACCACTATGCCACCATCTTCCCTGTGTGCATAGGTTATTGAACATGGAAGAACATTTAGAGAGAGTGGTTAGTAAAACATACAGCATCCTGAGCTTTATCAATAGGAGCATAGAGTGCAAAAGTAAGGAAGTTATATGAAACCTGGTTAAATACTGGTTCAACCTCAACTAGGGTATTGCATCCAGTTCTGGGCACTACACTTTAGGAAGGATGTGAAAGCATCAGAGTAGGTGCAGAAAAGTTTGAAGAGAATGGCTCCAGGAATGAGGAACTTTAGTTATGTAGAACGTTTGGAGAAGTTGGGACCCTTTTCCTTGGTGAAGAGAAGAATGAGAGTCAATTTGATAGAGGTATTCAAAATCATGAGTGTTCTGAACAGAGTAGAAAGGACAAACTGTTCCCATTGGTGGAAGGATCAAAAACCAATGGACAGGGATTCAAGGTAATTGGCAAAAGGAACAATGGTGAAATGGAGAAACACATTTTCACACATCAAGTAGTTAGGCTCTGCAATATCTGAGACAATTAAGGCATTCAAAAGGAAATTGGATCATTCTCTACAAGGGAAAAATTTGCAGGGCTACGGGGAAATGCAGGGAAGTGGCACCAAACTCCTTCACAGGGCAAGCAGACATGATAGGCTGAATGGCCTTCTTCTGAACCGTAACCATTCTGATTCCATGAAATCAACCTACACCATTTCACATCTTTAGTTCTCTTCATGTAGTTCAGGGTGTCAATAAAATGATGTCGTGACTAACGTGTTTTCCTTATCTATGTCAGTGCATTGTAATCAGCGGCGAAAGTGGCGCTGGGAAGACTGAAAGTACCCACTTCTTGGTTGAACAACTCACTGTCCTTGGAAAGGTACTGTATCCTCTCAACAATACACCAAGGGGGCAGTTTTAACTAATTTTATTCTGGCCATTGGAGAACTAATTGGATTGAATGGAAAGCAATGTTGAGGAAGTGTAAAGGTAGCCATGGGTTTCCTGCCCATTGAGTTGATTCAAGATAAACCAATATCTTACGTAAGCATAGTACCTCAACTTGCTCACTCTTGGTACGCAGAATTCTTGATTCAAGTCCATTGATTTCTCGTGTGCAGACCTGGAATGTATTTTTAAAATTTTGATGGTACAGGATGCCTGATTTAAGCATATTGATCCTAAACATAATGCTATAACTGCATCAATTAGTCCTGTTTGACTAAATGTTTGATTTGAGTACAGAATTTGGAAATATGTGAAAGTGTAACATTAATTGGTAAGCATTAATGCTTGTGGTACAATCAACAAAATTTTAACTATCAGCACAAATCTTAAAAATGATTGGGCAGATCACACAATATCTGTTTGACCATCAGTACAATTCCTTGTTGTACGGTGCTTTGTAACTTAGTTGACTCTTGCCCTGAACTGTTGGGATGGGCAATAAATGCTGGCCCAACCAGTGACACCCACATCCCTTGAATGAATTTTTAAATATGAAAGAATAAGGAGTATTATATCACAAAGCACAATGCAGCCAAACTCTATCCTGTCCATAACACCATAAATATAGGAGGAGAAATAGGCCATTTGGCCCATCGAGTCTGCTCCACCATTCGATCATGACTGATATGTTTCTCAACCCCAGCAATGTTGTCCTTGGACTAGTTCTCAACATAGTTACTTTCAAGCAGAACTCATTCTGCTTGATGCTACCGGATGCTACTGGGACTTGATGGATTGAGTTATAAGGAGAGGCTGGATAGACTGGGACTTTTTTCTCTGGAGCGTAGGAGGCTGAGGGGTGATCTTATAGAGGTCTATAAAATAATGAGGGGCTCAGATCAACTAGATAGTCAATATCTTTTCCCAAAGGTAGGGGAGTCTAAAACTAGAGGGCATAGGTTTAAGGTGAAAGGGGAGGTACAAGTGTCCAGAGGGGTAATTCTTTCACACAGAGGGTGGTGAATGTCTGGAACAAGCTGCCAGGGGTAGTAGTAGAGGCGGATAAAATTTTGTCTTATAAAAAGCATTTAGATAGTTACGTGGGTAAGATGGGTATAGAGGGATATGGGCCAAATGCAGGCAATTGGGATTAGCTTAGGGGTTTTAAAAAAGAAAGGGCGGCATGGACAAGTTGGGCCGGAGGGCCTGTTTCCATGCTGTCAACCTCTAAGACTCTATTAGGTAACAATTAAAATTGGGACAATTAAAATTTTAAAAATACATTCCAGGTTGCTCTGGCTGAGAAAAACAAAGTCAACTTGCAACCTTCTCCCTACTTCATGTTGACACTGAGGAATGCATTTATCTGTCAGTGACTTTCAATGTCATTTATTTTTATTACACCTTTGCAAAACACCATTTAGGGATGAATGTGACTTCTTGTTCAATGTAAGTGGCAGTGGCTCCAGCTGTTATTTGAATTCCTCTACATGTTGCCTTTATAAGAGAGTTGGGTGCCCCACAAAAATATCACATCACCTGCCACACCTAACATGGCTCTCAAATGAATCCACCAGGTAATGGCTGTTTATTGACTCTCCCACTCTCTGTTTTTATTACTGAACCTCCTCCCACATCCTGGGAGAGGAAGGGGCACTGGCAGCTGGAGATGTGGTTTTTCACAGTAACTTCATTGCAGTGTCAATGTAAGCCTACTTGTGACAATAATAAATAAAACTTTTTTAAAAACCAAAGCAGCTGGGGGCTGGGGGAGGGGAAGGTGCCATGAGAAAGGGCCACGCCATTGGAGAAAATGTCACGCTAATCGCTCCAAGCCCTCAACCTCGGCCTTGTTACAAGTGCAACTGAGTGGCATTCACAAGAGCCCGATTGACAAGGCCTGAACGCCCCCTTCCCTGCCCTGGAAGGCTGAGGCAACAGCCTCAGGAGTTCATTTCTTTCATGTTCGCTCTGGAGGTTGGTCCCTTCTTCCTGTTTCCACAAGGGCTGTTTATTACTCTTCTCTGATTTGTCAGTTTCTGCCCCCACAAAAATCAAAATTGATCTTCATTCTTCCTGCCTCTTTTTACTAGTAGGAATTGGATGAAATATGGTAAATGTAACTTTTTTAGTGAACACTGAATTGAGATTTTTGATGAGTGTAGAGATTGTACTTCGGATCTGAAATTTTGAGCTTGGATCGCTGAAAAAGTAATCATAGAGTGGCACGGTGTCACAGTGGTTAGCACTGCAGCCTCACAGTGCCAGGGACCCGGGTTCGATTCCCAACTTGGGTCACTGCCTGTGTGGAGTTTGCACATTCTCTCTGCATCTGCATGGGTTTCCTCCGGGTGCTCCGGTTTCCTCCCACAGTCCAAAGTTATGTAAGTTAGGTGGATTGGCCATGTTAAATTTTTCATTAGTGTCAGGGGGATTAGCAGGGTAAATATATGGGGTTACAGGGAAAGGCCTGGGTGGGATTGTTGTCGGTGCAGGCTCGATGGGCCGAATGGCCTCCTTCTGCATTGTAGGGATTCTATGAAGTTATCTGACAAACTACAGTTTTTAAGTCAAAACTTACAGAATACTGAGAGGCCGAGATAGAGTGGACGTGGAGAGGATGTTTCCACTAGTGGGAGAGACTGGAACTCGAGGGCACAACCTCAGAGCGAAGGGACGCTCCTTTAAAACTGAGGTGTGGAGGAATTTCTTCAGCCAGAGGGTGATGAATCGGCAGAAGTCATTGCCACAGAGGGCTGGTCATTGAGTGTCTTTAAGACGGAGATAGATAGGTTCTTGATCAATAAGGGGATCAGGGTTACAGGGTGAAGGCAGGAGAATGGGGATGAGAATCACATCAGGCAAGATTGAATGGTGGAGCAGACGCAATGGGCCGAATGGCTTAATTCTCTCCTATATCATATGGTCTACGGTCTTATGATCATGGGGTCTACTTTTTCACAAGATTGACTTTTATATGGATATATAGAGTATCGACTTCTTTCCTGGAGGAGCAATGAGCAAGAATACTTAGCCCAGTGCCAAAATTGTGTCTCCTGTTAACTGAGATGGTTCAACATTAATAGTAACTGCAGAAATACCCATGTTTTAGACCATCCTGCCCAAAGGAGGGTGGAGTGGAATTTGAGGGTTTAAAAAAGGGATGATAAATAGATGGAGATCAAAGGCAAGTTAGTTTCTTTTTCAAGTTTACCCTTGAGGAATTTTTCCAGCAGTGTCATTGATTTTTTTAAATCTTACAGACCAATAACAGGATGCTGCAGGAAAAGATTCTCCAGGTAAACAACTTACTAGAAGCATTCGGAAACGCCTGCACAATAATCAACAACAACTCCAGCAGGTTTGGCAAGTACTTGGAAATGAGGTTCACCAGTGGCGGGACAGTCATGGGGGCTCAGATCTCGGAGTACCTGCTTGAGAAGTCAAGAGTCATCCACCAGGCTCCGTAAGTAAAAAAGAAACCTTGATGTTTTAAAGCAACTTTAAATATTCCAGGCCTCATCCAATATATCCATGGAATAATAAGAGGCAGTGGCAAGTTGATGGATTTAGATGACAAAGCGAATTGCTGTGATTATTTTCACTGAAACTAAATCTTCTCATTTTCTTACAGAGGAGAGAAAAACTTCCATATTTTCTATTATGTCTATGCTGGTCTGGCACAGAAGAACAAGCTAACTCATTATAAGTTGTCCAAAGGTCAACCACCAAGGTAATTTTGCCGATATGGAGAGGCTACAACACTATGGGGTCTAGCATGATGTGGTCTTCTCATAGTCCTGGATTCTGACCAACAAGGAGCTGTTTTTGAATAAACTTGGATTGTTTTTACTGGAAAGACGGAGGCTGAGGGGTGACCTGATAGAAGTCTACAAAATTATGAGAGGCATAGATAGGGTGGATAGTCAGAGGCTTTTTCCCAGGGTGGAAAGGTCAACTGCAAAAGGGCACAGGTTTAAGGTGAGAGGTGATAAATTTAGGGGAGACGTGCAGGGAATGTTTTTCACACAGAGGGTAGTGGGTGCCTGGAATGTATTGCCAGTGGAGGTGGTGGAGGCAGGCACGTTAGCAAAATTCAAGGATTATCTCGATAGACACATGAATGGGAGGCGAACAGAGGGATAGAAACCATGTATCAGTGCAGGCTTGGTGGGCAGAAGAACGTGTTCCTGTGCTGTATTGTTCTTTGTTCTTTTATTCATATGATGGTTCTGATTGGTTTAAGAGAGAAGTAAAGAATTTAGCATCTACTTTGACTTTTCAGTAACTGACTAGCGAAGAAATATTTCAGCTGACCATTTCGGTGGCCAGTTAGAAATAGTTGGGTCACACCATGGTTACTACATACAGATATCCATTCGATCCGACGAAGGAGCAGCGCTCCGAAAGCTAATGGCATTTGCTACCAAATAAACCTGTTGGGCTTTAACCTGGTGTTGTTAAAACTCTTACTGTGTTTACTACATACTTTGTCAGACCCAGAGCCATTCTGCAATGTTTTTACACTAATATGTATACGTTTCTGATTGTGTTTTCCATTGTCTAATTTAGTATCAATTTTGGGTCATTATCATCTTTTCGGAATCTTTTAGGTACCTTCAGGATGAAAAAATTAGAATGATGGAAGAGATTGTGAACAATTCTTTCTACAAGGCCCAATTCGAAGCTCTCGAACAGTGTTTCAAAGTCATTGGTTTCACACTCGAGGTAAAACATTTGAGCACTGTCACTGCATCGCTCACACGAGTTATAATCATATTTGATGAAGTGTTTTTTACTTCATTCATGAGATGTGGGTGTCACTGACTGGGCCAACATTTCTGGCAATCTCTAATTCCCTTGAACTAAGTAGTTTGCTAGACCATTTCAGAGGGCGGTTAAGAGTCAACCACATTGCTCTGGAGTCACATGTGGACTCCAGAGTGGAGCCAGACCAGGTAACAATGGCAGATTTCCTTCCTTAAAGGGACACTAGTGAACCAGATGGTTTTTACAACAACCAACAATGATTTCACGGTCATCAGTTCATGGATTTTTAATTCCATATTTTTATTGAATTCAAATTTCATCAACTGCCGTAATGGGATTTGAACCTGTTACTCCGGGTCTTTAAATTACTAGTCCAGTGACAATACCACTACACCACCACTTTTTGATTTGATTTGATTAAAGAACATAAGAACTAGGAGCAGGAGTAGGCCATGTGGCCCCTCAAGCCTGCTTCGCCATTCAATAAGATCTGGCTGATCTTTTCGTGGACTCAGCTCCACTTACCCGCCTGCTCACCATAGCCCTTAATTCCCTTACTGTTCAAAAATCTACCTATCCTTGCCTTAAAAACATTCAATGAGGTTGCCTCAACTGCTTCACTGGGCAGGGAATTCCACAGATTCACACCCTTTGGGTGAATCCTCAATTCATTCCTAAATCTGCTCCCCCTTATTTTGAGACCATAGCCCCTAGTTCTAATTTCACCTGCCAATGGAAACAACTTCCCTGCTTCTATCTTATCTATTCCCTTCATAATCTTACATGTTTCTATAAGATCTCCCCTCATTCTTCTGAATTCCAATGAGTATAGCCCCAGTCTACTCAGTCTCTCCTCATAAGCCAACCCTCTCAACTCTGGAATTAGCCTGGTGAATCTCCTCTGCACCCCCTCCAGTGCCAGTATATCTTTTCTCAAGTAAGGAGGCCAAAGCTGTACACAGTATTCTAGGTGTGGCCTCACCAGCATCTTGTACTGTTGCAACATACCTCACTGTTTTTAAACTCCATCCCTCTAGCAATGAGGGACAAAATTCCATTTGCCTTCTTAATTACCTGCTGCATTCTCCATTCTGTGATTTGTGCCCTGACTTCACACGTCAGGACCTTATTCATGAGTCTGCTTTGTGGCACCTTATCAAAGACCTTCTGAAAATTAAACATGTAATGGGTGACAGAATGTCAGCAGCCTGTACATCTCTCCTGGTTTTCATTTCCATTGTGTCTTAATTACCATTATTTGATTAGGAAAACTAATTAACTTTAATCCAATATACAAAAAGATATTCCTTGAATATATTTAAATTCTTTAAATCTTCCAACAGGAGCTGGGGAACATATACAGCATTCTGGCAGCCATCTTGAATATTGGGAACATTGAGTTTACCTCAGTTGTAACAGAGCATCAGACTGACAAAAGCAATATTGTTAATCTTGGAATGCTTGAAAATGGTAAGTTATCAATAAAATGTTACGTTTCCACCTTAGTCTTCACATACATTATGTAATGCAAGTTATGCTGGTAAGCAGCAGAGAACATTAATGGGGAGCCTCATCTGCTGGGAGCAAAGGTCACTCACTGAGTGAGGATAGGGAATGGAGAGTTGGGTGCAGATGTCAGCATACTTGATTGTGACTTTCCTGATTTCAGGAGAGCAATTTCAATCTGGTGCTTTGTCAGGCCATTCCCATGCCATAAGTGCAGTCTTACCGAATTTGCCTTGTCATCCTCTCAGTCCACAGATTTTTACATGTCTAACTATGATGAATTTTGAATATTTTGAGGGTCATTTTATGGCTCTGAATTTCAGAACTGCATTCTCTGAATATGCAGCCGCCACAGCACTGACTGTGAAACAGTTCACTCACTGGTGTGCACCATGATTTAGGAAGCAAACCCTGAACCTTTTTCAATCAAAGCAGAAATACCGGGGTGAATTTTCCCATTCCACCTGCCACGGGAATTGTAACGGATGAGGGGCGGACCATGGAAAGGTCTGTTGACCTCAGGCGAGGTTTTCCGGTTTCGGGGTGAGCAAGGCCGTAAGATCCCACCCACCATCTTCGTTTCAACGTCAGTCACATCACACACCCAGAAAAAAAAACACAGTTCCTCGCTGAATTGGTTGAACAACTGCTCTCTGACATTCCCACACAGATCGCAGAAACAAATTTGAATATACTTCAAGGCACCATCTACAATAATGCTTCTCAACATTTAGGAAATAAGAGTGGAAAATGCTGACTGGTTCGAGACTAACAACACGGTGATGGAATCTGTCATTGAAGCCAAGCAGTCCGCTCTCATTAATTACAATAAGAAGTCTCACGGCCCCAGGTTAAAGTCCAACAGGTTTATTTGGAATCACGAGCTTTCAGAGCGCTGCTCCTTCATCAGGTAGTGGAGAAGTAGGTTTCATAAACACGGCATTTCTAGACAAAGACACAATTGCAAGATAATCGTGTCTTTGTCTATATATGCTGCATTTGTGAAACCTACCTCTCCACTCACCTGATGAAGGAGCAGCGCTCCGGAAGCTCATGATTCCAAATAAACTTGTTGGATTTTAACATGGTGTGAGACTTCTTACTGTGCCCACCCCAGTCCAACACCGGCATCTCCACGTCATTAATTACAAGGTAAGTCTGAGTAAGAAGGCTCTGAATGCACTGAGAGTCGGAGGTCCAACAGACTGATAGAAGGTGTGTCAGTGACAACTGGTTGAAGCTTGCCAGAACATCCAAAAGTTCTTCAACACAGGGCATGTTAGGGGCATGTATGAAGGGATCAAAAAGGCTACAGGTCCATCAGAAAATAAAAATTTCCATTGAAAACAAAGGCTGGGGAGGTCATCACTGATTGCAATAAACAGTTGGAGAGATGGATTGAACACTACCCTGAATTGTCCTCTAGAGAGAACACTGTCACCAAGGAAGCTCTAAACACTATAGAAAGCCTATCAGTCATGGCAGAGCTGGATATTGAACCCATGGTGGAGGAGTTTAGCAAAGCTGTTGACTATGGACAGAGTTCCAGATGTGGATGCTATAAAGCCTAAACTCATCCAATATAGAAAACAGGCAACATCTGCACCAACTTCTCTGTCTCTGCTGGAGGGAGGAGGCAGTGTCCCAGGCTATGTGTGATACAAAGATCAACCTGTACAAGGACGGGGGTGACCTCAGTGATTGCAACAATTATCACCTGATGAGTATCATGGGAAAAAAACACTTGTCCATGTTGCTCTTGTCAGACCCTGGCTGAATGTGTCCCAATGTGGTTTCAGAACTGGAAGATCTTCAATTGTTATGACCTTCTCAGTCCAGCAGTTGCAAGAAAAATATCATGAACAAAGGAGACCTGTGTTATCATAGAATCATAGCATCCCTACAGGGCAGAAGGAGGCTATTCAGCCCATTGAGTCTGCACCGACAATAATCTCACCCAGGCCCTATCCCCGTAACCCCACATATTTACCCCACTAATCCACCTGACACTAAGGACCAATTTAGCACAGCCAATCCATTAAACCCAGAATGTGGAAGGAATCCCAAGCACCTGAGGAAACTCACGCAGACACGGTGAGAACGTGTAAACTCCACACAGACAGTTACCAAAGGCCAGAATTGAACACAGGTCCCTGGTGTTGTGAGGTAGCAATGCTAACCACTGTGCCACCATGCCGACTCTTGTGCCACCGTGCCGCCCCTTGTCTATATTGTCTTCATCTAGCTCACCAAGGTATTCAATCATGTGGGCAGAGGTAGTCTATTTAAGTTGCTGGCGAATTTTGGCCACTCACAGAAGCTGCTCAATGTGATCTCTTTCCATTACAGTATGATGGGTAGGGGCTGCTATGTCAGGGCAACCTCTAAATCCTTTCAGTCCTGCAGGTGGGTCAAACTGGGTTGTGTTTTGGCACAACATTCTTTGGCAGATACTTCTCTTTGCTGCTGTCATATCCCTTCAGGTTATCTATAGAGAACATCTACTTATTGACAGAAAGCAGTTCAGCCTTGCTGTCCTGACATCCAAGTCAAAGGTGAGCCAAGTCCTCATCAGTGAGCTGCTATACGCTGACAGAGCCATCCTAGCTTTCAATACTGAGAAACATCTTCAATGGCAAATGGACAGACTTTCTCATGCGTGTAAAGAGTTTGGTTTGGCCATCAGTATTAGGAAGACAAATATCATGCTCCAGGATATTTCCATTTCGCCATCTATTAGCATTGACAATGTGACACTAGAGGTTGTTGATAGTTCAACTTATCTCATCTCCACAATCACCAGCAATCTGTCACTTGGTGCTGAAATCAACAGATGCATTGCAAAAGCTGCAGCCGTGAGTCCAAGCTGAACAAGAGGATGTGAAACTGCATGAGAACACCACACTATGAGTCTACCAAGCCTGCGTCCTCAATGCAGGAGTAAAGGCTGAACCATTTCCCTTTCCACTGTCTCAGCCACATTCTCAGCATCTCTTGGCAGGACAAGATCACCAACTGAGAGATCTGGAACATACTAATTCCATCAGATAAACCAATGACATCTGCACTGCCTTGGCCACGTACAATGGAAGGGTGACAGCACAATACCATTACCAGTTCCATACAGTGAACTGGCCACTGGGTTCCAATCTCCTAGGAGTCCATATCCACGGCAAGTGAGTTACGAAGATGACAGACATTGACACTGACAGCTGGGAAACAGTCACTGATAGCTGTGATCTCTGGAGGCAGAAGAGGTAAGCAGAAACAATAAACTCACCTGGTTGGGAAGTTGACCCAGAGAAAACAGAGGCCAGTGAATTGTGCACCTTCTCAGCTCAGTGTCTTCCTCTACAACAAATGTGGCAGAGACTGCCATGCCAGACTGGGGCTCCTAGGCCACACCAGGCAAAGCTGAATACAGGGATGATCACCGTGGTGCAACCATTGTCATGCGATATGGAAGGCTGCCACCAATGACCCTTCAGTGCAATGACCCCTTACCCACTGGAAACGGCTATCTGCTTACAACAATAGGTCTCCATTTTAGCTCCTAATTGACCCCATCATTCCTGACAAACATTTACAGTTCATATGCCAATAGAAGACCTTTGGCTTCCCTTTTATGTTAACTGCTCTTGCTATATAGCTGTCCAAAATTGCTCCCTTATTTTGGTTCTGAGGCAAGAGGGGTGTCTCTCATTGGATAGATCGGTGCAATAGTTTCAAAGTGATGTAACAATATTTTTTTGTATTTTTGATTTAACATCACAACTCAATTAAAAATATATAACATATGGTTGATGTTGTTCCCAGTAATTAACTCTAGATTATCACTCAGTACCTGAGCAGTAATTTCCATCACAACTATCAATCTTCAAAGGTGGCATTTATGTCTCAGCTAAATGGGCTGTGTCCTCCATTATATCCACCGCTAACAAAATGAAAGCAAAATGCAAGGAAGCACTCAGCACAGGCAGAGCAGTCTCTATTCTGAAAAAGAAACAGTGAGGGGAAGAGATCGAGTGGACAGGATAAAATTGTTTCCCAATTCTAGAAATAGGCATGGATTCAAGATAAGTGTAGAAGGTGTAGAGGGGACATGAGGAAGAAGTTTCTCTGCAGAGGGTGGTGGGTGTCTGGAATTCGCTGCTCGAGTTGGTGGTGAGGTCAGATACTCGAAAATCTTTTTAAAAGTACCTGGATCTGCACTTTATATGCTATAAGCTACGGGGCAATGGACCGGGTGCAGTAAGGTGGGATTAGAAAGGGCACTCGGGTGTTCTTGGGCTGGCATGGAAACAGTCACTGATAGCTGTGATCTCTGGAGGCTGAAGGGCATTGGAAGAGGTAAGCAGAAATGGCCTCCTTCTGCGCTGTAACTTTTCTATGGTTCTAATACTCTTAAGGGAATTAATTCAACAACTCACATTTAAAGTTTGTTGACAAAGAATAAGATCTCATTGCTATGGGGGCAGCACGGTGGCTAACATTGCTGCCTCACAGCGCCAGGGTCTCGGGTTCAATTCTGGCCTTGGATGACTGTCTGTGTGGAGTTTGCACGTTCTCCTCATGTCTGAATAGGTTTCCTCCTGGCACTCCGGTTTCCCCCCACAGTCCAAGGATATGCAGGTTAGGTGGATTGGCCATGCTAAATTTCTCATTAGTATCCCAAAATCTGTAGGTTAGAGGGATTAGCCATGGTAAATGTGTGGGATTACAGGAAAGGGCCCGGGTAAGATGCTCTGTCGGAGAATTGGTGCAGAGTCGATGGTCAAAATGGCCTCCTTTGTACTGTAGGAATCCTATGATTCTCTTAAGATTCATGAACAATGCCATCAGCAAATAGCCAAAGCAAATATACTATTAGCTTAAATAAAAGCAAAATACTGGATGCTGGAAATCTGAACCAAAAACAGAAAATGCTGCATAAACTTGGCAAGTCTGGAAGCATCTGTAGAGAGAGAAACAGAGTTAACAGGTGGAATTTTCACAAAAAAAACTAATGGCGAGAATACCGAAGTGATCTGTGCAGGTCTGTCAGGCGTGGTCAGAACCGCAATCATCCCACACTCAGTCATTTTTTGGGAGAGCGGTGAGTTGTGCGCTGGTTCTGGGGGTTGGGGCCCAAGCACGCTGCTGAGCCCATTGTAGAAGGGCATCCCGATCTCCCCCTCCCTCACCCATGAACATCAGAACCCATCTCCCGCACATCAATGGCATGTTTCCCTACTCCCTCCCTGACAATGGATCATCAGTACCAGGGTATGGGGGCCCTCCTGATGGATCCCCCTTCCTGACCCTTGACATGGTCCCCTTCATGCTCCACCCACTGTGCGATCCTCTTGCATAGCCCCCCCTGCTTAGCTGTCCCCTGCATAGCACCCCACCATAGCCTCCACTCAGGCTCCACCCCCGTGGCACTGCCCTGGCACACTGGCTGCACCCAACTGGCAGGGTGCCAGTGCTTGCAGAATCCGGCATCAAACAGGCTATGCATATATAAATGCTATTTTCTGGGCACGACCCGGTTTGCACCATTAGAAAGGGACCAGAACGATTGCAAACTGCTTGGCACCGGGTGCGAAACCGATGTTTAGGCCCCTCTGCTATTTTCCGGGATCCACGCGTTCTGCGCCAGGTGCAGCGAGATCGGAAAATCGCCCTCAACATTTCAACTCCAATATGACTCTTCTTCAGAACTGTTCTGTCGAAGGGTCATATGGATTCGAAATGCTAACTCTGTTTCTCTCTTCCCTGGGTTACTCAACACCAACTGTGAGGCCCACCCAAAAACCTCTCCCCGTAACTTAGCCGAGGGTTGGGTGCTTTGCACGGCCAACATGATACGTGGATTTTTGGCATGATTACGGGTATGTATGACCTATCTTCCTTTGACAAGCCGTAGTCTTACTCTTGCTTTAAATAAAATACAATTTAGAGAGATGTAAAATGAGTTGCTGATTCATTATCACCTATTTTACGCTTTTGCACAAAGTCGAAACCTACCTTCACATTCCCTTCTAATTTCCAGTGAACCCATTAGAAACCATTGTATTCTTCACAAGTTTCTCATGATAGAATTTATTCAAAACAAACTTAAGTGATTGATCTAAAGGGATGCGGTATGCTTTGATTTTCTTTTTGTTCTGTGTCTTTTTCCCTCTAATCTTCTAGTAAATCCTTTTCATTTCCAGCCTCCACATTGCTCTCTATCCAAACCGATGAGCTCCAAGAAGCTCTCACCTCTCACTGTGTAGTGACTCGGGGAGAAACAATTGTACGTCCCAATACAGTGGAAAAAGCAACTGATGTCAGAGATGCGACAGCCAAGGCTTTGTATGGTCGTCTATTCAGCTGGATAGTCAACCGCATCAATACCTTACTAAAACCAGAGACGTTTCTGAGGTAATAACATCATCAATCATTTTTGCTCTGTTTAACTGACTTGCCGTAAGTGGTGAATCGATGAGTAATAATACCACTTTCTAGGAAGCTACCTAGGCTTATTCATTTCTGAGGCATGTCCTTCATGGTTGCGTGTTTAGGTTAAACTGTCTTTCAATCAAGGGAAGAGAAAATATTCAGTTGGTCTTCTTCACTGTTTACAAGCTCTTCCTGTGAGGGTCAAATATTAAATTATATAAACCACATCAGGCACAATAAATGTTATACACTTCATATACAATTAGTTATGATATTTTTATTAATAGCATACATTGCTCAGTACAAGTATATTATCAGCAACCGACAAATCTGGACATAAATTGTAGCCTCAATTGTGCAATGTTGCAAAACTGAGAAAATTAAAAAATAGATGTTGTATTTTAATATTGGAAAATAATGAAAAAGGTGGTCATTGTCATGACCAGGTGAGAAGGGGGGAACTGCACCCCCCACCCCAACCCCTCCATTCAATCCCCTCAGTTGGTCACATAAGTTTTGTTTCCCCCCCCCCCCCCCCCCCCCCCCCCCCCCCGCCAACCCCGAGGATATGTCTTTTCCAGATCAGAATGTATTTAACCATTTAAACTGCAAGCAATAAGGAGCAAATTTATTAAACAATAAAACCGAGAAAAATAATTGGACACACCCCACACACACCGCACACACACACACACACACACAAAACTATAGTTAAAAATCCTGGAATGTGTCAAGCTTTAATTCCTATTCATTTAGTTAATACGCTTGTTTCAAATTCTAATGTGAAGTTAACTTATTGCAAGTGGGTTACAATGTAGAATGACCATCATCACCCTCTCTCGCAGAAGATCTGTGTACATCAACAGAACATTTTAAAACATGGCCCATGTTGTGTTCACAAGCCACATCCAGAATTATTTAGCATTTGAAAAAGACAGATAATTCAATCAAAAGAAATAAAGCTATTTTAAAATCAGCTAAATATTTGAGGTTGCTAGTCTGATGGGACAAACTTAAAGAAGCACTAGGAGTGATTTTTGACGATTGTGTAAATCAGTTAGGTTGTATATGGCTGTCTGTTGACCTGCCTGATGATATCAGCACCAGGCAGGTTATGATTTTTCCATGTTTAACTGTTTTGTAAACAAATAAAACAAACTTTGGTCAGCAGTCTCTGATACAGCACCAATCTAATGGCCTCATTGTGCCATATGTCTGGAGTCGCCGGTTGATGAATTGTGGACCTGGGGCCATGTCATTAAGCACAACACTGAGTACAGATAAGCTGCCGTGTAAAAAGGGCAAGCAGAAAGTCAGAAAGTGTATTCTTGCAGCAAAATCTATTAAAGTGAAGTTTAAGCTTCCAAGATCCATTGTGGTTAAATGCACAGATGGAAAAGGAGAGAAATCAAAAATGGTAAATCGAATTATCAAGGGAATTTTAACTCAGCTTGGCCACTGAGAGTGGAAGAGGCACCAACAAGAAATAGTTTTTAGTCTTACTGATCTACTCCTGCTTATTTATTATTACTTATTCCTGCTGGCCGACATTAACTCCCTTCATTAAATGGCTAAGGTCCTGTAGGAAGCAGTTGGGAACACTATACATATATATAAAAGTGCCATTACATCAGTGGGAACTTGATTGCATTTTAACATAAACCTGAGTGAGGAAACATAGAAACATAGAAACTAGATGCAGAAGGAGGCCATTCAGCCCTTCAAGCCTGCTCTGCCATACATTATAATGATGGCTGATCATCAAATTGAATACCCTGATCCCGCCTTCCTCCCATATCCCTTGATCCCTTTAGCCCCAGGAGCTATTTCTAATTTCTTATTGAAATCACACCATGTTTTGGCCTCAACCACTTTCTGTGGTAGTGAATTCCACAGATTCACCATTCTCTGGGGAAGAAATTTCACCTCACTTCAGTCCTAAAAGATTTACCCCTTATCCTCAAACTATGACCCATAGTTCTTTCTATCTTTCTAACTAATAATCTTTCTGAATCTTCCCTGCCTAATCCAGTTAGAATTTTACAAGTTTCTATGAGATCCCTTCTCATTCTTCTAAGCTCCAATGAATATAATCTTAACTAACTTAGTCTCTCCTCAAACGACAGACTTGCCATCCCAGGAATCAACCTGGTAAACCTTCGCTGTGGCCCCCCTGTAGGAAAGTTGTGACCTGGCTTGCCTCAGTTCACTGATTCCTTCCCTCCCACCAGATCATCCTAAGTCCCTTCCCAGCCACTTACCCGGTGTGGTAGACCTCTGTTCCCACTCACTGACCAGCTGCCTGCTACTGCATGTCAATGAGGCCTGGCAGGAACTTAGACCTGTAAGTGTTTTGCGCTCACTCAATGCCCCCTCTCCCCCCGATCGCAAGCCACCCGCCCAACCGCCTGATACCAGCGAGGGTTAAAATCAGCTCAAGTGTATGGTTCCCTTTTCTCAGATGACCAGTTAAGTGCGTTAATGTGCAAGAACAAATTAATCAGCACCTAATTAATTGATGTTGCCTTCCAGTGATGCTGCTGATAGTGTGGACAAAGGAGTCGATATTGGAATTCTTGACATATTTGGCTTCGAGAACTTTAAGAGAAATTCCTTTGAACAGTTATGCATCAACATTGCCAATGAACAGATTCAATTCTACTTCAATCAGCACATCTTTGCCTGGGAGCAGGTACGATCAGCCTATTTACTCAGACGGCTTGTCTGAAGGTAGAGTTCATTTTAAAGGCGCAATAATTGAATTAAAACTTAGATTAAACATCCGTTTATAGACATTTGTGCAACCCAGAAAGTTCACTGAACATCCAGGAACAGATGAAATAAGTCATATTTAGGTAATGGTTTTCATATGTTGGGACGCCACAGAGTGCTTTACAGACAGTGGAATGCTAACAAAGGCTTTGTAAGGTAAGCAATGGAGTCAGCAATTTCTACACAGCAAGATCCCACAAGCTGCAGTGAGATAAATGACCTGATAATCGGGGTTTGTTTTGCTGCTGTTGTTTGAGGGATAAATGCTGGCCAAATCATGAGGAGAAATCCCCCTTGTTTGAATAATAAGGTGGGATCTTTTATGCCAAAATAAAAGCAAAATACTGCAGATGCTGGAAACATGAATTAAAAACAGAAAATGCTGGAAAAACTCAGCAGGCCAGGCATCTGTGGAGAGTCCATATAACCATATAGCTCTCTCTCCACAGATGCTGCTAGACCTGCTGAGTTTTTCCAACATTTTCTATTTTTCAAAGTTTTAACTTTTATTTTTGAGTGTCACAAGTTAACACTGCAATGAAGTTACTGTGAAAATCCCCTAGTCCCCATGCTCCGGTGCCGGTTCAGGTACACTGAGGGAGAATTTAGCATGGCCAATGCACCTAACCAGCTCATCTTTCGGACTGTGGGAGGAAACTGGAGCATCCAGAGGAAACCCACACAGACACGGGAAAACGTCCAAACTCCACACAGACAGTGACCCAAGTCAGGAATTGAACCCAGGTCCTTGGCACTGTCAGGCAGCAGTGCTAACCACTGTGCCACCATACCGATCTTTTAAAGCTACCTGATTCTGTGCAATCCAGAAGACTCAAATGTTCATTCTCTGGCACTTTGTATGAAATCAGCATGATTTCAATTGAACAGGCTGCATTTTCATTCTTTATTCCAAACAAAATCAGATGATATAGATGCAAAAGATGGAAGGAAACAACAGGGAGGCCTGTCACCGCATGTGTTCTGTTGCACATAACTTACGTCTGGCGGGTTGGTCTGGGAACCCAACCAATTTTGGTCACCCTGGGCAATGGCCGGGACCACCAGCCGACCTGTCGTGTGGTGGCACTGGGAATGGCACTCCTAGAGAAGGTTGAAAAGCTCAGGAACCCCCAGCAGACATGATGCTTGGTACTAAATCCTGTGGTAACACTGGGACTCACAGTTTTGGAGAAGGTTGGAGAAGGTTTCTAAATCCAACCCATTGTGTCTGGAGTTCAATTACCAGAGGGGTGACATGGTGGCACAGTGGTTAGCACTGCTGCCTCACAGTGACAGGGACCTGGGTTCGATTACCAGCTTGGGTCACTGTCTGTGTGGAATTTGCACATTCTCCCCGTGTCTGCGTGGGTTTCCTCCAGGAGCTCTGGCTTCCTCCCTGCAAAATGTGTTGGTTAGGTGCATTGGCCATGCTAAATTCTCCCTTGGTGTACCCAAACAGGCGCCGGAATGTGGCGACTGGGGGATTTTCACAGTAACTTCATTGCAGTGTTAATGTAAGCCTACTTGTGACACTAATTAATAAACTTTAAACTTTCTTCAAAAACCTGATTGGAGCTGGTGGGAAATGCTTCCGCGATTTAAGGACATATTTAGAAAACATATTGTGTTCAGTTAATGCTTTTCACTTTTAAAATTATTTTTAGCTTAATATTGAAGTTACAACATGAAAATGGTCCAATCACTCCATATCAGCATTTACCCTCCACACAAGCATATAGTTCTACTTATATTAATCCGTCCTGTTCCCCTATCCAACCAAACCTTCTTCCTTCAACTACCTGGCTAATCTAATCCTGAATGCTGGCAGTTTCCACCTAAACCACAAACCCTGGAAACTAATTCCACAGCTTCACACTCCCTGTGCAAATATGCTTCTCCATCCTGGATGGCAGGGTAGCACGGTGGTTAGCACTGTTGCCTCACAGCGCCAGGGTCTTGGGTTTAATTCCGGCCTCGGGTGACTGGCTGTGTGGTGTTTGCACATTCTGCATGAGTTTCCTCCGGGTGCTCTGGTTTCCTCCCACACTCCAAAGATGTGCAGATTAGGTTGACTAGCCATGATAAATTACCCCATAGTGTCATGTAAATATATGGGGTTGCAGGATAGGGCCTGGGTGGGATTGATGTCAGTGCAGGCTTGATGAGCCGAATGGCCTCCTCCTGCACAGTAGAGATTCTATGATCCTCAATTGTAAATCTCTTATGCTTAACCCTCATTTTTGACTCCTAGTAACTATCAGAAACAGTCTGCTTTTATCCGTCATGCCATGTCCTTTCATAACTTTGAACACTTCATCCCTGGTGGACAACCACAAAGGGGAATTTGGAGGAATTAACAAAATTCTTCGAGGTACTAAAGCACCTATGCTTTGCCCTTTGGAATCCAAACCGCAGAAGACCATGTTTACACAATAGTGTGAGGCCAACAGCAACCATTTCACAGCAACGTTAAGGATGGCATGTGAGAACACCCTTAGGAGAAATGACCGAAAGATTATCAGCAACGATCAGAGAGATCGTTAAGGAAACTTAAAGCAGGGAGAGAAGTAGAGAGAAAAGTTTAAAGTTTATTTGTTCGTGTAACAAATAGGTTTACATTGACACGGCAATGAAGTTACTGTGAAAATCCCCTAGTCGCCACACTCCGGCGCCTGTTTGGGTACACTGAGGGAGAATTTAGCATGGCCAATGCACCTAACCAAGACCTCTTTTGGACTGTGGAAGGAAACTGGAGCACTCGGAGGAAACCCACACAGACACAGGGAGAACATGCAGATTCCGCACAGTGACCCAAGTCAGGAATCAAACTCAGGTCCCTGGTGGTGTGAGCAGCAATGCTAACCACTGTGCCACCATGCTCCCAAGGAGAGATGTCGGGAAAGGAAGGAGGGATATCGGGAAAGTATTCCAGAGAACACAACTGAAATGGGGCAAGGCTTGTTTTAGGTGGTTTAATTTTGTTGTACATGGTTAATATTATCCTAATAATGCAACTTCTAATACTTCAGTACTTCTATTGGTGAACTACTGAAATTGGTTTCAACTGCACAATGTATGTACCGATAAGATGGGAAATACATTAGCCCAGGAAGATGGTTATTTCCTAGCCATTAGTTGTCCTCAGTATTTTCAGAAATTGCAACTCTTTATGGTGAGTATTAAATCTGCACATGAATGCTTACCTAAATTGTCCCTTTTCAACACATTAGACCCAGCGGTCCAGTTTCGCAACTCTTTATTAGTGATGGGTTAATTATTTTATTTTTTTCCACATTATTTAAGATGTTTTGCTCTGTGGTATGACGCATGTTTTTATGTGTTCACTGAGCAGCTTGTTAAGGTGCTAATCACCTGTCGTGCTGTCAACAATTTAAATTCATATATATCACAGCAGAATGTTAGAATCAGACTAATCCAATTCATACTGAGCTGAACGTTTTAGCACTCACACAAAAATGTTTGCTTTTAATCCACTATGATCTTAAAAGTGCCAATGTGTAGGATTCCAATAATCTGGAACATGGCACGGTGGCACAGTGGTTGGCACTGCTGCCTCACAGTGCCAGGATCCCAGGTTCAATTCCGGCCTCGGGTCACTGTCTGGGTGGAGTTTGTACATTCTCCCCGTGTCTGCGTGGGTTTCTTCCGGGTGCTCCGGTATCCTCCCACAGTCCAAAGATGTGTGGGTTAGGTTGATTGGCCGTGCTAAATTGACCCCAGTGTCAGGGGGATTAGCTAGGGTAAATGCATGGGGTTATGGGAGTAGGGCCAGGGTGGGATTGTGGTCGGTGCAGGGTCGATGGACCAAGTGGCCTCCTTCTGTACTGTAGGGATTCTATGATTTTATTCTAACAGTTAGTCACCTCGACAAGAGGGGAATCTCTTGGGGGAAATTGAAGATTGCGAGGCAGATTTCAGCAACTCTGCTGTCTAACATCAGACGCTGAGCTACAATCACAATCATCAATCATGAATCATCAAGATTCATATAAACCATCCAGCGCACCAAACAGGCAAATTTCATAAGCATCGATATGTCTGGTGGGAAAATCACATTAGCATTAATGCGCCCGTAATATGCGCAGAGGGTTTGTACCAAAGGGCTTCAGGAAGGGAGTAAAAGCACATCTTTATAACACTATTAATGAAAGCAAATAAATACTGCAAATATTCAGCGGGTCAGGCCGTATCTGGAGAAAAGCAGAGTTAACGTTTCAGGTCGATAACCTCTCATCAAAACAGAAAGAAAGTAAAAATGTACGGTTGGAATTTTATGTGACTAATATGAATGATTAATAGCAGCAATCTGAGTACAACAGGAAGGGATAAAGAAAGAAGCAAACCTGCAAAAAATCACATAGAACAAGATGGAGGTAAAGGTTATGACTTAAAGTTGTTGAACTGAATACTGAGTCCAGAAGGCAGGAGATCATCGAGACGAAAGATGAGGTGCTGCTCCTTGAGTTTGTGTTGAGCTTCATTAGTAGACTTTAGCAGGCCAAGGGCAGAAAGGTCAGAGTGGGAGCAAGCTGCCAAATTAAAATAATAAATGACAGGGATCTCAGGGTCATGTTTGCAGACTGAATGGAGGCGCTCTGCAACACAGTCACCCATCAGCATGCGGACTCCCCCGTGTAGTGGAGACCATGGGGGGAATTCTCCTGCCGTTCACGCTGGTGGGATTCTCCAGTCCTGGCATGGGGTGACATCAGTGGGAAATCCCATTGACAGCGGCGGGACCACAGAATCCAGCCACCAGTGAACAGCGCACCACCTCCTGCCGCCGAGATACACATGGCTGGGAAGCCGGAGAATTCCCCCCCGGACATCTTACTTTCGTATTAGCTTTTAACACCAGTTTCCATCAAGACCCGTGGCACGGTGGCACAGTGGTTAACACTGCTGCCTCACAGTGCCAGGGACCTGGGTTCGATTCCCAGTTTGGGTCACTGTCTGTGCAGAGTCTGCATGTTCTCCCCGGGTGCTCCAGTTTCCTCCCACAGTCTGAAAGACGTGCTGGTTAGGTGCATTGACCCGAACAGGTGCTGGAGTGTGGCGACTCGGGGAATTTCACAGTAACTTCATTGCAGTGTTAGTGTAAGCCTTACTTATGACTAATAAATAAACTTTAAATTTTAAACTGCCATCAGTTAGAAGAGGCCTATGAAGTGAACTGGTTAAAAGCCATGCACATCTGACACTTGGAAATCTGTTTAAAGGTAATCTAGGCAGAGCTGACTTAATACGGATTGTCATTCCAGAGTCTCTCTGAAGCCAGCAAAAATATCAAATGTGAAGGAAGCAGTTTCGGAAATAATAAAGCAGCTAATGGAAAACTAATCGTGCTGCTCCATCTGATGTTCACCTTCACAGATAGGATTAGAAACATTAACTGACCTATTTAAGGAGCTGCAGTTGTCCTTTTTATTACAGATGGAATACAGATGATATAAAGGCCATTTGTTGTGGTGTTCATGTATTTGATTGAAGTTATCTGCTTTACAAGGTCTAGATGTCCCTGAGAGTTTGAAAGGCCATTTGTCCTATAAAATGTTACTCTATCAATTGTTTGCTACAAACTGTTGATTTATTAAAAGGGCATCATGAAAATGTGTGGCAAGGTTGCATTCACTGTTTAAAAATACACAGCATGATTATGCAAATCTTGTTCAAAGGCATTCTTGTCACATTTACAAGTGATGTAACCATGACAACCTATGACATTCAGGGTCATTTTAACCATGGAGCTGGTGGATGTGGGTTGGGTCGGGCATTAAAATACTTTAAATCTCAAACACAAACCGAACTAATGTTGACAAACTTCTATTTTAACAGAGGCCAGATGTGGGGGTGTAGGCAACCATCCTTCTCCCAAGAGGCAGGTCGCTCATTTAAATATTTTATTGTGCCTCAGATTTGATCTCCCTTCCAGTTTTAACACTGGCCAACCAGGTTTTCCAAGCCTTGGAAAACCCAACACCTTAAAGGGAGGCAGGGATGGCAAACCTGTATGTGTTTTTCCAGCACTGATTGTGGGCCAAGAGGAGCAGGACCACTTTCCCCAAAGCAAACACGCTTCCCTCCTTGTAACTGGACAATCCCCACAATTGAAGCCCTGCACCCTCAAAATCACATGCTCCAACGAACACCACCATCCCTCAATTACCGACACCTCCTGTAATCACCGAACCCTCATCTCTGTGCCTGATCTCTCTCTGACTCCCATAATCATGATTCTCACCTGCCCCTCTGAGCTACAGTTTATACCACTTGCAGCCTTGACAGAAAAATACCTACTTCTAAGCTTTGGCCTGTTCTGCAGAGTTCCTCACCTGACAGGAAGCTAAGGCTGTCAATCAGGTTTGTTTGCAGTAGGGACCTAGTTGAAAAGCTGCTGTAATTCCTCCCACTGTGCAGGAACAGTTGCGCACTCTGCACAGATTGCGTTCACATGCTCATGCTCTATTCCTTCTATCACTGATGTCACTGTTATCCGCCTGTTATCCACTTCCCACAAACAACCCCTCCTCTGAGTCCTTGCCACTCCTCTCCATTGCCCTCACTGCCTCCCACTCACCACCTGTTCCCAGAACTTACAGCACCGGTTATACACAGAGGAAACTGTTCTGTACATTGTCCCAACACACACTTCCCAGGAAAGATACAACATAGATTCAATACACAGTAAAGCAGTACAGTGTTTTAAAGTTTATTTGTTAGTGTCACGAGTAGGCTTACATTAACACTGCAATGAAGTTACTGTGAAAATCCCATAGTCGCCACACTCTGGCAGCTGTTCGGGTACACTGAGGGAGAATTTAGCATGGCAATTCACCTAACCCGCACACCCTTTCAGACTGTGGGAGGAAACTGGAGAACCCGGAGGAAACCCACGTAGGCACGGGGAGAATGTGCAGACTCCGTACAGAGAGTGACCCAAGCCGAGAATTGGACCCGGGTCCCTGGCGCTGTGAGGCAGCAGTGCTAACTACTGTGCCACCCAATGTTCATTTAAACTGTCAAAATCCTTGCCAGTCTGCATCTCCACATCAAGTCTCCCACCAGACAGAGAAGTGCTGCTTTCTGAAGAGTAACATTAACATCCTAAAATGGTTAACTCAGGAGCCCCCTCAGCCTTTACGATAATTATCTGATATACAATCTGTTTAAATATTACCATTTTTATTTTTAAAAGACAGGCTTTTCTTCTAAGGGAAGAGGATGGTGCTTGCAGTTTCCAGCTCAAGATGTAATTCCTTCCTGGCTGAATTTGGTCAGGGCCATTTTTGATGCAGGCAGTTATTTGAGGTATCACTGAAAGTGAATCACAAGAACTACGATTGCATTTTGCCGTGAGTGCACACTTTGCATCTGCGGCATTACCAAACACAGCATTGGAAAAAAACACGCTGTGGAGTCAAAACTCCACGGCATTCAGAATAAAGAACTCCTGGCCTTGCTCAGAAATCCTTCCCAGCAAAAATCAGGGCCAAATGCTCCACTGGTCCCTTCACTCAAAAACCAAAGAAAAACACTTGCCAAATACCCTTTACTGACTTATGCCCGATCCACAGAGCAAGATTTTATTCGGAATATCTGCGAGTAAGGAAAAGAATGGGATTGGATTGACATTTATTTGTTTGTTTAATGATACTCCAGAACGAATACCTGAATGAAAATGTGGACGCTCGGTTAGTTGAATACGAAGACAATCGGCCACTGTTGGATATGTTTCTGCAGAAGCCTGTGGGCCTTCTCTCTCTGCTGGATGAAGAGAGTCGCTTCCCTCAAGCCACTGACCAGACACTTGTAGGCAAGTTCTTAAAAAAGCTTATGGTAGCATACTCTGCAACTTACTGTAAATATAAAAAACACAACCACATTTCCTTTACAGGAGATACCATGAAGGTAGCACGTTCATGTTGGCAGGTCACGAGGTTATTTTATCACAGTGTCTCAGCCATGTCTCGTAGATTGTAAAAAATATCTTTATTCTTCAGTTACAGAGAATTAGACAACCACAATAACAAAATGCATTTTATCAACAGGGAAATTTGAAGACAATCTCAAATCAAATTACTTCTGGAGACCAAAAACGGTTGACTTAAGCTTTGGAATTAATCATTATGCAGGAAAGGTAAGTGACAGTCAGGTTTTTAAAAAATATTTCAATGATTACTGCATAACACACTGGGGAGAAGGTGGTCGTGGTAATGGTGGAGAGGGGGTGACAGTGATTTGAAGTCAGGGTGGCATGTTTGCTGGCTGAAGCTGATGCTCTTTGAGTATAAAGGGAGGCGATGGCCTAGTGGTATTATCACTGGACTATTAATCCAGAAACTCAGCTAATGTTCTGGGGATCTGGGTTCAAATCCCGCCATGGCAGGTGGTGGAATTTGAATTCAATAAAAAATATTTGGAAGTAAGAATCTACTGATGACCATGAAAGCATTGCCGATTGTCAGGAAAACCCATCTGGTTCACTAATGTCCTTTAGGGAAGGAAATCTGCCATCCTTACCTGGTCTGGCCTACATGTGACTCCAGAGCCACAGCAATGTGGTTGACTCTCAACTGCCCTCTGAACAAAGGCAATTAGGGATGGGCATAAATGCTGGCCAGCCAGCAACACCCATGTCCCATGAATAAAGAGTGGAGTTATGAGTGGGACCTCTGCTGCTCTTCCCAGCTCAATATTCAAGTCAGCGTATTTTAAAAGCTTACTTTGCTGGTTACGGTAAGGACTGCCTGTTAGGCTGCATCCAGACCTGGCTTTCTTATGTGCGGCTGAATCCAGCTGCCTCTGGGAAAACGCATCTTGTAGTGGGGTCCTCAAAAGAGCCCCCTATCGATATAATGCCCCCCCATGGGTCATATCCCCAAGGGCAGCATGTAAATGAGGAAGAGGAGGTCCAAGGATGGATCACTGAAAAATGACCAAAATGAGTTTGGGAAGGAAGTCAAGTAGCAGAGAAACTCTGGCTATAATTGGATAGGTAAAAATGGACTAAATTGATGACAGTCTCAAGAGTGCTAGCTAATGGAAGAGAGGTGTTGAGGAGGGTAATGCAGTCAGTTGTGTGGAAGACTGCAGGAGTTCAAGGAAAATGATGAGTAATAACACACAATCAGAATCACAGGAAGAATGTCATTCGTGATTTAGGTAAGGATGGCTTCGTCCTGGGAAACAGGCAGATATTTGATTAGAGTGAATAAACCAAGTGGCAAGTTCCCTTAAAAAAAAATCAATTGACTGCTTGTAACACTGCAAGTTTAGCACTTGTGCAGTATGTTTGAACATGCTTTAGGTGTTCAGTGTTTCAAGGACCTATAAGAGAAACTAATGGAACAGTCAGGTTGGTGGATGTTTTCATTGTTACTCGAAACGGATGTACGTCTAACGTGGTGTTTCCATTTGTTTGAAAGGTTATATTCATCTGAATGTATACTCCTACCTATTTAGATCTGAACAACCTAACTTTCAAATGCTTCAGATCCAGAAACTGAAAATAAATGTTAATTTTTGAGTGGGGGAGGGTTAGAAAATTCTTTAGTGCTACAAAGAAACTTGGTCGCCTGCACCCTTTTTAAAATTCTTTCATGGGATGGGGATCTCTCTGGCTGGGCCAGCATATATAGCCTATCCCTAAGTTCCCTTTCGAAGATGTTGTTGAATCACCTTCTTGAACTGCTGCAGTCCAAGCATTGTAGGAACACTCATAGCACTGTTAGGGAGGGCGTTCCAGGATTTTGACCCAACAACACTGAAGCAACAGTGATATAGTTTTAAGTCAGGAGGGGAACTGGCAGTTGGTGGTGTTCCCATGCGTGTGCTGCCCTTGTCCTTCTAGGTGACAGAGGTTGCAGGTTTGGAAGGTGCTGTCAAAGGAACCTTGGTGAGTTGCTGCAGTGTATCTTGTAGATGGTAGGCACTGCTGTCACTGTGGACTGGATTATATATGGCCCAATGGGCATATCTGCACTGGAATACAACTGTGGGCTGTATTCAGATGCCTAAGTTGGTGTTTGGTAACTGAGGGACTTTGATGAAGATAGAAGGAGATCTTCCTTTCATTTTCTACTTTTCCTTTGAAAGAGGAATGGCAGCCTTGGTAAATAGGACCTGGTGAGCATTTCTACTGCCCTTAATATTCTCTAAACTAAAAGAAGGAGTAATTTAAGGGTAAGTCATGGCAGGGCAGTTTAATTATGTGGAATGCTTGTCCTGTGCAATGTGGGAAGTCAGGGGCACTTGCAGTGTCCAGGGTGACCACGTGTACTGGAAGTGCATCCAGCTGCAGCTACTCAAAATCCAGGTTTCAGAGCTGGAACTACAGTTGGAGTCAATATGGAGCATCAGCTAAGATGAGATCTTCATGGGTAGCATATACAATGAGGTGGTCACCCCGCAGGCAGAAAGGGAAAGGTGACAGCCAGACAGAGTAAAAGCACTCAGCAGGTAGTACAGAAGTCCCGTGGGTCCATTTCCCTCTCGAACAGGTTTTCAGTTTTGGATACTGTTGGGGGAGATGGTTTCTCAGGGGAATGCAGCAAGAGCCAGGCCATGGCACCATGAATGTCTCAGGGGGAGAATAAAAGAGTGGGAGAGCAATGATGATCCTATTGTAGGAGGAACAGATAGAGGTTTCTGTGGCCGCAGATGTAACACCAAGATGGTATGTTGCCTCCCTGGTGCCAGGTCAAGGATGTCTCTAAATAGCTGCAGAAATTTCTCAGGGATAGGGTGAACAGCCAGAGGTTGAGATCTTTATTGGTACCAACAACATCGGTAAGAAGAGGAATGAGGTCCAGAGAGCAGAATAAAGGGAACTAGGAAATAAAATGAAAAGCAGGACCTCAAAGGTAGTAATCTCGGGAGTGCCATGTGCTAGTGGGAGAAGGGGGCAAAAAACCCTGCCCTATGTGTAAAAATGTTAAAAGGACAAGTCTAAAGGCACTGTATCTGAATGCTTGGAGCTTTCACAATAAGGTTGACAAATTGACAGCACTAATTGGCATATATGGGTACGATAAGATTGCCATTATGGAGCCATGACCTCAGGGCTGGGAAGTAAGTATCCAAGGGTAATCGATATTTAGGAAGGATAGGCAAAAAGAAAAAGGAGGTGGTGTGGCGTTATTAGTAAAGGATGAAATCAGTGCAATAGTGAGAAATGATATTGACTGAGAAAATCTAGACATAGAATCAGTCTGAGTGGAGCTAAGAAGCAATAAGGGGTGGAAAATGTGAGTGGAAGTTGTCTAGAGAATCTCCAAACAGTATTGGTAAGGTAGGGGATGGTATTAGGAACATAGGAACAGGAGTAGGCCATTCAGCCCGTCAAGCTTGCTCCATCATTCAGAACGACCATGGTTGATTGGATACTTCACTGCTTTGTACGCACACTATCCCCATAGCCCTTTATGTTATTATTAAACAGAAATCTATTGTGTGCAGTTTTGGTGTCCTTATCTGAGGAAGGATGTCCTTGCTATAGAGGGAGTACAGCGGAGGTTTACCAGGCTGATTCCTGGGATGGCAAGTCTGCCATATGAGGAGAGACTAAGCCAGTTAGGATTATATTCACTAGAATTTAGAAGAGTGAGAGGGGATCTCATAGAAACTATAAAATTCCAACACGGTTAGACAGGGTAGATTCAGAAAGAATGTTCCCAATGGTGGGGGTGTCCAGAACTAGGGGTCATAGTTTGAGGATAAAGGGTAAACCTTTTAGAACTGAGGTGAGGAGAAATTTCTTCACCCAGAGGGTGGTGAATGTGTGGAATTCACTACCACAGAATGTAGTTGAGGCCAAAACATTATCGGATTTCAAGAAGAAATTAGATATAGCTCTAGGGGCTAAAGGGATCAAGGGATATGGGGGGGAAGGGGGATCAAGATATTGAATTTGATAATCAGCAATGACCATAATGAATGGCTCAAAAGGTCGAATGGCCTACTCCTGCTTCTAATTTCTATGTTTCTATCAATCTCAACCTTAAACGTGCTCAATGACTGAGCTTTCACGCCCTCTGGGGTACTCTAAAGATTCACAACCGTCTGTGCAAAGAAATTTCTCTTCATCTAGGTCCTAAATGGCTTCCCTCTGTTTTTGAAATTGTGCCCATGGTTCTAGACTCCCCAATCAAGCGAAACATCTTACCTAAATCTACCCTGTCTACTCTTCTAAGTATTTTAGAAGCAGCGTTCACCATATTCTATTGTGACAGCTCATTGATGTTGCATTAGATCAATTTTTCCAGTCAATTTTTAATAATAGTCCAATCATTTAACCCAAACGCAAATTTAATTGTAGCCTTAACCATAAATTTGAATCTAACCCTAGCCATCAATCTAAGGTCACTAGCACCATGGTGTATGTTTGTATTATGATAGGGTCACTAATTCTGAAACGGAGAGGAAAGGCCATCTGAAACAACTGAACAATTGCTAACATAAAGAAAGCAGCAAAAAAGCTGCAATTGTTATGTTAGCTGGTACGTCCGGCCAATCCTCAGGAACAAGGCGATGGTTCAGAATCAATGATCCACTGATTGTGCCATTGTTCCCCTAAAAAAAATACGTAATTATGTGCATTGTGTACGCCTACTTACAGCAAACATCACTGCTTCGTGAGTAGATTCATCTATAATCTGGCAACAAATTACAGCTATTATCGGCTGGATGTCTTTATCCTCAAGTGAGTCATCATTCACAGAAGGGATGAAGAGTAAAGGTTTCTTTCACTAAAACTTTTTCAACCCGATTTCTCAATGTGCAAAGTTTTGTGAAATTCAGGTCTTTTCTGTCAGTCTTGCATCGTTATTTATGATGTCGTTATTACTTTGTCTTTAATACTACAGGTTCTTTACAATGCCAGTGGTTTTCTGGCGAAGAATCGAGACACCTTGCCAGCGGATATTGTCTTGCTATTGAAATCATCTGACAATAAAATTACAAGGCAGGTTGTAACACACCCACTTACTAAATCAGGTACGATATATGCCAAAGAATGAAATGGTTTCCCAGTAAAGCTGGAGTTTCAGTGCAGGAGCCATTAAATATCAGCTGCAAGGAGTATTTTGCGACAATGTTCATTTTTAAAGTTCTTATGATTTTCAGGTTCTAATTTCCCATTCTACTGATGTTTCGGCAAACTAAACTTTGCTCCATGCAGTGTGGTTGTGTTTGCTATTATCTTTACCTAGCTGTTTTTCCACAATGGAGCCAGCAGGGACCAGTTCCAAATGTTGACCTGTGTTTTCTCACTCCTGGTGTAGTGCAGAAAGAAGCAGTTCGGCCAATCGAGTTGGCTTTCTGATAGAGCATCTTATCCAAGCCCTACCGCATAACCCCATGTATTTACCCCACTAAGTCCCCCAACCTACACACCTTGGGACACTAAGGGACAATTTAGCATGCCCAGCCCACCTAACCTGCGCATCTTTGGACAGTGGGAGGAAACTGGAGCACTCAGAAGAAACCCACGCAGACACGGGGAGAAGATGCAGACTCTGCACAAACAGTGGCCTGAGGCTGGAATTGAGCCCGGGTCCCTGGCGCTGCAAGGCAACAATGCTAATCACTGTGCCACCCTTTTTGCTGAGTGAGCAAACACGCTTTGCTGAGTGTTACGAAATGTCTCCTTAAATATCTGCATCTCTACTGACCTATCCCTTAACCTAATTTCCCTTTAGCCAGCTCTGTATTCTTGCCTTCATAATTGTCCTTGTTTCAGTTAAAAAAAAACTTGACTTGGACTCAGTCTTCTCTCCCTCAAACTGCATGCAAATTTCAATCATGTTATGATCACTCCTATCTAGGAGTTATTAATAGAACATAGAACATAGAAAGCCACAGCACAAACAGGCCCTTCGGCCCACAGGTTGCGCCGATCACATCCCCACCTCTAGGCCTATCTATAGCCCTCAATCCCATTAAATCCCATGTACTCATCCAGAAGTCTCTTAAAAGACCCCAACGAGTTTGCCTCCACCACCACCGACGTCAGCCGATTCCACTCACCCACCACCCTCTGAGTGAAAAACTTACCCCTGACATCTCCTCTGTACCTACCCCCCAGCACCTTAAACCTGTGTCCTCTCGTAGCAACCATTTCAGCCCTTGGAAATAGCCTCTGAGAGTCTACCCTATCCAGACCTCTCAACATCTTGTAAACCTCTATCAGGTCACCTCTCATCCTTCGTCTCTCCAGGGAGAAGAGACCAAGCTCCCTCAACCTATCCTCATAAGGCATGCCCCCATATCCAGGCAACATCCTTGTAAATCTCCTCTGCACCCTTTCAATGGCTTCAACATCTTTCCTGTAATGAGGTGACCAGAACTGCGCGCAGTACTCCAAGTGGGGTCTAACCAGGGTCCTATAAAGCTGCAGCATTATCTCCCGACTCCTAAACTCAATCCCTCGATTAATGAAGGCCAGTACGCCGTACGCCTTCTTGACCGCATCCTCCACCTGCGAGGCCGATTTAAGAGTCCTATGGACCCGGACCCCAAGGTCCTTCTGATCCTCTACACTGCTAAGAATGGTACCCTTCATATTATATTGCTGCTTCATCCCATTGGATCTGCCAAAATGGATCACCACACACTTATCCGGGTTGAAGTCCATCTGCCACTTCTCTGCCCAGTCTTGCATTCTATCTATGTCTCGCTGCAACTTCTGACATCCCTCCAAACTATCCACAACACCACCTACCTTGGTGTCGTCAGCAAACTTACCAACCCATCCCTCCACTTCCTCATCCAGGTCATTTATGAAAATGACAAACAGCAAGGGTCCCAGAACAGATCCCTGGGGCACTCCACTGGTCACTGACCGCCATGCAGAGAAAGACCCCTCCACAGCCACTCTCTGCCTTCTGCAGGCAAGCCAGTTCTGGATCCACAAGGCAACAGCCCCTTGGATCCCATGCCCTCTCACTTTCTCAAGAAGTCTTGCATGGGGGACCTTATCGAACGTCTTGCTGAAGTCCATATAGACCACATCCACCGCTCTTCCTTCGTCAATGTGTTTGGTCACATTTTCAAAGAACTCAACCAGGCTCGTAAGGCACGATCTGCCCTTGACAAAGCCGTGCTGACTACTTTTGATCATACTAAACTTCTCTAGATGATCATAAATCCTGTCTCTCAGGATCCTCTCCATCAACTTACCAACCACTGAGGTTAGACTCACCGGTCGGTAATTTCCCGGGCTGTCCCTGTTCCCTTTCTTGAATATAGGGACCACATCTGCAATCCTCCAATCCTCCGGAACCTCTCCCGTCTCCATCGACGATGCAAAGATCATCGCCAAAGGCTCCGCAATCTCCTCCCTCGCCTCCCACAGTAACCTGGGGTACATCCCATCCGGTCCCGGCGACTTACCAACCTTGATGCCATTCAATAGTTCCAACACATCCTCTTTCTTTATGTCCACATGCTCGATCCTTTCTGTCCACCGCAAACCAGCAGTACAACCACCCAGATCCCTTTCCACCGTGAATACCGAGGTAAAGTATTCATTAAGCAGCTCCGCCATTTCTAACGGTTCCGCACAAACTTTTCCCCCTTCACCTTTTAAGGGTCCTATGCCTTCACATCTCATCCTTTTACTCTTGACATATTTGTAGAAAGCCTTGGGGTTCTCCTTAAGCTTACCCGCCAAGGCCTTCTCATGACCCCTTCTCGCTCTCCTAATTTCCTTCTTAAGCTCCTTCCTACATCCCGTATACTCCTCTAAATCCTTAACACCTCCTAGCTCTCTGAACCTTCTGTACGCCTCTCTTTTCTTATTCACCAGGTTCATCACAACCTTCGTGCACCACGGTTCCCGTACCCTACCAACACCCCCCTGTCTCATCGGAACGTTGTCATGCAGAGCTCCAGACAAACATTCCTTGAAAATCCTCCACTTTCCTTCGGTACTTTTCCCCAAGAATGCCTCCTTCCAATTTACCCGTCTAATTTCCTCCCTGATGACACTGTATTTCCCTTTACTCCAGAGAAACACTTTCCTAGCCTGCCTGATCCTATCTCTTTCCAATGCTATCGTGAAGGAGATAGAATTATGATCGCTATCCCCAAGATGCTCACCCACCGAGAGATCCTCCACCTGTCCAGGTTCATTAGCCAGCACCAGATCAAGTACAGCCTCTCCTCTAGTAGGCTTATCCACATACTGTGTCAGGAAACTCTCCTGGACACACCTAACAAACTCCTCTCCATCCAAACCCCTAGCCCGAGGGATATTCCAATCTATGTTTGGGAAATTAAAATCTCCCATCACGACAACTCTGTTATTCCTACATCTCTCCAGGATCTGTTTCCCCATCTGCTCCTCAACATCTCTGTTACTATTGGGCGGCCTATAGAAAACACCCAGCAACGTTACCGACCCCTTCCTGTTCCTAACCTCCACCCAGAGACTCCGTAGTCAATCCCTCCACGGCGTCCACCTTCTCTACAGCCGTGACACTATCCCTGATCAACAGTGCCACTCCCCCCCCTCTCTTGCCTCCCTCCCTGTCCTTCCTGAAACATCTAAAACCCGGCACCTGAAGCACCCAGTCCTGTCCCTGAGACATCCAAGTCTCCGTAATGGCCACCACATCACAATTCGAAGCAGCAATCCACGCTCTAAGCTCATCCACTTTATTCACTACACTCCTGGCATTAAAATAGACACATCTCAGACCTTCAGCCTGAGCACTTCCCTTCTCCATCACTCGTCTAACCTCCCTCCTACCCTGTTTACATTCCTTATCTATTTGCGAGCTAACCTCCTCACTCTCAGTCCCCTCATTTCGATTCCCTCCCCCCAACCTTTCTAGTTTAAAGTCTCTCCAGTAGCCTTAGCCAACCTTCCCGCCAGGATATTGGTCCCCCTGGGATTCAAATGCCACCCGTCTTTTTTAAACAGGTCACACCTGCCCCAAAAGAGGTCCCAATGATCCAAGTACCCAAATCCTTGTCCCTTGCTCCAGTCCCTCAGCCACGCATTCATTCTCCACCGATTCCTGTTCTCACTCTCCCGCGGCACAGGCAGCAATCCCGAGATTACTACCTTTGCATTCCTCTTTCTCAGCTGTCTACCTAACTCCCTATATTCTCTTTTCATGACCCCTTCCCTCTTCCTACCTATGTCAGCAGTACCTATATGCATCACGACCTTCGGCTCCTCTCCCTCCCCCTTCAGGATTTCTGGGACTCGACCAGAGACATCCCGGACCCCTGCACCAGGGAGGCAAACCACCATCCGAGAGCCCCGTCTTTGTCCGCAAAAACGCCTATCTGACCCCCTCACCGTAGAGTCCCCAATTAGCACTACCCTCCTTTCCTTACCCTTTTGCACTACTGGGCCAGGCTCAGCTCCAGAGACACTGCCACCGCTGCTTCCCCCAGGTGGGCTGTCCACCCCAGTAGTACTCAGACAGGAGTACTTATTATTAAGGGGCACATCCACCGGGGTGCTCACCATCAACTGAGTTTTCTCCTTCCTCACTGTTACCCAGTTACCCTCCTCCCGTGGTCCCGGTGTGACCACCTGCCGATAGCTCCTGTCAATGACCTCCTCACTATCCCTAACCCGGCGAAGGTCCTCGAGCTGCAATTCCAGTTCCCTAACATGGTCCCTTAGGAACCGCAGCTCAACACACCCAGCACAGTTATGGTCCTCCGGGAGGCTAGGAGCCTCCAGGACCTCCCACATCCTACATTGGGAACAACATACTGGCCTCACACTCATAATTGCCCCGTTAAACACACAGGGAAAAAAAAAAGTGAATGAAAATTTTAAACTTACCTTTCCTCCTCCTGTTTTCTCCAAAGCCCTGCTCTCACTGGGTCTTTTTTTTTAGGTTAGAGGAGGAGGGAGGGTGGGATACTCTACAAGTGTAGAGTATCGGGATTCCTCTCTGTTCCAATTTATTGGGGAAAAAAAAAAATCTCTCTCTCCCAGACCTCCCTGCGCGACCACTTCCGGGTTTAGATATTTTTAAAGAAAAAACCCGCGAAAAAGTAAGTTAAAAATAACAGCGCTTACCCGCAGCACTCCTCTCGCGAATCTCTCCCTCTCTGCTGCACTTCCAAGACGCAATGAGGTCATTAATTAATTCTGTCATGTTGCACATGGTGGCACAGTGGCACAGTGGTTAGCACTGCTGCCTCACAGCGCCAGGAATCTAAGTTCGATTCCTGGCTTGGGTCACTGTCTGTGTGGAGTTTGCACATTCTCCCCATCTCTGCATGGGTTTCCTCTGGGTGCTCCAGTTTCCTCCCAAAGTCTGAAAGACATGCTGGTTAGTTGCATTGGCCATGCTAAATTCTCCCTCGGTGTACCGAACAGGCGCCAGAGTGTGGCGACTAGGGGATTTTCACAGTAACTTCATTGCAGTGTTAATGTAAGCCTACTTAAAGTTAATTTATTAGTGTCACAAGTCGGCTTACATTAACAATGCAATGAAGTTACTGTGAAAATGGTCCAATTGCGACACTTCGGCGCTTGTTCAGGTACACTGAGGGAGAATTTAGCACAATTGGCCAATGCATCTAACCGGATTGTGGGAGGAAACCGGAGCATCCGGAGGAAACCCATGCAGACACAAGGGAGAACATGCAGACTCTGCACAGACAGTGACCCAAGCCAGGAATCAAACCGGGTCCCTGGCGCTGTGAGGCATCTGTGCTAACCACTGTGCCACCATGCTGCCCTTGTGACACTAATAAATAAACTTAAACATTATCAGATCTAGAATAGCCTCCTCTTTGTTTGACACCAGAACATGCTGCTCTAAGAAATTGGCCTGATATACTCTGTGAACTCATCTTCCAGGCTATCTTTGCCAATCTGACTCATCCAATTTATATATAGTTTAAAACCACCCATGATTACCATCTTACCAGTCCTCATTATTTCTTCATGTTTAACCATGTCCTACAATATGGTTCCTATGATGTGGAGATGTCGGCATTGGACTGAGGTGGACACGGTAAGAAGTCTCACAGCACCAGGTTAAAGTCCAACAGGTTTATTTGGAATCACGAACTTTCAGAGCGCTGCTCCTTCATCACCTGATGAAGGAGAAGTGCTCTGAAAGCTCATGATTCCAAATAAATCTGTTGGACTTTAACCTCATGTTGTGAGTCATCTTACAATGTCGTTCCTTTCAGGAGGCCTATTAACTATTCCCACAATAACTTTTTACCTTTGCCATTTCTTATCTCTACCCAAACTGATTCTACATCTTGATCTTTAGAACTGAGGTAATCTCTCATGACTATGCTAATGTCACCCCTAATTAAAAGAGCTACCACACCACATTTTCCTTGCTCCCAGTCCTTCCAAAATATCATGTCGCCTTGAATATTCATGTCCCAGCTCCTGACATCTTGGAGCCATGTCTCTGTCATGGATATCAGATCAACATTCAATGACCCAGCCTCAACTCTCTCTGCACTGCTGGCCGAACTCTGCTCATGTCTCCCAGCTCACATTTGTGCATTCTTTTGTAAACCCCTAGAAAGTTTCTGTGGACACCAGTTTCAGATGCAAATGGCTGTGCTATATACCCACTGTTGCATTGATTGGTCAAAACCCAACACCATGGAAAGAACAGCTTCTTCCTTGCTGCCATCAGACTTTTTTTATAGACCTACCTTATATTAAGTTGATTTTTTTTACACCCTAACGATGGCTGTAACATTACATTATACACCCTCTCCTTTCCTTTTCCCCTATGTACTCTATGATCAGTATGCTTTGTCTGTATAGCACCCAAGAAACAACACTTCACTGTACCAATACGTGCGACAATGATAAATCAAATCAAAACATATTTCCACTTGTTGGTGAAGGTCCACAGCACTCAAAGTCATTCACAAATAGAAATGAGAATCGTGAATGCAATTATTAAACATAAATCCAGAAATAAAGAACAAAGAACAGTACAGAACAGGAACAGCCCCTTTGGCCCTCTGCACCGATCATGATGTCTGCCTAAACTAAAACTGTATGCACTTACCGAGTCCGTAGCCTTCCATTCCCATCCTATTCATGTATTTGTCTAATTGCCCCTTAAATGCTGCTATCATACCTGCTTCCACCACCTCTCTAGGCAGCGTGTTCCAGACATTCACCACCCTCTGTGTAAAAAAAAATCTTGCCTCGCACATCTCCTCTAAACTTTTCCCCACGCACCTTAAACCCAAGTCCCCTAGTACTTGACTGCCAGAGTGTTGCTGGTATTTTCTGTTTTTATTTCAGTTCTTCAGCATCCACAGTAATTTGCTTTGGCAATTATCAAATAATTATACATTGCAAACGTTTGCAAGTATGCAGTTGGCTGGCTGCTAATACCGTGACCATTCAATAAATGGGGCAGGCTGCATCACACCAACAGCCTCCATCATACCACAGCATTGTTTTAGGTAGAAATCATTCCACTGGAGACATCCAGTTGTGAAAGGAGAGAGCTGACAGTGATTACATCAGCATTTATAACTCAGGCAGTGTCAAGGGCTATCAATCAATTCATACCAGAATTGCACACATCGTTTACTTCAATGTATTTTCTTCAGATTCTACATATTCTTGAAGCTATTCAAAATAACTTTCAAATTGTGCACTGTGAAACTATGGATTCCCTGCTTAATGGGCTAAATTCACACCTCATTAGCTGCTCTGCCTATACAGGTGACTGGGGAAATAAGCAATTATCTCCAGCAACTAATGGGACACTCAATATCTACTCGAAGAGGTTCAATTTAAATGACCTCTTGATCATTTTGGAGTGCAGTAGTTCTTCCTAATTTTTCTGAAGTATTTCACAATATTACCTTGCTGATACAGTCTAACATTTATAACCCATTTGATCTGTTACCCAGAGCTGAAGTATTTAATTCTATTTGCTAAGGCAATTAATGTCATTCATTTTCACTTGCTTAACCCTTATGCTCTGACCAGACCCAAGAGCATTGCACTCTTCCTGGGCTAGATTTTATGGAGGCAGAAGGGCTGTTTGTGGCCAAATGCCTGGGAGAGGGCTTTGGCAGCATTCTGTTGGTGGCAGCCAATTAAGAGACTGCCACCAGGCTTGCCACCTGAACTACCGGCCAATCAGAGGGCTCAGCAGCCAACAGCATCATCACTGGTGGCGGCTGTTGCTGGGAATCCCCTCAAAGTCAATTCAGTCGGGTCTGAGAGCACCGGGGGACAATCAAGTAAGGGGGGGTGGGGGCGTGTTGGTGAGGGCAGATGGCACCATTGAGTCTGAGCCTGCCAGGAGACTGGCATGGTTTATTTGGTGGCTTCCCTACATGGTGGGAAGGGGGAGCCTTGAGTGCTGGTAAAATGCCAGCAGATGTGGGAAGAGACTCTTAATTGGTCACTTAAGTGGCTCAGTTTGGTTCTGGGCAGGCTGTCTGCTACTTGTCTCACCACTATCAAGGAGGATGATGATGGACATGCCATTCTGCACTGTTTTGTCAGCCTTCCCACCTCACCAAAGGACTGCTGAACCCCAGCACCACCAAAATCAGCAATTTTTTAAAAATGCTTTCAGTTTTCACAGTAATGTCAGTGATAAAGCTTCCCCTAGGAAATCATTTTGTAAGGCTGCTGGATTCGATTTACATAACTAGCATATACATAACGTTAAAACATTAATATAAATCTGACAGTTTACTTCTGTTCACATTGTCATTTCTTTCATCTCTACTCATTCTCCATTCATCTCTCGCTTCTATTTTATTTGCCTAGCATTTGATTTGTTTGGTTGCGTAACAGTCATTGCTCTTCAAAGCAGTCATTATAAATACATTTCTTTCCTGAGAGATGCAACATAGACTATTTTGCAAACTTCCCTCCCATATATTCCTAAATTAATTTTAATTTTATTTTGTGATGATACTGTGCCTTTAAGAAATATGTGTATATCATGTGTCTCGTCAGGGTATGTTTAGAATTCAGATCTGGTTTGCAAGTTGCTGATCTGTCTAAGGAATATTTTAAATTGTTAGCTGGGAGAACAGGCTAAGGACCTGGGGTGTTTGTTTTAAGCTGAGTAATGCATTTATGTTTACTTAGGTTTCGCCTGGGCTTCAGAGTAGAGTTTTGATTAGGTTGATTGATAGGGACAGAGTCATGTGCTTAATGGGTGGAGCTAAGCATTTGCCTTCCCAATTAGTTGCTGATCTTACATGCTAGCTTTTTGTAATTAATGCATGAGGACCCCCAAATCTGTGCTGCAGTTTTCTGCAGTCTTTCTCCATTTAAATAATACTCAGCTTCTTTATTTTTCCTACCAAGGTGCATAATTTCACATTTTCCCACATCCCATTCCATCTGCCAAGTTTTTGTCCACTCACTTAACCTGTCTATATCACTCTGTAAACTCTGTGTCATCCTCACCACTAGCCTTCCCACCTATTTTTGTGTCACCTGCAAACTTGGCAATAGTACATTCACTTCACCTGTCCAAGTCATTAATATATATTGTAAATAATTGTGGCCCTGGCACTGATCCCTTAGGCACTCCACTAGTTACAGGTTACCACCCTAAAAATGCACCTCTTATTCCAACTCTCTGCCTTCTATCTGTTAGCCAATCTATCTTGACTGGACAAGGGCACAGGCAATGCAAATAAGGCAACAAGCTGAGACCAGGAGGCAAAACTGATCGATAGTCAGAGGAGAGAGCGAGAAAGACAACCCATTCCCAATTTTGTCAGACAGAAAAGGAGGGAAAATATAGGGGAGAGATGTGCGTCAAGAAAAGCCACCCGGATCTCTCTGCATCAAAACACTCCTAAGTTTCTTTCCATTTAGATAATAATTTGTCTTTTGTATTTTTCCTACCAAATTAGATAACCTCCCACTTATCCACATTAAATTCCATCTGCCACATTTTGTGCCATTTATTTAACCTATCCATATCCATTTGTAAATTTCTGATTTCATTATCGCAATTTACTATTCCACCTATTTTAGTGTCACCTGCAAATTTGGCTATGGTATCTAATATCCCTGCATCCAAGCAACTTGGTGCATCTTGCCCACCAGGCACATCTTGCCAACCAGAAAAAGACCCATTTATCCCAATTATCTGCTTTCTATTGCTCAGTCAATCCTCAATCCAAACCAATGAATACATCTAATCCCATGTGGACTAACCTTGTGTATTAAACTTTTGGGTGGCACCTTGTCAATGCCTTCAAGGAGTCTAGATATACTAGATCTACAGGATCATCATCCACTTTGCTTGTTACATCTTCGAAGAACTCAATCAAATTAGTCAAACATAATTTACCCTTCATAAAACCGTACGGACTCTGATGGATTGCATTTTGATTTTCTAAATGTCCTGTTATTACTTCCTTTATAATGGATTCTAACAATTTCCCAATGACAGATCTTAAACTAATTGGCCAATAGTTTCCTACATTTTTCCACCCTCCCTTGTAGAAGAGACTACGGCCAGAGTTCTCTGGATGTGATGCCCAGCTGCCGCTGCCAGCGTGGATGGAGAATTTGGCGTGCAGCCAAATCTCCAATCACTGCAGCAGGACTGGAGAATCCCAGCTGCGAGTGATTTGATTTGATTTATTATTGTTACATGTATTAGTATACAGTGAAAAGTATTGGTTCTTGCGTGCTATACAGACAAAGCATACAGTCCATAGAGAAGGAAAGGAGAGAGTGCAGAATGTAGTGTTACAGTCGTAGCTAGGATGTAGAGAAAGAGCGAGGTCAGAGAATATGACCCTACATCATGAGCAGCTCCCTTTCAGGCTCACTATTTTATCCTCCCACTTTCAGTAGGGGAGCAGTTCGGGAACAGTGACCACAATTCAGTAAGCTTTAAGGTACTGATGGATAAAGATAAGTGTAGTCCTCAAGTTAAGGTGCTAAATTGGGGGAAGGCTAATTACGACAATATTAGGCAGGAACTGAAGAATGTAGATTGGGGGCAGATGTTTGAGGACAAATCAACATCTGGCATGTGTGAGGCTTTCAAGTGTAAGTTGATAAGGATTCAGGACCGGCACATTCCTGTAAGGATGAAGGATAAGTATGGCAAGTTTTGGGAACCTTGGATAACGAGAGATATTGTGAGCCGAGTCAAAAAGAAAAAGGAAACATTCGTCAAAGCTAGGAGGCTGGGAACACATGAAGCAAGTGTGGAATATAAGGAAAGTAGAAAGAAACTTAAGCAGGGCGTAAGGAGGGCTAAAAGGGGTCACGAAAAAGCATTGGCCAGCAGGATTAAGGAAAGTCCCAAGGCTTTTTATACATATATAAAGAGCAAGAGGGTAGCCAGGGAGAGGGTTGGCCCACTCAAGGACAAGGGAGGGAATCTATGTGTGGAGCCAGAGGAAATGGGTGAGGTATTAAATGAATACTTTGCGTCAGTATTCACCAAAGAGAAGGACTTGGTGGATGATGAATCTGGGAAAGGATGTGTGGATAGTTTGAGTCATGTTGAGATCAAAAAGGAGGTTCTTGAGAAACATTATGGTAGACAAGTCCCCAGGGCCTGATGGGATATACCCCAGAATACTGAGAGAGGCAAGGGAGGAAATTGCTGGGGCCTTGAGAGAAATCTTTGTATCCTCACTGGCTACAGGGGAGGTACAGTAAGAAGTTTAACAACACCAGGTTAAAGTCCAACAGGTTTATTTGGTAGCAAAAGCTACTAGCTTTCAGAGCGCTGCTTCTTCTTCAGGTGAGTGGGAATTCTGTTCACAAACAGGGCATATAAAGACACAAACTCAATTTACAGAATAATGGTTGGAATGCGAATACTTACAACTAATCAAGTCTTAAAGGTACAAACGTGTGAGTGGAGAGAGCATTAAGACAGATTAAAGAGATGTGTATGGTCTCCAGACAGGACAGCCAGTGAAATTCTGCAAGTCCAGGCAAGCTGTGGGGATTACAGATAGTGTAACATGAACCCAATATCCCGGTTGAGGCCGTCCTCATGTGTGCGGAACTTGGCTGTCAGTTTCTGCTCAGCGACTCTGCGCCGTCCCCGCCACAGCAACCTCTGCAAGACATGCCAGATCATCGACACAGATGCCATCATCTCACGTGAGAACACCATCCACCAGGTACACGGTACATACTCTTGCAACTCGGCCAACGTTGTCTACCTGATACGCTACAGGAAAGGATGTCCCGAGGCATGGTACATTGGGGAAACCATGCAGACGCTGCGACAATGGATGAATGAACACCGCTCGACAATCACCAGGCAAGACTGTTCTCTTCCTGTTGGGGAGCACTTCAGCGGTCACGCGCATTCGGCCTCTGATATTTGGGTAAGCGTTCTCCAAGGCGGCCTTCACGACACACGACGGTGCAGAGTCGCTGAGCAGAAACTGACAGCCAAGTTCCGCACACATGAGGACGGCCTCAACCGGGATATTGGGTTCATGTCACACTATCTGTAATCCCCACAGTTTGCCTGGACTTGCAGAATTTCACTGGCTGTCCTGTCTGGAGACAATACACATCTCTTTAACCTGTATTAATGCTCTCTCCACTCACACTGTTTGTACCTTTAAGACTTGATTAGTTGTAAGTATTCGCATTCCAACCATTATTCTGTAAATTGAGTTTGTGTCTTTATATGCCCGGTTTGTGAACAGAATTCCCACTCACCTGAAGAAGGAGCTTAAGGCTCTGAAAGCATGTGGCTTTTGCTACCAAATAAACCTGTTGGACTTTAACCTGGTGTTGTTAAACTTCTTACTGTGTTTATCCGAGTCCAACGCCGGCATCTCCACATCATGACTACAGGGGAGGTCCCAGAGGATTGGAGAATAGCCAACGTTGTTCCTTTGTTTAAAAAGGGTAGCAAGAATAATACAGGTAATTACAGGCCGGTGAGCCTTACATCAGCGGTAGTGAAATTATTGGGGTGGATTCTTCGAGACAGGATTTATTCCCACTTGGAAATAAGTAGAAGTATTAGTGAGAGGCAACATGGTTTTGTGAAGGGGAGGTCATGTCTCACTAACTTGATTGAGTTTTCGAGGAAGTGGTGAAGATGATTGATGAGGGTAGGGCAGTGGATGTTGTCGACATGGACTTCAGTAAGGCCTTTGACAAGGTCCCTCCTTGCAGACTGGTGCAGAAGGTGAAGTTGCATGGGATCAGAGGTGAGCTGGCAAGGTGGATACAAAACTGGCTCGGTCAAAGAAGACAGAGGGTAGCAGTGGAAGGGTGCGTTTCTGAACGGAGGGCTGTGAGAAGTGGCGTTCCTCAGGGATCAGTGCTGGGACCTTTGCTGTTTGTAATATATAATAATGATTTGGAGGAAAATGTAACTGGTTTGATTAGTAAGTTTGCGGATGACACAAAGTTTGGTGGATTTGCGGATAATGATGAGGACCATCAGAGGATACAGTAGGATATAGATCGGTTGGAGACTTGGGCGGAGAGATGGCAGATGGAGTATTTTAATCCGGACAAATGTGAGGTAATGCATTTTGGAAAGTCTAATACAGATAGGAAATATACAGTAAATGGCAGAACTCTTAAGAGCATTGATAGGCAAAGGGATCTGGGTGTACAGGTACAGAGGTCACTGAAAGTGGCAATGCAGATGGAGAAGGAAGTCAAGAAGGCATACGGCATGCTTGCCTTCATCGGCCGGGGCACTGAGTTTAAAAATTGGCAAGTCATGTTGCAGCTTTATAGAACCTTAGTTAGGCCGCACTTGGAATATAGCGTTCAATTCTGGTCACTACACTGCCAGAAGGATGTGGAGGCTTTGGAGAGGGTGCAGAAAAGATTCACCAGAATGTTGCCTGGTATGGAGGGCATTAGCTACAAGGAGAGGTTGGAGAAACTTGGTTTGTTCTCACTGGAATGATGGAGGTTGAGGGGCGACCTGATAGAAGTCTATAAGATTATGAGAGGCATGGCCAGAGTGGGTAGTCAGAAGCTTTTTCCCAGGGTGAAAGAGTCAATTACTAGGGGGCACAGGTTTAAGGTGCGAGAGGCAAGGCTTAAAGGAGATGTACGAGGCAGATTTTTTACACAGAGGGTGATGGGTGCCTGGAACTCGCTGCCGGGGGAGGTTGTGGAAGCGGATACGGAAGTGACTTTTAAGGGGCATCTTGACAAATACATGAATAGGATGGGAATAGAGGGGTATGGTCCCCGGAAGAGTAGGGGGTTTTAGTTAAGTTGGGTAGCATGGTCGGTGCAGACTTGGAGGGCCAAAGGGCCTGTCCCTGTGCTGTAATTTCTTTTGTTCTTTGTACTCTGACCTGTGGATTATTTCCAGCATTTTCTGTTTCTGTTGAAAGTTAAAGATTATTTTATTATCTTCACAATTGTCTTTTATTTTACCGTAGGAAACCTGTCTCATTCCAGGGGCAAAGGAGCAACAGTCCCCCGAGTTCGAACACCTCAACGTTCAATGAACCATGGAAAGGTAGACCAGAAGTACTCTGTGTAATGCTGAGTGTGCTTTAACACTGATTGTCATTGTCCACAGTGCCATCCACGCATCCGTTTTCTGTGAAATAGTGAATGTCTTTAAGTGCAGTTGACCATAGTAGACTAGGTTTGGCTGACTGAGGGTAGAAGTGGTGATGAAACTCATGATTTAGCCAAGCTGACAAGAAGGGAAAAGGAGTTTGAAATTGGGGAATGCCAGCACAGTCAGTCCAAAGCGTGAGCCAGAAGCCACATGGGAAGACACGCAAACCTGGAGGCTAAGGACGAGTGACCAAGGTTCCTGGAGATAATAGGAGTGGCCCTTTAATGTCATGTTAGCAAACCTCAAATTGACTGGTGTTTCATGACCTCCCTCCGACCCCCAATAATTCCACTAGCAGCAATTATATAAGTGGTTGATTTTCATGTCAGGAATGGAATGTGGATCTTTTCATGTCGAAATGTTGTTGCAGCAACAGCAATTTAAACTGCTTAGGCTTCATGTTGGTGTTGACCTAATGCCACTGGATTTATACAATTTAATAGTGTACAAACCCCGTGGTATTTCATCTAATTGCTGCCTCCATCCCACTAATGGTCTGACAGGATTTTGGTGAGCTCATTCGAGAGGTCAAGAACAACATTAATCATCATCAGAGGTCAGTCTCTGTACAATGTATTGGTATTCTGGCACCTTTGCAGCCTATATACTGACCAACGCAATCATTACCATTGCCTCTGAAGGGTGGCATTCTTAATAAGATTTTCAGACTAAATAAAATCATTTACATAACGCTGATGGAGGGAGCTTTTCAACAATCACTACGGATGAACTGTAATGAAACAGCCCTTCAATTTTTTTTAGCATTATCGAGGGTTATTAGCGCAAGCTACTTAATTGTGATTCTGATGTGTTCAGGCCAGTGCACACTGGATAGAAATGTACTATCATAGTAATTTAAAGAAAATTGTTAACAAAACATTTTGTTGCTCCCTGGTGTGCTGAAATGTACTTTGAGGTAATGTGGACTGAAAACTGTATTTTGCTGCTTGTATCTCACTGGTTCAATAATTTCTCAATGGTGGTCAAGCCTTATCAGCAGAGTTAGAAAAAGGAAATCAGCAAAAGCTCCATTTTTTATCTTGTCCCTGAAGGAACTCAAACATTTATTACTTTGTCAACTATTGTTCAGCCTGTCGGAGAAGCTGCCAGACAGCAAGTCTCTTTGTAAAGGTTAATCATGGTTGCACCACCTTCACCTGGTCATTAAAGGCCAATAAAAGTCAAACTTAATTTATGTTGTGATGTGGAGATGCCGGCATTGGACGGGGTGTGCACAGTAACACCGGGTTAAAGCCCAACAGGTTTATTTGGAATCACGAGCTTTCATAAGAACATAAGAACATAAGAAATAGGAGCAGGAGTAGGCCATCTAGCCCCTCGAGCCTGCCCCGCCATTCAATAAGATCATGGCTGATCTGACGTGGATCAGTACCACTTACCCGCCTGATCCCCATAACCCTTAATTCCCTTACCGATCAGGAATCCATCCATCCGCGCTTTAAACATAGTCAGCGAGGTAGCCTCCACCACCTCAGTGGGCAGAGAATTCCAGAGATTCACCACCCTCTGGGAGAAGAAGTTCCTCCTCAACTCTGTCTTAAACCGACCCCCCTTTATTTTGAGGCTGTGTCCTCTAGTTTTAACTTCCTTACTAAGTGGAAAGAATCTCTCCGCCTCCACCCTATCCAGCCCCCGCATTATCTTATAAGTCTCCATAAGATCCCCCCTCATCCTTCTAAACTCCAACGAGTACAAACCCAATCTCCTCAGCCTCTCCTCATAATCCAAACCCCTCATCTCCGGTATCAACCTGGTGAACCTTCTCTGCACTCCCTCCAATGCCAATATATCCTTCCTCATATAAGGGGACCAATACTGCACACAGTATTCCAGCTGCGGCCTCACCAATGCCCTGTACAGGTGCATCAAGACATCCCTGCTTTTATATTCTATCCCCTTCGCAATATAGGCCAACATCCCATTTGCCTTCTTGATCACCTGTTGTACCTGCAGACTGGGCTTTTGCGTCTCATGCACAAGGACCCCCAGGTCCCTTTGCACGGTAGCATGTTTTAATTTGTTTCCATTGAGATAGTAATCCCATTTGTTATTATTTCCTCCAAAGTGTATAACCTCGCATTTCTCAACGTTATACTCCATTTGCCATATCCTCGCCCACTCACTCAGCCTGTCCAAATCTCTCTGCAGATCTTCTCCGTCCTCCACACGATTCACTTTTCCACTTATCTTTGTGTCGTCTGCAAACTTCGTTACCCTACACTCCGTCCCCTCCTCCAGATCATCTATATAAATGGTAAATAGTTGCGGCCCGAGTACCGATCCCTGCGGCACGCCACTAGTTACCTTCCTCCAACCGGAAAAACACCCATTTATTCCGACTCTTTGCTTCCTGTCAGATAGCCAGTCCCCAATCCACTTTAACACACTACCCCCAACTCCGTGTGCCCTAATCTTCTTCAGCAGCCTTTTATGGGGCACCTTATCAAACGCCTTTTGGAAATCCAAAAACACCGCATCCACCGGTTCTCCTCCATCAACCGCCCTAGTCACATCTTCATAAAAATCCAACATGTTCGTCAAGCACGACTTTCCCCTCATGAATCCATGCTGCGTCTGATTGATCGAACCATTTCTATCCAGATGCCCTGCTATCTCCTCTTTAATAATGGATTCCAGCATTTTCCCTACTACAGACGTTAAGCTGACCGGCCTATAGTTACCCGCCTTTTGTCTCCTTCCTTTTTTAAACAGCGGCGTAACATTAGCCGTTTTCCAATCAACCGGCACTACCCCAGAATGCAACGAGTTTTGATAAATAATCACTAACGCATCCACTATTACCTCTGACATTTCTTTCAATAGCCTGGGATGCATTCCATCCGGACCCGGGGACTTGTCCACCTTCAGTCCCATTAGTCTACCCAGCACTGCCTCTCTGGTAACATTAATTGTATTAAGTATTTCTCCTGCTGCCAACCCTCTATCGTTAATATTTGGCAAACTATTTGTGTCCTCCACCGTGAAGACCGACACAAAAAACGTATTTAAAGACTCAGCCATATCCTCATTTCCCACTATTAACTCCCCCCTCTCGTCCTCCAAGGGTCCAACATTCACTCTAGCCACTCTATTCCTTTTTATATATTTATAAAAACTTTTACTATCATTTTTTATATTAATTGCTAGCCTAGCTTCATAGTCTATCCTTCCTTTCTTTATCGCTTTCTTAGTCTCTCTTTGTTGTTTCTTAAATTTTTCCCAATCACTTGTTTCTCCACTATCTTTGGCCACTCTGTACGCAGCTGTTTTTATTTTAATACTCTCCTTTATTTCCTTCGTTATCCACGGCTGGTTCTCCCTTTTCTTACAATCCTTGTTTTTTGCTGGAATATATTTTTGCTGAGAACTGAAAAGGATCTCCTTAAAAATCCTCCACTGTTCCTCAGCTATCCTACCCGCCAGCCTGCTCTCCCAGTCTACCTTAGCCAATTCATCCCTCATCCTATCATATTTCCCTCTGTTCAAACAGAGGACACTGGTTTGGGACCAAACTTTCTCCTCTTCCATCTGAATCAGAAATTCGACCATATTGTGGTCACTAGACCCAAGAGGGTCCTTCACAATAAGATCCTTAATTCTACCTACCTTTCGGAGCGCTGCTCCTTCATCAGGTGAGTGGAGAGGTAGGTTCACAAACATGGCATGTATAGACAAAGACACAATTGCAAGATAATTACAGTGAATCACTCTTCACATTCCAATCTGTAATTATTTTGCAATTGTGTCTTTGTCTATATGTGCCATGTTTGTGATCCTACCTCTCCACTCACCTGATGAAGGAACAGCGCTCTGAAAGCTCCTGATTCCTAATAAACCTGTTGGACTTCAACCTGGTGTCGTGAGACTTCTTAATTTATGTTGACATAGGAAGATAATCTGCTGGACATGCCATGCCAAGCAATAGTAGGGTATGGATACTCATTTCCCCATACGGATGGTTTCCTATCTCAGCGTATAGCCATTGAAGGCACCAATTAGTCCTTCAGATTTCCCCACATTGATGGTGGGAAGTCTCATCCTGTCTCCCTTATCCACCTAGTTGGTAGTTTCCTAGTTGGTAGTTTCCTGCCCATTCTCAAAGAACAAAGAAAAGTACAGCACAGGAACAGGCCTTTCGGCCCTCCAAGCCCGTGCCGATCATAATGCCCGAAATAAACTAAAAAAATCCTCCTGCCCTTACTTGGACTGAAGCCTTCTATTCCCTCCCTATTACTGTATTCATCCAGATGCCTCTTAAATGTTGCCAATGTGCCTGCTTCCACCACCTCCTCTGGCAGCACGTTCCAGGCACCCACCACTCTCTGCATGAAATACTTCCCCCGCACATCTCCCTTAAAATTTCCCCCTCTCACCTTGAACCTGTGCCCCCTTGTAATTGACACTTCCACCCTGGGAAAAAGCCTCTGACTATCCACCCTGTCTGTGCCTCTTATAATCTTGTGGATATCTATCAGGTCTCCTCTCAGCCTCCGTCTCTCCAGTGAAAACAATCCTAGCTGATTCAACCTCTCTCCTCACAGCCAATGCTATGTCTCCTCATGCCTCCATTATCCGCCTAGCTGGTAGTTTCCTGCCCATTCTCTTTGGAGTACATACAAGGGTCATATGTAGAATATAACGAAACTACAAAATAATTAATCATTTTTTCCCTGGAACTATGACAAGAATCCCATCATTGATCAATAATGTCTGGGATATTGCAGGTTTAAGCATTGGAATGAAGTTGTATGCATATCAGTGCTCTCTCGTCGGCCTTGATATTGGCAGGCCAGCTCACATTGGAAGCAGGGAGGTACACTGTCAGAGATAGGCTTGAGACATACCCAATATTTGGCCTGAGAACGCATTTAAATGAGACTGTTGAACTGTGGGCACCAGACGATTCACAAGCAGACCACGTTGGATTTCAATGCAACAAATAATCCAGGCAAAAGCAATCAGGAGGGAGGGTGATTTCAAAGAACAAAGAACAAAGAACAGTACAGCACAGGAAACAGGCCCTTCGGCCCTCCAAGCCTGTGCCGCTCCTTGGTCCAACTAGACCAATCGTTTGTATCCCTCCATTCCCAGGCTGCTCATGTGACTATCCAGGTAAGTCTTAAACGATGTCAGCGTGCCTGCCTCCACCACCCTACTTGGCAGCGCATTCCAGGCCCCCACCACCCTCTGTGTAAAAAACATCCCTCTGATGTCTGAGTTATACTTCGCCCCTCTCAGCTTGAGCCCGTGACCCCTCGTGATCGTCACCTCCGACCTGGGAAAAAGCTTCCCACTGTTCACCCTATCTATACCCTTCATAATCTTGTATACCTCTATTAGATCTCCCCTCATTCTCCGTCTTTCCAAGGAGAACAACCCCAGTCTACCCAATCTCTCCTCATAGCTAAGACCCTCCATACCAGGCAACATCCTGTTAAACCTTCTCTGCACTCTCTCCAATGCCTCCACGTCCTTCTGGTAGTGCGGTGACCAGAACTGGACGCAGTACTCCAAATGTGGCCTAACCAGCGTTCTATACAGCTGCATCATCAGACTCCAGCTTTTATACTCTATACCCCGTCCTATAAAGGCAAGCATACCATATGCCTTCTTCACCACCTTCTCCACCTGTGTTGCCACCTTCAAGGATTTGTGGACTTGCACACCTAGGTCCCTCTGTGTTTCTATACTCCTGATGACTCTGCCATTTATTGTATAACTCCTCCCTACATTATTTCTTCCAAAATGCATCACTTCGCATTTATCCGGATTAAATTCCATCTGCCACCTCTCCGCCCAATTTTCCAGCCTATCTATATCCTGCTGTATTGCCCGACAATGCTCTTCGCTATCCGCAATTCCAGCCATCTTCGTGTCATCCGCAAACTTGCTGATTACACCAGTTACACCTTCTTCCAAATCATTTATATATATCACAAATAGCAGAGGTCCTAGTACAGAGCCCTGCGGAACACCACTGGTCACAGACCTCCAGCCGGAAAAAGACCCTTCGACCACTACCCTCTGTCTCCTATGGCCAAGCCAGTTCTCCACCCATCTAGCCACTTCTCCTTGTATCCCATGAGCCTTAACCTTCTTAACCAACCTGCCATGTGGGACTTTGTCAAATGCCTTACTGAAATCCATATAGACGACATCCACGGCCCTTCCTTCATCAACCGTTTTTGTCACTTCCTCAAAAAACTCCACCAAATTTGTAAGGCACGACCTCCCTCTTACAAAACCATGCTGTCTGTCACTAATGAGATTGTTCCGTTCTAAATGCACATACATCCTGTCTCTAAGAATCCTCTCCAACAACTTCCCTACCACGGACGTCAAGCTCACCGGCCTATAATTTCCTGGGTTATCCCTGCTACCCTTCTTAAACAACGGGACCACATTCGCTATCCTCCAATCCTCAGGGACCTCACCCGTGTCCAAAGAAGCGACAAAGATTTCCGTCAGAGGCCCAGCAATTTCACCTCTCGTCTCCCTGAGCAGTCGAGGATAGATGCCATCAGGCCCTGGGGCTTTGTCAGTTTTAATGTTCCCTAAAAAACCTAACACTTCCTCTCTTGTAATGGAGATTTTCTCTAACGGGTCAACACCTCCCTCCGAGACACTCCCGGTTAACACGCTCCTCTCCTTCGTGAATACCAATGCAAAGTATTCATTTAGGATCTCCCCTATTCCCTTGGGTTCTAAGCATAATTCCCCTCCTTTGTCCCTGAGAGGTCCGATTTTCTCCCTGACAACTCTTTTGTTCCTAACAAACTTTCGAGGGGGAAGTGATTGGAAGGCAAGCCTGATCGTGAGAGAAGGCCACAATATTGGCCAGGATGGGGAGTGATTGGGAGGGAGCCAAGCTGGAGCTGTCAACTATCATCAGCACTGATCAAGCCCCAAGAAGCAATCCTGCTCTGCTTGGTTTCACGAGCAGGTGAGTAAGTTTTAGCAAACTTAGATTACTGGTGGCATCCTCCAACAGTCCCATATAGGCCATATGTGGACAAATTTTCCTGAACTCAGATGGCGGTCTGAGGGCAGACTAAATTTGCTAATCCGTCCTCAAACAACTATTAGGCTCCTTGCTTGTATACATAAGAGACATAAAGCCTGAGGTAGTCCGATTCTCAGGCCTCTTTTTCTGCCTTTACCAATATGAAGATTTGATTTGATTTATTACTGTCACATGTGGCAGCACGGTGGCACAGTGGTTAGCACTGCTGCCTCACAGTGCCAGGGACCCGGGTTCAATTCCCGGCTTGGTGACTGTCTGTGTGGAGTTTGCACGTTCTCCTTGTGTCTGCATGGGTTTCCTCCGGGTGCTCCGGTTTCCTCCCATAATCTGAAAGATGTGCTGGTTAGCATGGCCATGCTAAATTCTCTCTCAATATACCCGAACAGGTGCAGGAATGTGGTGACTAGTAAGTCACAGTAAGTAACTTCATTGCAGTGTTAATGTAAGCCTACTTGTGACACTAACAAATAAACATAAACATGTGTTGTGATACAGCAAAAAGTATTGTTTCTTGCGCGCTGTACAGTCAAAACATACCATTTATAGAGTACAGAGGGGAGAAGGAAAGGAGAGGGTGCAAAATGTAGTGTTCCAGTTACCAATAAGGTGAAGAGAAAGGGTGAAGAGATGAGAGTGTACACTGGCCACATATTGAATACCTCGCTATCTGTTTTATGTCTTTAAAATGGACACGGGAGCTGTCGATTTCTAGACCAGCATCTTTGCATTAAACTCCTTTGCCCACTATATTAACAGAGCTGTAAACACATTTAGGTTAATACATTAGCAGAACTGTTTATAATGGCTTGCTCTCAGTCACTGTGAAATTAGCTGGGAGAAGCCCAAGATGCTGGTCACAGTGGGAAGCATCTCACGCTCGTGCTGCCAGATTACTTCCTCACGAGCACATAATCTAAAGAGGAGGCAGGGAACAAAAATATAAATGGCCTGGCAAATGCAGCTTTCTCGCCTGCCTGGAGGGCAACCTACATTTAGCCACAGCCAAATGGTATTTGCCTCCAATGAAGCTAAATAGAGGTCAGAAAAGATCACTGCAGCTGCAATGCACCCGAGTGCTTACCTGAGGAAGTTGCCACAAAAAAATGACTCCGCGTCAGAGACAAATCTCATTAAAAATCCAGCACAGAGCTTTAAAGATCCAAAATGAGAAGGAATCTGACTTGTTTGAAGCGTGACATTTTATTCCTCAGAACTTGGCTTTTTCCTTTGCTGTAAGTGTGGCACAGACGCCAAGGATGAGTATTGACGTGAGTGATTAAGTATAGTGTTCTGTTTGGTGAAGCTTAAGATTGTAAAGGTTTTTGTTTCCTTTTGAGCTGCACAGTTTGCACTAGATAAGGCAGAAAAAAAGGATATTTGACAAATATTTTTTGGCTGCAAGCTTTTCCGACAGATTTGTTTCCGAACATGTGAGTTAGGAGCAGGTGTAGGCCACTCGGCCCTTCGAGCCTGTTCCGCCACTCAGTAAGATCATGATTAGTCTGACTGTAATCTCTCGCCCCTTGTTTATCAAGAACCTATCTACCACTGCCTTGAAAACATGCAAAGACTCTGCTTCCACTGCCTTTTGAGGAGGGGAGGGGGGGTCAGTATAACAGGAACTCACGAGCAAAATGTTTAGCCTATTTTATTAGTGTCACAAGTAGGCTTACATTAACACTGCAATGAAGTTGCTGTGAGAATCCCCTAGTCACCACACTCCGGCACCTGTTCGGGTACACTGAGGGAGAATTTAGCATGCCCAATGCACCTAACCAACACATCTTTCGGACTATGGGAGGAAACCGGAGCACCTGGAGGAAACCCACGCAGACATGGGGAGAACGCGCAGACTCCGCACGGGCAGTCATCCGACCCGGGAATTAAACTCGGGTCCGCGGTGCTGTGAGGTAGCAGTGCTAACCACCGTGCCACCCATACAAGACAAATACAAATGAGAGAGGTCGCTCATTCCAAGTTAGCTTCTCTATCTAAAAACAAAAGATTCCCCTCAGCCTTTCAGAGCATCAAACTTGATCCTAAATGAATACTTTTGTCTTCCTCCATGATGCTACCCAGGAAATCATTTAAAAGGTGATTTTTTTTTGTGAGAAGCAACTCTCCTGGTTATCGAACCTAATTTTTACCTTTCACCATTTGTCCTGCTGTCCTGACTTTGTTTAAAGCAGTGGCCTGGATTTACAATTTCTAGATACCTTAATATCAGACATGCCTCGATATAAGGTCTTCTCTCAAACACCTCTTTTCAAGGCCACCATTTCCTCCCCTCTTCCCTCTGAATTTATCTTCTGACCTCCAAAGGTTAGACTCATAATTCTTCTCTGCACCTTTCTGAGGGCCTAATCATTTCTTTTAAATATGGTTCAACTGAACTGTGCAATTTAAAGGACATTAGAATGACAAAATAATGAATAAAAACTATTTCAATTGATTTCCCTGACTGAAAAAATATTCAACAAAATCATTATTTTAATTGAATTCAATTGAAGATTTGCTGCAGAAGCACGTGATGATTTTGAAGTAGAGATTTGAGTCATTTTAGAAGGTAATTAAAATAAAATTGAATTTTACAATCATAGAATCCCAACAGTACAGAAGGAGGCCATTCAGCCCATCAAGTCTGTATCCACCACAATCCCACCCAGACCCTATTCCTGTAACCCCACGCATTTACCCAGCTAATCCCCCTGACACTAAGTGACAACTTAATATGGCCAATCAACCTAACCTGCAAATCTTTGGACTGTGGGAGGAAACTGGAGCACCCGGAGGAAGCCCATGCAGGCACAGGGAGAATGTGCAAACTCCACACAGACAGTGACCCAAGCCGGGAATTGAACACGTGTCCCTGGCGCTGTGAAGCAGCAGTGCTAACCACTGGTGCCACTGTGCCACCACAAGGGGAAATAGGAACCCAATATCATGTAAAATAAAGGCAGTGCCACACTCGCTCTTGCTAGCAATGGGACGTCCTTGACAGTTTTACCGCAGGTACCACACTCCTAATTGCCCATCTATAGGCCCAGTGTCCAGTTAAGGACAGCAGGAAGGCTCCTGATGTTGTCTCTCCAATCAGAAAGTGAGCAGCTCTGAAGCCTCAGCAGGGCCACAAGGACTGATGGTCAAGGTTGAGCAATACAGGAGGCTTGGGGACTAATCCAGTTAATTGTAGAAAATAAAACATGAGGCCCGGTGTCAGAGGAGAAACCTTCATGAGAAGTTGTTGGGGCTGAAGGGCCTGCTTTCCCTTATGATAGCCCCCTTTTTGTTCCATTAAACCTGTACCCGCGAGTTGCCGCTGGGAGGCTGCCTCCATTTAGCAGTCCATCATTGGCAAAAGATGAATGACACATTAAAATAGCCCGTAATTGTGCCAGTAATAATGTAAATTGATTGCCCCCCCCCCTCCTCCCCTTCCAGCACTGCTGCCTCACAGCGCCAGGGACCTGGGTTCAATTTCCGGCTTGGGTCACTGTCTGTGTGGAGTCTGCACATTCTCCCTGTTTTCGCCAGCTGCTCTGGTTTCCTCCCACAGTCCAAAAGAAGTGCTGGTTAGGTGCATTGGCCATGCTAAATTCTCCCTCAGTGATTCCAAACATGCGCCGGAGTGTGACGACTAGGGGATTTTCACTGTAACTTCATTGCAGTGTTAATGTAAGCCTACTTGTGACTAAAAAATAAATTGAAAAATTATAATAGGAGCACCCAGTCCTATCATCAATAAAATGTCCTGATTGTGTCAGGACTCCTCTGGCGCCTCCCAACCTTCCTCCAGGGGGCCAGTAAAATCCTGGCCAATGTTTTAGGCCTGTGACCTTTCACCGGAAGTCCTGCCTGCTTCCAATCAATGCTCATTAAAGCATGAAATGGCAGCGACCCTATTGGAGTCAAATACAAGAAATAGTGACCTAAAACATTAACTCTCTCTTTCACCGCGTACTGCTTGATTGACTGAGTATTTCCAGCATTTCTTTTATTTCAGATTTCCATCACAGTATTTTGGTTTGGTAAGAATCTGTTGAGCTCAGTTTTATAAATTTCAATTGCCTCAATGTCCAGGGCCTTTTGAGAAATCAAATTCCACATTCTATCCTCTCTGTGAAAAAATGCTTCACAATTTCATTCTTATATGGCACAGCTAATTTTAAGATTATGCCCCCCCCCCACCCCCCTTGTTTTGGAACCCTCATCAAATCAAATAGGGAGCAAGGGCCTGAATTTTCAGGATGACGAGCACTCGATGCCTGTCATCCAAGGAATTGGAGGGAATGCATCCTTGGCAACTCCAATACAACATGCTGCCATTTCACGCTCTACTGACGGTTGATTGGCAACAGGCAGAACTTCATCCACACTTGGAATGAAAGCCGACAGCTCTTCATGACATCCAGCCACAGCGCTGCAATGGCCAGAAGAGGTACTGCAATGATGTGTCCAAGACTAAGTCCCAGAAGCCACAGTACTGGAAAGTACTCTCAGGGAGGGTAGGGGAAGCCCTGGGGAGTTGTGAGGGGGAATGGGTAATTTTACTGTTGGGGCTGGGGGTGGAAATGGGAGAGCTGATGTCCCCCCTCCATGAGGGGTGGGTGCCTCAAGTCTGAAGGGCCTTCCAATGGGGTTGTCCCCCCTTTCCTAACTGAGATTGAGGGTGAGAACTCTTTCAGATTCTCACCCTCAGCCATCGGGTGCTCACCAGCCTAAAATTTGAGGCTGGGCAGGAGAAGGTCATTAATTGGGGCATGGACAATCTTCATGTCCAAGGCTTTGTGCACCCCACTATAAAATTGCATCTGGATCCAGCCCATGCTAATTTACCACCCCCCCCCCCCCCCCCCCGGCCTTACCACTGCCTCAGAACGCACTGGGCAGCTGGGGGAGCAGAGGCTGTGGGGGGCATGAAACTCTGGCCAATGTTTTCTGTGTCTTCTCTCTCGATTTCTTTAATCATTTTCAGTGCCTCGATCTTCTTCTGTCTTTGAAGTGGCGTTATGTTGGACTGTGTCTCAGAAGCCATGGGGAAATTATACCAACAAAGACTTTGATTTTCCAGCTTTTCTCCGTACTTCTCAACCCTTACTTGGAAATAGTCCAAATTAAGTTCTCTCATTGGCTTAGGGTGAGGGTCACCTGGTGTCATCCCATCTTTACATCTAGAGTCAGAAGGCAGATGTCCATTCCTTATTCTCTGACCCTCAGGAGATACATTCCATGCTGAACAAATGACACATCTTTGTAAGTACACAGCAGTTATAGAAGCAATGTTCCATCCTCTGATCAACAACACAACCTACTGTAAACATTTAAATCAACATACTTTAACTCAAGTCCTACTGAAGCCATTAAGAGCAAATGTGAATTACCCTTCCTACCATAAATACCAAGAAAAGTTTTTCTCCAATAGAGATGATCTGCCCTATAAATAGGGTTAATCAAGTAAACATACTAATACTATGCTTTGTTTAAAGATAAGAGGTGGAAATTTTCCATCCTGCCCGCCACAGGAATTGTAGCGGTGGGTGTGGGGGGGAGACACACAGACCATGCAAAGGTCTGTTGACCTCGGGTGGGATTCTCTGACCTTGGGACGAGCGTAGTCGGAACTTCCCACCCAAGGGGTGAGATTTTCTGTCCCCGCCCACTGCAGGAATGGTGATGAGCGGGATTGCAACAGCGACAGGGTGTGAACAGCCAGAAAATTCCGGCCAACAAGTGAATGGAATCTCCCAATAAAGGAAAGCTCTGTCTCTTTGTTTCAGCTTCACCAACTGGCTTGGAGTATAATAACAATCAGGACAGATGCAAGATTGTCAAATTTCAAAGGGACCAACAATTTAAACTGCACGAGAAAAAGTACAATGATGGGTTGGCAAATTGGCTCTGGTTGAGATTTAGCCATGGCAAAAGAACCAGGGTGTATTGTCCACCACGCATTTGTTTCTTCAAAAATATGCAAGTCTGGACATATTCCTTTTGCCTGCAGAGGACAGGTTCTTGCATATGAATATTTGTAACTTCTAGCAAGGGTAAATAAGGCACATTGTAGGCCCACTGATAATTTTAAATTGATTGTTAGTGAATCATTAGGACCTTTGGGATTGTTCAATAAATGCTGCCCAAATATCTATGGGTTCCTTGAGCAGCATATTGGTGAATAGGCTCACAGTGTCAAACAAGAGCATGGACATGGCATTGCTGTTGATTTGCAAATCGTGTATAGCCTTCGCAAAAATGACAAATTCCTCATCATGTGTATGGAATATTCACTCAGAGTTGGGTATATCAACTCACGCAACCATTTGACCAATTCAGAGCCAATCATAGATAAAAGAGGGTGTCGTGGGACATCACTGCTTTGTGTCTTGGGAAGCCCATACATTTGTGGATGTAGTGAACATGAGGACAAATCCTCTCGTATACACTGCAAGGCAGTTTGTTGTTCTTAGATAAGTATAACAAATGGTTTCATAACTTATTTTCAAGCAGGGCTGCGTGATCATGATTGGCAGCAGGTTCAATGAATGTGAATTTAGATTCATAATTAAGAATGGTATGTGGTTCTCCAGTATGGTCATGCTATGGTTTATATTGCCTGAGAAAAGGGGTGACAATGCTACCATGCTACCGTGGGTGGCACGGTAGCACAGTGGTTAGCACTGCTGCTTCATAGCATCAGGGGCCCGGGTTCGATTCCCGGCTTGGGTCACTGTCTGTATGGAGTTTGCACATTCTCCCCGTGTCTGTGTGGGTTTCATCCGGGTGCTCCGCTTTCCTTCCACATTCTGAAAGACGTGCTGGTTAGGTGCACGTCTAACCACGTGCACCTAATTGACCCGAACTTGCACCAGAGTGTGGTGACTAGGGGAACTTCACACTAAACTTCATTGCAGTTCATGTAAGCCTTACTTGTGACTAATAAATTAACTTGATTGATTGGAAAATAAGCTCTGGTTGGTCAAAACATTGCCATGGCGACTACACCAGGGAGCATTGTCCCCCATGCTTTTGTTTATTCAAAAAAAGTACAATGTCTGGACATATGCTAAGAAATCAGCACCCTTGTTCTCATGCAGTATAAATGACTGTTCCCTTTGAAGTTTGGCATTCTTGCATCTGTCCTGGTGAGTGCAAAGCAAAAACTCTTCAACAGCATGGCTAGGGCGAGGCTCGTAAATTCCCACCCGAGGCCAATGGAGAATTCCGTTCTGCGAGCCTCGCCCACCCCGATTCCTGGACGGGCGTGCTGGTAAAATTCCGGCCCATGTCTCTTTTTTCAGCTCGACTCAAGTTCTGCCAAGTGACTATTTGTATTCCTGAGACAGAGGTACAATGAAAACCAAATGCAGGATACAAACAACATAGTTAAACTCACGGGTAAGTTAGCTACTGAATTACTCTGACAGTAGATTAAACCCAAGGTTGTGCCTGTGTTCATTTCCATGCGAATTGATAACACTAAAGTGAGAAACAATCCCACAATCGAGCAAGCATTCATGTAGGATGAGACGAAACAAACTGGTTATCAGATTACTATTCCATGCCATGCTCTATAGGCTGTGCTTGGTCTGAGGTGCCCAAATGTCTTTTTTTTTATTTGATCTGTTTGTGCCACTATTATTGCCTCAATAGATTACCGTGCCATAGCAATACCTGCTTTAAATACGCCTGCACCGTAAACTCACTCAAGTGGAAACATTTTGGCAATTAATGACACTGCCAAACATATTGTGAATCTGTCTGATCACATGCTCTCCAAAAGCAAGAAGTTTCTCCTCATCCATGGCTTCAATTTTGGTGTTCCACATCAGATGGAAAGACCATAAGACATAGAAGCAGAATTAGGCCTCTCGGCCCATCAAGTCTGCTCCGCCATTCAATCATGGCTGATATTTTTCTCATCCCATTCTCCTGCCTTTTCCCCATAACCTCTGATCCCCTTATTAATCAAGAACCTATCCATCCCTGTCTTAAAGACACTCAATGACCTGGCCTCCCCAGTCTTCTGCGGCAAAGAGTTCCACAGATTCACCATTCTCTGGCTGAAGAAATTCCTCCTCATCGCCGTTTTAAAGGATCGTCCCTTTTAGCCTGAGGTTGTGCCCTCTGGTTCTAGTTTTTCCTACTAGTGGAAACATCCTTTCCACGTCCACTCTATCCAGGCCTCGCAGTATCCTGTAAGTTTCAATAAGATCCCCTCTCATCCTTCTAAACTCCAACAAGTACAGACCCAGAATCTTCAACTGTTCCTCATACGACAAGCTCTTCATTCCAGGGATCATTCTTGTGAATCTCCTCTGGACCCTTTCCAAGGCCAGCACATCCTTCCTTAGATATGGGGTCCAAAATGGCTCACAATATTCCAAATGGGGTCTGACCAGAGCCTTATACAGTCTCAGAAGTATATCCCTGCCCTTGTATTCTAGCCCTCTCGACATGAATGCTAACATTGTATTTACCTTCCTAACTGCTGACTGAAACTGCACATTAACCTTAAGAGAAACTTGAACAATGATTCGCAAGTCCCTTTGTGTTTCCGATTTCTAAGCATTTTCCCATTTAGGAAATATACTATGCCTCCATTCCTCCTTCCAAAGTGCATAACCTCACACTTTTCCACATTGTATTCCATCTGCCACTTCTTTGCCTACTCTCCTAACCTGTCCAAGTCCTTCTGCAACCCCCCTGCTTCCTCAATACCACCTGTCCCTCTACATATCTTTGTATCATCTGCAAACTTAGCAACGGTGCCTTCAGTTCCTTCCTCCAAATCGTGAGAGGTGATTGTGGAATTTGAAATCTTCTATTCTCAACTATCCTGCCACAAGTCAGTGAAGATGCTGACTGCTTGCTGACCTAGCTGATCCAGCACATGTATGTTGCAGGATGCCCAATGTTTTGCCCGGTTTTCACATGTAGCATGAATGTCTAGTGGCATTGCGAGGCCACAAGGCCAATCCAGACATACACATCTGTAACCTGGGCAAACAGACTGGAATTGTCATCCTTACAAGCACAGCTATATTGGCAAAATGCAAACCATTCTTAATAATGAATCCAAATTCATATACATTGAACCAGCTGCTAAACATGACCACACAACCCAACTTGAAAGCAAAAACATTTGTTAGACTTGCAAAAACGTAGCGAGCTGTCTTGTGGTATATACGATTGGGTTTGTGCTCATCAACACTGCAAGACTATTCACTACTGTGCCGCACACAGAAGCCATAGACATTTACAACACATCACAATAGGGTGGCACAGTGGCATAGTGGTTAACACTGCTGCCTCACAGCGCCAGGGACCCAGGGTTGATTCCGATTTGGGTCACTGTCTGTGCGGAGTCTGCACGCTCTCCCCGTGTCTGTGTGGGTTTCCTTCGGGTACTCCGATTTCCTCCCACAGTCTGAAAGACGTGCTGGTTAGGTGGATCGACCATGCTAAATTCTCCCTCAGTGTACCCGAACAGGCACCGGAGTGTGACGACTAGGGGATTTTCACAGTAATTTCATTGTCGTGTTAATGTAAGCCTACTTGTGACACTAATAAATAAACTTTAAACTTATATCCTGGCAATCTAGACACACCACCATTTTACTGAGTCTCTATTTATTGAACTAATGAACTTCAGCAACTCGTGCAGTTAAGTTTAGCTTTAATGACACCATGTATGCCCAAGTAGATGGTACTGTCATGGGGGTACCATCTAGACCCAGCTTGCATTAACATTTTACCTGGTTGCCATGAGAAACATGCTTTTGATGGAATGATCCCTAACCTTCTTTCCTTTGCATATTTCAATATATAGATGGCATGTTTGCTATATTTGAATCTGCAGCTGCATGTAAGAATTCCCTTACATTTACCTTAATGTCCTCTATCCCGTGTTTAAATTCACCTTTGAACTGGAGCAGCCTAACAAGCTCCCTTTCCTCGACCTGTTAGTTAAGAAATCTACCCCTGGGTTCTCTACTACTCCCTACCACAAACCTACCTTCATTCATCAACAAATGCATGGGGATTCCTCCCGCTCCACACGCTGTAAGACTTACCTTATCAGCAATCTCCTAAAGAAGGCTGGAGCCATTTCCTCATTGTACAAGCAAGAGGGGGAAAATGTAAGGGAGATGTGGGGGGAAGTTTCTCACGCGAGAGTGGTGGGTGCCCGGAACGTGCTGCCAGAGGAGGTGGTGAAAGCAGGCATATTAGCGACATTTAAGAGGTATTTGGATGGGTACGTGAATAGGGAGGGAATGGAGAGACATGGTCCGAGTAAGGGCAGAAGGTTATTTTTTAGTTTAGTTAGGGTATCATGATCGGCACAGGCTTGGAGGGCCAAAGGGCCTGTTCCTGTGCTGTACTGTTCTTTGTTCTTTGTTTGATACAGCAATAGGACACATCAAACCCTTGGGATAATGGCCACACCGATCGGATTATTGTTTGCTGCGTATTGCACATGCTCAGTAATGGGCCTGAAACTTTCACTTTCCAATTGAACAGTGCCCATTCTACCTCCAATTACCTTGGAATTGTAAAGTATCTCAAAAATCAGAGTAACAGGTGAAGCTAGCTGTTTCATGCTGCTATCATGCGTAACATGAGTGATGTTTTCCACTGACCTGATGCTGCTGTCAAAAGCCAAAAAAGACATCCTGCCTACATTGTGTGTTCATCCAGCAGAAGGAATTCTGTGCTTCCCGGGCCAAAGGGTAACATTTTTCCCCCTGACCCACCAAGAATATGATGAATCTGGCACTGCTCGAATGACCATCTGGTAGATTGGCATGTGAAGCATCACTAAACACAACTAACTTCATGTCTTCTGGTTCTCCTAGTGCTGGGAATTTAATTACACATTCCTCTAATTTTAGCTTTTTTAAAAGTTTTATTTGCCTGCAAGATCTCTCTGACTGAAGCGCGCCTCAACATATTACTTAGCTCTAGGATATTATAGCTGCAATCCGGTCTTGTCTGTGTCCATAGCCAATTTAACTGTCCTATCATACTCCTCAGCAACTCTGTTTCTCTTTCATTCAGCAAAGAGGAAGCAGCCATTGATGTTCCTCTGGTTATAGGAATAGGATCAATGCTGTCCAGGTATCCTGGAGAGTTCAGTCCCAGGCCTGCTAATCATATTCGAATAATATTGAAATGACCATTTAAATAGTCTGTGCGTCTCCCCACCGATTTCCGGCACAGAGCAGACACTGCCGGAAATCCGTCACTGGGAAATGCAAGCAGGGCGTGAACGCTCCTGCAAACCCCGCGAATCGGTCGCTGTGGGATTCTCCCACCATCTGCGCTAAAAAATTAGCGTAGTGGGATGGAAGAATTGCGGCCCACAGCTTTATCATGTTTCAGATTGAAGGTCATCTGGGCTTTTTTCATCACAGACCTGCTTAATAACAAAGGTATGTCACTGGAAACAACATCTGTACTTATGAGCAAGCTGATTCCTGCAATCCTACAGGGAATTATCACCCTTTTGGAACACATTAAAATATTGGCATCTCCAAATCGAATGATGGAACTGTCATATTCTTTCACTTTCTTTCACCTTGCATGATCAAGAGACACTAAATAACAATTTAGCCAATCTTGGCCACAGACAGTGGATGTACATCCACTATCCAAAACAGCACACTTAAAAGAGTCTATCATCAGGATACTCATTATCAGGCTCAACATTTCTGTGACTGAAACAATGCCTTTATGTTCCTTCGTCACTATCGGTTTCTATGTATTCTCTGTCATGATTAGTTTCAAGGACACAATTTCTCTTTTTTTGGACAGTTTACTGTGTAGTGATATGGGGCATCGCATTGGAAACAGCAATTCACAATCCCTTTAGTATTTCTTCGATTAAAATGTATTTTATCACTTTCCCATGTGCGTCTTCTTTCCCCATTATCACATCGGTTATATCCAGTTTCAACATCAGGTCTATTATTAGCCTTCATGCACTATTTGGTCTGGCACGCAGCTGAGCTACCATTGAATCCTGTTTTCTGGGTGCTTTGGCATTCCGATCGGGATTTAAAAAAGTGGCGGGGAAGGATTGTTTCCCAAAAACTTTTTTAATGATGCTGTTATTTGATCAAAGAGTGCTCTGTTCCCCTTAATTGTACTCCAGTCACTTTTAGAAGACTATCCATCTGCTTCAGACATGCACAATCCAACAACTTGAAGGCGAATACTGCATCTGAAATCTCCAAATTAAACTTCATTAGCCTGTTTCAGCCCCTATCAAAATCCATGAAATATTCCTCCGTGGACTGGTTTTCTTGTCTTCTAATCCTATCAGACATCAACCATGCATCATAATTCTCCAAAAACTCATCTTTTTGGTAAAACCTATCTAGGTATCACAGCAGGAGCTGTAACCATTCTTCTTTATTTAGGCCACCTGCAGTCCACTTGGGAAAATAATTTGCTCCTTATCTTACTTCTAGCCGGAAGTGACAGAGCTAAGGCCATACCTTGCTTTTTTCTCAGTATTGTGGTGACAAGAGTCCACATTTTCACCTCTGCCTTCCACTGCCAGTATGGTTCGGCATCTGAAAAGACCAGGGGATAATCAAACAATGTCAGTTTACATCTACCTTCTGCCATGGTTGTCTCCTGAATCTGTAGCATTTCGTCAAAAACAAACACCAAGTTAAGATGGGTTTTCCTCTGCTACCAATATCCATCCAGCAGAAGGAATTCTTCAGTTGCAAGCAATTAAAAATACTTATTTCAGAAAGTAAATCAAAGAAAAAGGTTTAATAAAGAAACTTCATTACTCAAACTCCTGAGGCCACACCCCTGGCCATACAAGCTCTCCACAAATTCCCATCTCTTTTTATTTATTCTAGTTGACCACAATATCATTTTGTCATTGGTTCCATTGTCTACCAACCCTCACAATATGTTACCATTGGTTACATTATAACAGATACAATGTTATCATTGGTTACATTGTAACATTGTTAAGTTCCATTTCAAAATCTTTAAAGCTCTTTCATCCTTTACTCTTTGCTCTTTTGCACTGGGAATAATTATGAAGATTAGTACTGATTTATCATCATCATGCGGTAAAGAATTTCAATGCTGGTCTGATGCCAGGAACATAGGTCATGCGTCCCAATGACAGGTGGATCATAGCAAACAGCACGCCCTTCTGGTTGTTCGCAATAGGCAGAGTACTGATGATACTCAAATAACCTTTGCTTGCAAAAGTCAGAGCATAATGTTTAATGTTAGGTGTGATTTCACAATTGAACAGCACTTACTGAACAATCCCAAGTGTGCTAAGAATCATACTAACAATCAATTTAAGATGATCAGTTGGGCTCGCAATGTGGCTTATTTACACTTGCTAGAAACTATATATATTCACACACGGGGACCTGTTCTCTACAGGCAAAAGGAACATGTCCAGATATTGCACCTTTTTTGAATACACATATGTATGGGGGAACAATACTACTTGGTACATTCATCATGGCAATATCTGAACCAATCAGAGCTGACCTGCCAACCAATCAGCAACCCCTTTTTCATGCAGTATAAATTGACGTTCCCTTTGAAATTTGGTATTTTTGCATCTATCCTGTTGAGTGTAAGACAAAATGCTTCAACAGCATATCACTTTTTTCAGCAATACTCAAGTTCTCTACTACCAAACAATGATTTATAAAGTACTTGGTAGATTAAGAACAAGGGTCTGTCCATTTTCTCATGCACATGTACAGAAAGGAAATAATAAAATGCATTACATTGGTTGAATCCATTGATTTCTTGTGGAGTGTGCCTACATTGTGGTAGTGAGTAGGTGGATGAGCAGATAAAGTGAGCATAGGGAGGATGATCAATGTATTTTTGCTAGAGGTGGGACGGTTCTCCAGTTTCTCCATCTTATTGCCTCCTCCTCTCTAATGGAGAGAAATACTTACAACCCTTTGTGGACTATAGCCCACTGTATTAGTGAAGGCATTAGAGAGAGAGAGAATGCAGAATAGATTCACGAGAATGGTTCCAGGGAATAGGAATTTCAGGTACATAGATAGCTTGGAGTAGTTGGGGCTTTTTCTCCTTGGAGAAGCGGAGAGGAGATTTGATAGAGTTATTCAAAATTATGAGGGGACTGGATAGAGTAGATTGTTCCCACTGGTGGAGAACAAGAGAACACAAAGATTTGGTAATTAACAAAGAAACAATGGAGATGTGAGGAGAACATTTTTCACACAGTGAGTGGTTAGGATCTGGAATGCACTGACTGCGAGTATGGCAAGTAGGTTCAATTGAGGCATTCTTGCAGGAATTGGATAATAATCTGAAAAGAAAGAATGTGCCAAGTTATGGGGGATTGTTCATTTGGAGAGCCAGTGCAGACATGATGGGCCAAATGGTCTCCTCCTTGTGCTGTAACATTTCTGTAATTCCAGCCCTCACAAGCCAATTAAACTGCTGCTCTCTTCAAAACAACTGAAGGGCCAGTAATTGTGTGGCCCTCCTGCTATGGTTTTGGTGGTTATGTCTTATAATGCACGGAATGAAATATAGATAAAATTTACTCTTGCACATGTTAAGTCAAACAACTATACAACTGATCACACAGTTATGTGTAAGTAGCTACTTTGACTATTATTCAGTTACAGATCGGTGGTTTTATAGGCTAATTCAATGATCAAATACTATCAGTGGGAGGCACGATTGCAGGAAGCATTAGTTGGTGAATAGGAGTGAGGAATTTGCTCCTATTTTACTTCAGTCATTATATGGGGAAAAAACGCACAAAATGCGAGTTTAAAATAGAAAAACCATGTGGTTTTCTGTTGGGGAGAATTTCCATGGGGTCCTCCTGTTCTCCCACCCTTTTTAGCCGATTGCATAATTTTATTGGGATTCTGTTGAAGTTAGAGCTATAGATCAGATTAACGTGGAAATTTCCCATGCTTGTCTTCATCATTTCCTGTTCTCTTTTCTTGTAGGTGGATGAATCTGTCTTTCACAGCTATTATTGCCTTTGTGAGGTAAACTCCTCTTTCAATCTTTCTCAGTCATTTACTTATTTCCAATTTCTAATTTTAGATGGACATATGTTTGCATAGTTTGTGCATCCTTCCTTGGACATTTTTATAGCTTCATGATGAAATAACGCAGTTAGAACCCAAACATTCCCATATTAATGAAGGGGACAATTTTAGAGGTGCAGGAAGGAAAATTGCAGAAACAGAAAAGTCAGGGGTGTACACGCATAAATTTTCAAATGAAGCAGGAAAAATTAAGAGGACTGTTAAAAAGCATACAGGATCTTTGGTTTTATAAAAGGAGGTATAGAGTACAAAAACAAAAAGTTACACCAAACCAACAGGTCAGATCCCAGCTGGAGTATCATGTATAATTTTGGGCACCACATTTCAGCAAGATCTAGAGAGCCTAGACAGCATTTGCCAGAATGGAAAGGGGGACGTGGGACTTTCAGTTATGTGGAGGGACTAGTGAACCTGAGATTGTTCTCCTCAGAGTAGAAAAGGTTAAGGGGAAAATTTAATTGAGGTGTACAAAATCACGAAAGGCTTTGATGGAATACATGAGGAGAAATGGTTTCAGTGACAGAAGGGAAGGTATCCTGAGGACACAAATTTATGATTACTGGTGATAAAGAACCAGGGTTGAGGGACAGAGTGAGATACAAACCTATTTGTCATCAGGTTTTATCACTGAAGTTAGTCTGGAAAGTCGTGTTCCAATTAATGGAGCAGCAATAGAATAAACCTCAGACCAAAAGGAAATGATGATAGCTCTGAAAGCGAATCCTGAAAAGCTGTGGCATTTACAATTGCGATTTCTTATAAGGGAAGAAGTCCAAATTTGGGACTTGAGGAGAAAATGCAAATTTTAAGTCTCGTTTACATCCTAAGTTCTGTTAGAAGGGTGCAGTCTCGGAAATAATGGGTTAGCACAGGGTGACATCATGAGGGAAACTTTGAATTTGGCTGGTGGTATAAAATGCATGACATCAGCTTGTTAAACTCCTCTCTTAATTTTCACTGGAAATGAAAACAGCTAAATAAAGCTATAAAAAAAACTAATGATTATTTGAGTCTTATAAACAGGGGCATAATGCAGAAGATAAAATATAATGAGAATTTTTTGGAAGACATCAGTTAGACCACAGCTCAACTACTCTGCAGGGCAGGTAATACGTAACTGGAGCAGGGTAGACAGAATTAAATGATTACCGTTCCAATTCACTTGCTCTGTTTTTATGTTTATATTCCTATTTCCACATTTAGAATGGAAACTGCTGCAATCACTCTCTTTTACCAGTGATAGTGCTAGAGTACCTTTCAATGGAGCTGGGTTCAGCCGCTACATTTTCTTCAGCACTCAACATTATAAATGTTGACATAGAATTTTACAATGTGAAGTAAAAATGTATACGAGAGCTGCCAAACAGGATCTGGGCCCTGGTGCTGCTATTGTTTCTGGGGCCTTTATTCCCCCAACTCTCAAGCCTTTCCCCACCATCCCTGATTCTGGAAAAGTCTGTGTCAAATGTAATTTAAATAATAATGGCATGAAAAACAAGAGAACTTATTTTTGCATGAAAAACTTTACCCCAATGCTTTATACTCAGAACAAACCCTTACTTACACCAAAACTCAGGCATTTAATTTGATCAGACGAACTCTGAAATGCTGTCATTCATTTTATGTTAAAATAAGGCGAAGTAAATAAACCTACATGTCACTTTTAAAGGGAGAGCCTCTCTGCATTTGAACCGTATTAACTAAAGTCGGTGGGTGGCACAGAGACAGATCCAGACACTGCAGCCTCCCTCGGTGCAGAGACTGGGAGGTGGGGATTTTAGGGTCAGATCCGCAAGTGAGCAGAAAGGTTTTCAGCGATGAAGGCTGACAGTACAGCAACCTGCGGAGGGAAGGTCCCTCTGCGGAGGGAATGGGCCCTCTGCCCATTGCCTCTTGCCACTGCCTGCCCGCCATCATGTCACTCGCTTTTTAAAAAATTTGCCTGTTTTTCTCAGTCTCCCCTCATCTACATTACATGGACCTTAATGGCTTTACCGTGGTCTTTTGTCATCGTCAGCAACCCTTCCCACCCCTCATGGCCTCCTCTGACCCAGTACTTGTTGACAAAGGTCTAGCATCCCATCCTAGACTCACACGGGCCAGCTGGAACTAAAGTCCCCTGTACCTGCGTAGATTCAATCTTATTATCAGGCACATAGCATGTTGCCTTTGTGTCCATTTGAAAATACAGTCCCAATTCCCGCCCCCCCCAACGGAATGGGCATCAGTGTTTTGCATCTTGTTCCCCCCCTCCCACCTCCACCCCTCACATCTCTCTCTAGGGCCTTGATAGTAAATGCATCAGTAAAAAATATCTCCTTAGGCAATATCTAATGAGTCAATAGATTTCTTAAGATATCCAACTGACCTTGATTACTGATTATAGGCTATAACTACTTCTTTTAATAAACTGATAATAAATCATAGGAACAGGAATAGGCCACTTAGACTCTTTAGCCTATTCTGCCATTCGGATCGTGGCAGATCTGTGACCTAACTCCATATAGCCGTTTTATCCCCCATATCTCTTAATGTCTTTGGACAACAAAAAATTACCAATCTTAGTTTAAAATTTACTATTGATCATTTCTGCCCTTTGCAGAAGAAAATTCCAAATATATCCTGCCCTTCATTTGTAGTACTGCTTTCTAATTTTAACCCTGAAAAGTAGTTGAGGCCAAAATGTTGTCTGATTTCAAGAAGAAATTAGATATAGCTCTTGGATGTAAAGGGATCAAAGGATAGGGGGAGGGAAGTGGGGAATCAGGATATTGAATTTGATCAGCCGTAATTATAACAAATGGTGGAGCAGGTTCAAAGGGCCGAATGGCCTACTCCTGCTTCTAGTTTCTAAGTTTCTATGACTTCAATTTTTGGACAATGCTCCCTAGCCTGTGAATGCCCAATCAGTGGCAATAACTTCCTCCCCCCTCACCACCTTAGTTGTTTCCCTTGATGTTTTGAAGGCTTTGATCAAATGACTCCTTAACCTTATAAATAAAACCTGAGTTTGTACAATCTCTTCTTATAATTTAACCTTTTGTTCCAGGTATCATTCTGGTAATTCTGTGCTGCACTCCCTTAAAGGCCAGTGTATCCTCCAAAGGTGTAGTGCCTAGAACTGCTCACAGTATTCCAGGTGTGCTGTAACCAGGGCTTTGTACAACTGATGCATGACTTTTACTCCCTTGTATTCTATTCCTCTAGATATAAAGGCCAGCATTACATTAAGCTTGTTGAATTGCTGACATTTAAATGACTTATGTAATGAACCCCCCGAGTCTGTTTGGAGCCCTGCTGTTTTTAGCTTTACTTATTTAGGAGGTACCCTGTTCTATTCTTTTCAGGTTCAAAGTGGATGACATCACATTGAAATCTATTTGCCACAGTTTGGTCTATTTATTTAATCCGTCAACCTTTCTTCAGAATGTTATGCTTCCACCTACATTACTTAAAATGCCACTAAGTTTGTGTCATTGGCAGATTTGAAGATGTGACGTTCTATTGCACCGTCTAAGTCATTCGTAAATATGATGGTTAGTTGAGGTCCAAATATAGATCCCTGCTAGGCACCCTTAGTCACATTCTGCCAAATACAGTACAAGTTCTTTAGCCCTAACCAATCACCCCTTCTGCTCAGCAGGATATTACAGTCCTGCCAAAGTAAATGGCAATTTATATGGCCGACTGCATCCACCAGGGGAAGACACACCATGTTGGCACTGTAAAATCCTGGCCTAAGTCTCCGACTGCTCAACTAATTTCATCATCAGGCCAATTATAGGCCTCCCATTCCACTTTGGCTGACAGGCTCTTAGGAGATGGAAGCCAATATAAGTGGCATCCATAGACATTCCCTTATCAACTACTTTAGTCATTTCTTCAAAAACTTTTACGCATCCATGCTGGTTGTTTCTCACAAGCTGAACAATTTCAAGGTTTTCAGCCCTCCTATCCTTAATTATGATGCAAACCCCAATGAGACTGACAACTTTTAAAAATATACTTGAATTCCCAGTCATCTACTTAAAGAAATTCCATGGAAATATTTCAAGTTCTAAGGCTAATTCTGTAACAAACAAACTAAAAGCAACATCAACTAAACATAACCTGGTAGCCAACTAATACACTGAATTGCAAAAAGATATCCCTTATTAATGTTTTAACATGACTAATGAGCCCACACTGCATGCATATACACTCTCTCAACGTGATTACAATATTTATAGGAAATAATCCACAACCACTCCCGGCTCACTGTGAGGTCTTGCAGTCCTCTCCACTCTGCTGCCCACAACAATTGTAGCCTTTGGTCTCTTAATTTTTTTCATTACTGTTATTCTGTTAATTTTGTTAAATTATATTTATTTTGGTCAGTCCTTGTTTACTTACCTTGAGAGTTTCAGCATGCTGACCTCTTCCTCTATTGAAAATACTGACACATTCATTCATGTCTTTGTTATCCCTGGACTTGACTATCCCAACACAGTTCTGGCTGGCCTCCCGCATTCTACCCCACTCCCCCCCACCCCCATAATCCTGAGGTCGCCCAAAGCCCTGTTGCCCATTTCCTAACTCACACTAAGTACCATTCGCCCATCACCTCTGTGCTGCTAGCTCCAGATTTCTGTCCCTGGGTTGTGTTTGCCAAGTTGAGAAATTTCCTGGCCTGACTTTTAAAAGTAGCTGCCTGCAGGTGGAATTATCAGTGGGGTTGGGGGGAGGGCGTGGGGGGTGGGAGGTTAGAGGCGGAAGTGGGATGCGGAGTAGGGGGTGTTGTGGAGAACTGGCTGAAATAGGAGTCGGGGCAGGCAATCTCGGAATAAATCTACAGGCTGCCGGGCAGGAAGGCAAGCTGGGCACATGGTCTGCCTCTGTACCCCAGCAGTGTGTTTAAATAAACAAAAACAATAATAAAACAAAGAGCATCGTTCCAGCCCTCACACCCACCCCAAAACACCTCCTACATCCATGCCAATTTTTGAAAACCTATGACCCCACATCTCCTGCCCTTAGTTACCCTCTATCCATCCTCCCAATGCCTCTCAAACCCTGATGTCAACTTAATGTCCCTCTACGCACCTCCATTGTCCCTACGAATCGCATATGTGCAAACCCCAGTCCTGCCCTGCAAAATTGGGAAAAAGCCATGTCAGGATTTAAGATTTTTGGCTATTCCTGGGCTCTCTGTTGTGGCAGAAGTCCAGGTCCTACATTAGCAATGCCTTGATTTCAAAATTCTCATTCTGGTTTCCAGATTTAGCCATGGTCTTGCTCTCCCCATCTCTGTAAGCTCCATAAATCTTGGAGATTTCTGTACTCTTGTAATTCTGGCCTCTTGAGCATTCCCGATTTTAATTGCTGCACTCTGGGTGGCCATGCTTCAACTGTCTAGGCCCCAAGTTAGGGAAATCCCTCCCTACACATCTCCAAGTCTCCACCTCTTTTTCCTCCCTTAAGGTACTTTATCTTATGTGAATTCCCACCACACTGCGCACTATCAGTCAGATCAATTCAGTCCTGTACCTCTCTACAAGGTGAGATCTTGTCTGGAGCAAAATAACAAGGCATTTTCCCTCGCCTTTATGTATCATACTGGCTCTGACTCACACTGCAGCTCAAGATGGAAACATCTACTGTACATGCTCACTCTCGACAGTCTCATTGCTTTCAAACTCCAATATACAGCAGTCCAGGTTCTGCCATATCTTAGTCTATATTGTTTATATCTACTTTTTATGGTTTTTCTTTTTTTTTGCACACTAATGTGCATTAAGCACTAAAATAAGGGATAAAACAGTACCAAATTCCCACCTACACCAAGTTTCAACTTTTGCACTCTCTTCCCCAATCACACTGTACTACACTCTCTTCTGCAGTCACCATGATCTGCTGTCACCATGATCTGCTGTCACCATGATCTGCTGTCACCATGATCTGCTGTCACCATGGTCTCTTATCACCATGGTCTGCTGTCACCATGTTCTGTTTTGCAATCACTCTATTAGTCACTATTCTACAGTCACTCTGTTCTACAATTTGTTCTACACTCTCCAATCACTCTTGGGTAATCAGTCTGTTGAAAACTCTGTTCTCTGATCGCTCTGTGCCAACCAATTCTGTGCCAACCAATATTGCTACTTTTGGGCATTTTCCAAGCCACGTCCAGGTTACAATTCTAACTAAGCACCCACTGGCACCTGATTGACAGCTGCCACTGGCAAGTGGTTTCTAAGCACTGACAAACTTGCAGTTTCTTTTACAGTTTTAAAATTCTAAGTTGAATTTAAAAATTAAAGCTAAAATTAAACAGTTAAACTAATTCTCAGTTAGACACTACTCGTGTAATACTGCTGACCAGAGAGTCCCAACTGGATCAAAATCCAAACTTTTGCATTCTGTTTATGATGCGCTATGTTCTACGATCACTCTGTGCCAACCACTCTGAAACCAAATTATCTCAAGTCATTCAACAATGGAAGAGGAGAGAAGGCAAAGGAACTTACTCTGAAATGGAAGGAATAAGCACCCTGAAGCCTGAACTGTCGACATTATCTGATTTTTAACCAAACTTTTCCTGCACTTGTTGGAAATCTATATGGAAAACCTTCAGTGATACCATATTGCCTGGTGGAAACTGACCACGGCAAGACATCCGCCCAGTGTATCAAGCATACTGATTTGTATCCAAACTTCTCATCTGGCCACCTTCATAGTGAGTACCTGCCCATGATATGGGTGAGGCTTGAGGAATTAAGGAGTGCTGACCCACCAGCCTCCTGTGGAGTTCGAAGGAGACCATTATCAACTTCCAAACTAAAATGTCTGAGGATCTTGGTAGCTCAGCAAAAGTTAAGCCGAATGGAGCAACACAACAGCAACAGAGGTCCAGATACGTATGCAAGGAGGTTTATCCTGCTTGCGATTCATCCTGCTTGCGATTCTGGGGCATGCTCTCCTTACCAAGTGCCACAAGAAATAAATACTGTCCCCAACACGGTGTGGATTCAAATGAGAAAGAATTTATCAGTCTTGAAGGGAACACTGAAGGGAACATCCAGGCCAATGGATGGGCTGTGAGTACATATTATGAAAGGTTTCTCTCAACCGCTTGCACATGTATGGTTTCCCTGTGCAAAGCATTCAGACAATTGAACAGTACTTTTGATGCATGATCATCCAACTGAGGGGAACAAACTCTGATCTGCCACTCTTGCTGTTGTCACATTCAATTACACCAAGAAGCTTTGAAACACACTGGAAGCAAGGTGGCTACATGACCTGCCATGGGTCAACCTTATAATATTCTCTGGTTGCAGGCCACAAAAGCTTAAAACACGAGAGAATACACTGGTACAAGAGGAGGGTCCACTGGACCTCATTGACTGTGAGTGCATAGAGTGAATGGAGCAAGGTGCAACTGGAAGCTTCTCCCATCTGAAGGCTGATCCTGTGCTTCTTTTATTATGTTCTTCACACCTTCCTCACTTACTCACTGGCAAGCACAATAGCACGCCACACAGTACAGTGCCCCAGCTGAAAGGGCGGATTGCATGAAATGAGCTAACCTTTCTCTCTCTTCCTTTTCTATTTCTCCAGACATGTCACCAGGAAAAACGACAGCTCCAATTGCCACTCAGGAAGTCAGCAACTCACAGCAGCTTTCGTCACTCATTCAACCTGCCACAAGCACCAGTGCAGGTACATCCTCCCTAGAGGATTCAAACAGTGGGTTTAAGTAAGGTGAATTGCGTATAGAACTGGACGTCACTAAGGAGGAGCAAATTGAGGGGACAGTGAAGGGGCAGAGACCTGGCGTTTGGAGGGCCAGCTGGCGTCCTGGCTTAACAGGATATCAGAGGGCCTGGTTATAAAGGAAAGTCGTTGTAAGCCAGGTGACACACTGGAAGAATTTGCATCTGATCAACTTCAGTACCATGTAACTTCCAGACCTCAATTGCTCATTTCTCACTGGTAGATTCATGCACCCCAGCATAATTTTTATCTCTTATATTTCTACTGTTTCCATCAATACATCCAATTTGCATATGTAAAAGAAAAACACAATGGCATGCAATATTCTTGTGTGATGCTTCTTCCACAATTATTTCATATACATACATTTACATTTCTTTGGTGCTTATTACACAGATTGCGATGTCTCAGCGATGTCACCTTCCTCAAGAAGACATCAAGCAGGAGAAATAAAGGGAAGAGGGTCAGGAGGGAGTGAAAGGTGGTCAGCACAAACGGTCTAAAAGAAGGATTTAACACAGAGAGACAGGTGGCAAAGTGGTGTTCTGGAAGGGAGTTTCAGAAGGTGGGAAAGTTAAGGTAGAAGGGTTAAAGAACACAAATTGTTGGAGGAGGAAGCTCTGTATAGAGATATAGGGCTGGAAGTATTTGCAAAGGGTGCAGTGGGGCAAGACTATGAAGGGATTTGAAGATGAAGACAAGAATCTTCAAGTCAGTTCTCTGGACATGGAAAGCCCGGAGAAGAGTAATGGATGATAGGTGATCGGTTTTATTGTGAGTACAGAATCTGTTTCATGGTGCTTTGGATGGCTTCCACTTTATGGATTTTGAATGCATGGATATTCAACCCATTGTTGTATTTTGAAATTTTATATTAGTTTTCAAGATTTGGTCAACAAAATTTGTTTTATTAAGCAATGATTCCTATTAGGGGAAGGAGATCTACAGTCCTTATTATTTACTTTATTTTGTTTAGTCACAAGGTAATTTTTTTCTTTGCATGAAGGATATAAATTTGCATCCCCCATGGATAAGTCGCAGTACTTTTTGTTAGCTACATTTGTAGGAATGTAATGCTATTTAACAGTATTATCCAATACATTGAATAACTTGCACAACTTCTCTGAGAAATATTGATGAACACTGTTGAGACAATGGAACCATAATTTAGGAGATGTCTTACATCTTTTCTCAGCAAGACATTATGCAAGAGAATCATCATCTATGACTTAATAACATATCTATTGGTTCCCTGTAGTCATCCACATGTTTGCTCTCTATCTCAAATGATTTGATCAGAGCAGAAATTCACGTGTTGAGTGTAATACATTAAAAACTATCAACCTTATTATAGTCTACCATAGTAAACACAGACATATATGTGCACTACATGGTACCAAACCGCCTGGGAAAGTTATGTATGGCATGAAATAGTTTTGTTTAATCCATTCATGGGATGTGGGCATCACTGGCTGGGCCAGCATTTATTGCCCATCTCTGAGGGCATTTTAGAGTCAACCACATTACTGTGACTCTGGAGTCACATGTAGGCCAGACCAGGTAAGGGCGGCAGATTTTCTTTCTGAAAGGACCAGATGGGTTTTTACAACAATCGACAATGGTTTCATGGTCAATATTAGATTTTTAATTCCAGATTTTTATTTAGTCCAAATTTCATCATCTGCCATGATTTGAACCCAGGTCCCCAGAGCATTACCCTGGGTCTCTGGATTGTTAGTTCAGCGACAATACCACTACACCACTGCCTTCCCTGCCTGAATAGCTCATGCTGTTCTGCTTTTGGAACCTCTCAGTCACTTCTAATATTATGGTGGAAACGAGAAGACTCATATATCTCTGCATAATCACAGACTCCAAAAAGCCACTAAGATAGAAGTTCATAATCGTGCCAGCTACAAAGCTACAGATAAAACAATCAAAAAGGCATGGGCCAGATCTCACTTTAAAATCAGTCTATAAAATAATCAGGGGCATAGATGAGGTAGATAGTCAACATCTCTTCCCAAAGGTAGGAGAGTCTAAAACTAGAGGGCATAGGTTTAAGGTGAGAGGGGAGAGATACAAAAGTGTCCAGAGGGGCAATTTTTCACACAGAGGGTGGTGAGTGTCTGGAACAAGCTGCCAGAGGTAGTAGTAGAGGCTTTTAAAAAGCATTTTGACAGTTACATGGGTAAGATGGGTATTGAGGTGTATGGGCCAGATGTGGGCAAATGGGACTAGCTTACTGGTAAAAACTGGGCGGCATGGACAAGTTGGTCCGAAGGGCCTGTTTCCAGGCTGTAAACCTCTATGACTGTATGACTCTCATCTCATCTCTGTGCCTGGGTGAAACAACATTGTTTCAGATACTGCAGTTCTAATAAACCAAGTAACAGGTGGATGATAGCATAGGCGTAATATTACTGGACTAATATTCCAGAAATCTGGATTAATGTGCTGGAGATGTGAGTTCAAATCCCACCCTAGCTGCTGGGGGAATTGAAGTTAAATTAATAAAATGACAATTTTATTAATAATGATCACAAAGCTACTAGATTGTTGTAAAAATCCATCTGGTTCATTCATGTCCTTCAAGCGATGAGATCTACCATCCTTACCTGGTCTACGTTTGACTCCAGGCCCACACCATTCTGTTTGACTCTTACTGGCCCTGTGAAATGCTCCAGCAAAGCATCTCAAGTTGTAGATGGCTCTCTGCCACTTGCTCAATGGCAATAAATGTGGATCTTGTCTGTATTGCTCACATCCCAAGAACAAATAAAATATGTGCTTATAATTGAAGCTATACTTTACCAGTGAGTGTTTGATACTATGTGTACACCAACAGAAAAACGTTCTATCTGCAGAATTTGCTTCTTTAGACGTTATAGTTCACTCAAGAAGTCTGAGTTGCTGTGGCAGCGTGCAATTTTACATGCCTGTTGTTTAGCTACATAAGACATGGCTAAAATTATTTTTAAAGATAAACTGTTAACTATAATGTAAATGAGTTCCAAAACCTTCATTCCTAAAGTCTAACCATTAAAATAGCAAAGTACATACTGTATTTTCCTTTTTATAGGTTGACAATGGAGATTCTGCACTTCAACCCAGAGAAACCACTAACATGAAGACACAGACCGTTGCATCTTACTTCAGGGTATGGCGCATTGCTTCTTTTACATATCACTACTCTGAATGCTTTTGTAGCTCCTAACTCACCTTACATACTCTTCTTTGACTGAATGGGCAGACAACCTGCATCCTGACTTTTACCAATGGTAACCCTGAACTGGGCATTCTCCAGCTTGCTGCGGTTTCCCTCATTATAAGGGAGCATCAGCACATTCTCCTGAAGAATCAATCCATGGCAATGTGCCTGGCTGCACCATTTCATAACATCACCAATACCACATTATCTTAAATGCAATTCTCTATTCTCTCTTCATTTTCCACCATATTTATTTTCATTCAGTTAGATTACTCGCCTGCCTCATTCAATTATGCTGCTAAGCCAAATTCCATTATGCATTAAATCAGGATAGTTTTTCTTTTTCATTCCCATTGTGTAACAATAATTCCTGAACTCTGTTTCCTTTCATCTTCTGGTTAGAATTAATGTTCCTCGTAGAGTCCTAGCCTTTTGCAGAAATTCTGATTTAGGACAGATATGTGTGCTTGAGCTTTTTATTCACCCCAGTTCACTGATTTTTCTCTTCCTTTTACATCCTCCCTGTGCTGAGACTGAGACAGACAAGGGTATCCCCAAACCTCCTCTCAAACCATTACGTGATTCAAGAGAGCAGCGAAGGCTGGTTCTCGTTAGGTTTTTCCCTGCCTGCCTCTGAAGTAAAAACCTTGAGTTGAACTGAGTATTAGGACATCTGTGAGGAAATTCGCCAAAGTGCCTGCTCACATCAGAAAACTGTGGATGGGCTACTGCTATTTTCTCAACCATTGAAGTCAATGGGCATAAAAATGTGATCAAAGCACCGCATTGCACTGATGGATTCTGGTGACAACTGTGATTCCCCATCACATTTACATACATTGGGTTCTCATCAACACCTGGTATCTGGCCAATGGAATTGAAAACTCTGTTTCATAATTCTGTACTCTCTGATGGTTCCAGATAAATTCTTGCCATCTGAAAGTAATAACTGCACACAGCCACATTTCAGGTGATGCAGAAATATTACTTTGTGCTAATACTCAGAAATATTATATGGAGGAAGTACATTTATAGACTTAAAAATTACTCAGAGCATGGAAGCTAGTGACCATATTTTAGCAGTACAGGGTGGAATTTTCAGAAAATAAATACTGTCGTCACAGCAAGAAAACCAGAGGACCGCAATCGTCCCACACTCCGTCATTTCTTGGGAGAGTGGTGAGTTGTGCACCGATTCTGGGAGGGGCAAGGCCTAAACACGCCGGTGAGCCTAACTGCAAAGCAATCGGGCATGATTTTAAAAGGGCAGAGGGAGACCCCCTCCCTCCCCCCACGGACATTGGGGCACCACCCCTTCATTGGCTGCATGTTTCCCTTCCCCCTCCCCAACACGGATCGCCGACATTGAGGCCTTCCCAATGGGTTCCCTCTCATGACCCCCACCGCATAGCCCCCCATCATAGTCTCTGTTCAGGCCCCACCCCCACTCAGGTCCCTATTGATGCTGCCCCTGGCACACTGGCAGTGCCCAACTGGCTGGGCACCACCCAGCCATGCCACCAACCACCTGGGGGCTTCAATGGCTTCTGAGCTCCCCCAGCCTGGCCACCATGCCTGGTCTCCACTAGTGGAGAGCAGTAGTGACTCTTGCTGGGCTTGCACGGCGCCCGAGGGTTGGAAGATCCCAGAAGCTGGGAAAATCTGGCATCGAACGGGCTATGCGTGTTTAAATGCCGCTTTATAGATGCTAATTGGCCTCGGCTCCCATCTGAGCGCGATCCAGTTTGTGGCAGGTGAAAGTGACCAGGACAATTTCAAACCACTTGACGCCAGGCGCGAAACCCATTTTTAAGTCTGCATGCAACTTTCTGGGATCGACATGATCTGGGCCAGGCACGGCGAGGCCGGCAAATCATCCCTACAATCTTTCTTACGTTCTGTCATAAAGATCTTACATCTAAAATATGCGTTTCATTGCTGTAACTGTGAACTAGGGTTCAGCTTAACACACCAGTAGATATTGTTTTGTATTTGTATGGGGGTTATAAACCTTAGCTTTCTTTTGTAAAAACCTGCATGTTTCTGTTAGTCTGAGCTTCAGTTCATCTCTACTTATTCCTTTCAGAGTCACTAACTCTGTGCCTAATTGATGTTAATTGGTATAATCAGGCAGATGTACTGAGAGCTCTCAAACTACCCCACACGCCAGAGCATCTGGTGTTAGAGAGCTCACGACTCTGCCAAACTATTTCATTCCAGCCAGAAAGTCATGCTCCTTTTCGCTTACTGCGGTTGTTAAAAGGTTGGAATATTAATCAGTGAAAAACAACTTTAAAAACCCAGCGGTATCAATGGTGAAATCGCTAAGTTCAGCAAGGAGCTCGCAAAGCTTCAACTCATCCTTATGGACAGCAACAATGACTTGCATTTAGATAGCACCTTTAAATATGAAAAAACAAGCCTCCATCCCAAATGTAATGAGGAATGGCTGCTCAGCCATGGATGAGAAAATGGAGAGTGACAGGATGGTCAATAAAAGATAGGTTTTTATAGGTAGGAAGAGAAAGTTGGAGGAAGGAGGGATTTGAGGAGGTCATCCCTCATTAGAATGATAGAATCCCTACAGTACAGAAGGAGGCCATTCGGCTCATTGAGTCTTCACCGACTCTCCGAAAGAGCATCCCCCCCAGGCCCATCCCGGGCCCTATCCCCGCAACCACTTGCATTTACCCCACTAATTCCCCTAACCTACACAACTTGGGACACAAAGGGGCAATTTAGCATGGCCAATCCACCTAACCTTCACATCTTTGGACTGTGGGAGGAAACTGGAGCACCCGGAGGAAACCCACAGAGACACGGGGAGAATGTGCAAACTCCACACAAACAGTCAACCAAGGCTGAAATTGAACCCGGGTCCCTTGTGCTGTGAGACAGGAGTGCTAACCACTGTGCCACCATGCCGCCTTTCCAATGAACAGGGTAAACGTGGTTGATGGTTCTGCCGAATGAAGTGAGGAATATACATAGAAAACATTAGCTTTTAAAATTAGCTTTCAGTGTTTTAGCCCATGCATCAACGTGTCAGCATTTTTAAAACAAAATCCAATTTTGTCATTGGCATTGGATGCTGCTGTATCAGCCCATATGAATATTGCAGACATATAATAGGAACTTAATACAAGTGCAAACTATTGCAGATGCTGGAAATCTGAAATAAAAACAAAGACCGTTGCAGAGTATGACCAGCATTCTTTGTTTTGAGGAGAGGAACTTGTTGAGATTAAATGGAGCTTTTTCGATGCTGCTTAAATGGCAATGGAGCTTGGCAGAGACCTTTATTTGACCATTTAAGTGGCTCAGATAACCTCCAGGCATGAGGGCTATCCACCAGTTTTCCCGCAGTTAACAAGGTGGAATGACATCAGGAAGATGATGCATACTACCATTGTTTCCCGAGCCATCTTGTCAGCCTTCCCAGTTCCTTACTGTCCCCACAGGGCTAGTAAGATCCAGCCACACGGTTCTATGGACTCAATGGGCTGAATTGCCTCTTTCTGTATCATAATGACTCTATGACTGTATGACCCTAGGGCTGGGATTTTCTGGCCTTACCATAGCAGGATACATCATGGGTGACACAGCAGGCCAACCAAAAGTCTATTGACTTTCAACAGGGACTGGAAGAACCGAATGGCGGGTGAGGGCTGGAAAATCCTGGCCTATGAGTTAGACTGTGGATGCAAGTCCCACTCCCAAGATTTGTGCAAATATTCGAGGCACATACATCAATGTCAGTATCTCCTCAGCACTATCTTTCAGACAAGATCTTAAACCAGGCCTTGTGTCCTTGTTGAATGAAATCGATCCCCTAACAATTTTCAGATAACTAGATCATCAAAAATCTCACTAAAATCGATAATGAAATTGAAAATTTAAGCTTGCTGCTTTTAAACCTCTCATTGTGACTGATGACTGTTTGAATTTCAGTATTCGCTCATGGATCTCCTCTCCAAGATGGTGGGTGGTCTGCCACATTTTGTTCGCTGCATAAAACCAAATAACGACCGCCACGCCAAGAAATTTGATCAAGAAAAGGTGTTGGTGCAGCTTCGTTACACGGGAATTTTGGAGACAGCCCGTATCCGTAGACAAGGATATTCACACCGCATTCTCTTTGCAAATTTCATTGAAAGGTGCAATTCACTTGTTACCTTGTGATTTAAACTTCTGTAGCAGCTGAACATTGTAAAAACCCCTGGCAGAAAGAAACTATTGTGGTAACACAGGTGTGATTGGGATGCCTGGCATATTTATCTGGGCATCATTCTTTGCAAAGCTTCATTTATTGTCTATCCACCATTTCCATAGAAAACTAAGAGGCCCGCTGTCGGGGATCTTGAGGCACAGTGGGTAGCATCCCTACATCTGAGCCAAAAGCTCCAGCTTCGAGTCCCACGCGTTTGTTGGCCATGGAAGATGTGTTTGTGACCAAGTTGGTTGATTGTCAACCTTCTGGGTGTAGCGGTAAGAGCCCTGGGAGGGATTTCCTGGTCAGCCAGAACCAAGTGCTACCCCGCAGAGAGAGTGAGAGTTGATTTACCTGAATCCATCCCGAAATGATCCAGGTGGAATGGCTGCCAACTGCCTCACCGTTTTCCCGGCCCAATTTTCTGGCTTGAGGTATTCACAGTGGACTTCTATTCAAATTCCAGCCACCAATCAGAGCCTGCTAATGGCCCCCAGGGAAAATCGAGGTGGTGTTACATGGTGGCACGGTGGCACAGTGGTTAGCACTGCTGCCTCACAGCACCAGGAACCCAGGTTCAATTTCGGCCTCAAGTGACTGCCCATGTGGAGTTTGCACGTTCTCCCTGTGTGGGTTTCCTCTGGGTGCTTTGGCTTCCTCCCACACTCCAAAGATGTGTAGGTTAGGTTGATTAGCCATGTTAAATTGACCCTAGTGTCAGGGGGATTAACAGGGTTACGGTGAAAGGGCTTGGGTGGGATGTGATCGGTACAGACTCGATGGGGCAAATGGCCTCCTTCTGTACTATAGGGACTGTATCTGTACTGCTGTCTCTGTAGAGGCGGAAACCATCTTCATCAGAAAAACTGTCAGGTGGAGAGGATTCCTGCAAAAATCTCTCTTCTATTTAAACAAAGAACAAAGAAAATTACAGCACAGGAACAGGCCCTTCGGCCCTCCAAGCCTGCGCCGACCATGCTGCCTGACTGAACTAAAACCCCCTACTCTTCCAAGGACCATATCCCTCTATTCCCATCCTATTCATGTATTTGTCAAGAAGCCCCTTAAAAGTCACTATTGTATCTGCTTCCATTACCTCCCCCGGCAGCGAGTTCCAAGCACCCACCGTCCTCTGTCTAAAAAAACTTGCCTCGCACATCTACATTTGATCAATGTAGAACAATTGCCACCACTCACAAGCCACAGCTGGCCCAAAGGCAATCTTCTGTCTATTTAGTTGAAGGAAATTTCTGTTGATCCAAGATTGGACGTGTGACAAATCAGAGACGATGGAGGGGTTGAGACAAGTGATGGTGAGGTAGAGCTCAGTGTCATCAGCATATAAGTGAAATGTGTTGATGATATCACTGAGAGGCAGCATTAGTAGGAGGGGTCCAAGGGTTTATCCTTAATCCAAGAATAGATAATGAGTGTCTTGGAATGATGTCACACACTCATCCTCTCTACTGAAGTGACTAGATATGACAGATACTGTGCAGGACCAGGCAGCTGTTCACATGATGCAGCAATTATAGGGAAGTCCACAAATCCTCATGTTCCTCAAAATAATTCTTCCATTAATTTTCATGTTTTAATGTTTAAGAGACATCTTGACAGACACATGAATAGGCAGGGAATAGAGGGATACAGACTGCAGAGAGGCAAAAGGTCTTTAGTTTAGAAAGGCATCATGTTTGAGTGCAGGATTAGTGGGCCAAAGGCCTCTTCCTATGCTGTACTGTTCTTTGTTCTTTGAAAGTTACAAACAGTGCCTATGATTTGGTGAAAACAGTCCTTACCTGTAATATGACATTCTACAAAGTTTGTTCCAAAACACTGTTCATTTTAATTCTTTACAGGTACTATATTCTTGCATTCAAGTCAACTGAAGAACCACCAGTGAATCCTGATATATGTGCCGCCATTTTGGAAAAAACTAAACTCGAAAATTGGGTTCTGGGGAAGACCAAAGTAGGATTATTCATTATATTTTTTACTTATATGTTCATTCAGTTGGATGCTGAATTTGTCATTGCCATTTTCTTTAGTCGAATTATACGGTTTCTCATTTGATATTTGATTGTTTAATTGATCTCAATCTCACCTCAGTTATAAAAAGCTTGTGACTTGAGTGCAAAGGCTGTGAATTTAAACCCCACTCCACTCATTTTCTTTCCTTTCTTGGGATTGCTGGCACTTATTGTCCATTTCTAGTTGGCCTGAGAGGGTCACGGAGTTCTTTCTTGAACCAAGCAGTGAGGTTTTATAAATTGAGTGGCTTGCCAGGCCTTTGCGAAGATAATTAACAACGAAACATGTTGGTGTGTGACTGGATTCACATATGACGGACTGGTCAAGGATGGCAAGCGTGATTTTCCCACCCCATTGCGCTAGTCAAGCAGTGTAGCGGGGTGGGAAATTTCAGTAGGAGGCTGAAAATGGGAATAGCGTCCGATGTCCGGCCGGTCGCGATCCTTCCAGTCAATTTTTACTGATGTAATCAGTCTCATGCCTGGGAAGGACGTGATGCTGATTTAAATATTTATATACTCATTTAAACCCTATTAATGAGTCCAGGATGGAATCGTGGCACCCAGTGCCACCCTGGCACTGCCCACTGGGCACCAAGCAGTGCCAATGGGGCTGGGCCAGAGGGGACAGGGCCTACTGGAGGCGGGGTCAGACCAGAGTGGGAGGGGGCTGGCCGATTGGTAGTCGGGGAGGGAGGACTGCTGCCATTCTGCATTGCGATTGGTGAGGGGAAGGGGGGCCACTACCACTGGGGGGGTGGGGCGCAATAGGCCACGGGCACCCATGGTAGCTGGAGGGGAGGCCTGCTTTAGGCCATGGAGACTGCCTGAGAGAGGCAGAGACTGAGTAACAGGTCTCTGCTGCTATCAGAGCAGAGGGACCTGCACATGCGCAATGGCACCCTCTGCTGATCTCAGCTGCTTTCAGGTGATTTAAACCCCACCGCTTCCCCTGTAGGCAAAAAACAGATTTTTTAGGGGGGTTTTGCTCTAAGTGCAAAAGATAGCAGGTTTGGACTCACCCAAAAAATGGATCAGAAACTCTCTCGTTTTCACGCTCATCCTGGACTTTTTTCATAAGATTGCACCCTTAGAATTTTGGGGGGAAAATTCCATCCGATGTATTTCTTTCTCTATCAGGCATTTGTGAACCAGTTGAGATTTTGCAATCATCTAATGGCTCCATAGCCCCTTGTAGCAACATTTTATTTCCAGTTTTTGAAACACCCTTGCTCTTGAACTAGATTAGATCCTAAGATAAGAGCATTGACTTATGCTGAGAGGCTGAGTAAGTTGGGCCTATACTCTTAGAAGTGTAGAAAAATGGGAGGTGATCTCATCGAAAAATATTAAGATTCTGGAGGGGCTCAACAGAGTAGACGCTGATAGGTTCTTTCCCCGGCTGGGAATCTAAAACATGGCGGGGACAGAGTCTCAAAACAAGGAGCCGATCGTTTAGGACTGATATTGGGAAAAATTTCTTTACTCAAAGGATTGTGAATCTTTTGAAATCTCTACACCAGAGGGTTGTGTATGCTTCATCACTGACTAAACTTAAGGCTGGGATAGGCAGATTTTTGCTCTCTCAGAGAGTCAAGTGATTTAGGGAAGGCAAGCAGACATGTGAAATCAGGGCAGAAGATCAGCCATGATTTGATTTGATTTGATTTATTATTGTTACGTGTATTGGTATACAATGAAAAGTATTGTTTCTTGCACAGGGTACAGACAGAGCATAGCGTACATAGAGAAGGAAAGAAGAGAGTGCAGAATGTAGTGTTACAGTCGTAACTAGGGTGTAGAGAAAGATCAACTTAACGTGAGGTAGGTCCATTCAAAAGTCTGATGGCAACAGGGAAGAAGCTGTTTTTGAGTCGGTTGGTACCTGATCCCAGACTTTTGTATCTTTTTCCCGATGGAAGAAGGTGGAAGGGAGTATGTCCGGGGTACGTGGGGTCCTTAATTATGCTGGCTGCTTTTCCGAGGCAGCGGGAAATGTAGACAGGGTCAATGGATGGGAGTCTGGTTTGTGTGATGAATTAGGCTTCATTCACAACCCTTTGTAGTTTCTTGCAGTCTTGGGCAGAGCAGGAGCCATACCAAGCTGTGGTACAACCAGAAAGAATGGTACATCTGTAGAAATTGGTGCGAATTGTAGCAGACATGCCAAATTACCTTAGTCTCCTGAGAAAGTAGAGGCATTGATGGGCCTTTTTAACTACAGCGTCCACATGGAGGGACCAGGACAGGTTATTGGTGATCTGGACACCTAAAAACTTGAAGCTCTCAACCATTTCTTCTTTGTCCCCATTGATGTAGACAGGGGCATGTTCGCCACTGCGCTTCCTGAAGTTGATGACTATCTCCTCCATTTTGTTGACATTAAGGTAGAGATTATTTGATTAAGTGGCACAACTGGCTGGAGGAGTCAAGCTACTCTTACTCCTGATTCTTACATACTCATGTTGGAGACATAATTTACATTGGCAATTCAGGACAGTGCTGAAGGAGTATTATATTATGATCTTTTGACAAAATATTGAATTCCGGGCCTCTGCTCCCAGGTGAATGCAAAATACCCCATGGCAATATTCAAAGAAGAACAGGGAAGATATTTTTGGTGCACTGGCAAACATTTGTCACTTAGTCAACATCACTGAAAGCAGATGATACCGGCATTTTTCATATTGCTTTTTAATGGTATATGGCTGTGGAAAACTTGGCTATACGAAGTATCAATTGACTGTGAATTGTTTTGGGTTGCTGGGCAGTCGTAAAAGCTGTTAGACAAAGATAAAGGATGTAAAATGCAGTTTCACAGTGCCATTAGAGGAGGGACTGCAGAGGCAGAAATCCGTTGTATGGAGCACACAGACTAACCAGCCGGTGAAACAATAAAATTGTGCCTCACTCTGCAAAGATCAGGCGAGACTGCAAGGTGGGCTGTGCACTAATGCATCTTAAAAAGCAAGACACCCAAAGTGTGGCTGGTCCAAACAGGGAGGGCGGAGGAGGAGGTGACTTGTCTACACAAATGCCGCAAGAGGTACGGGTGCAGCACTGGTAATAATTCTGGGAGATGAAGCAGAGGCTGCAAAGAGGGGGGAGATCCACATTACACCCTTTTCCAACTTTGAATTGGAGTCCTCCATGCTTTTCAACAGAGCTGAGGCTGTCTAACAGGCCAACAAAAGCAGTCGGCATCTCAATGTGCCTGTCCATTTCTCTGCCTTGGATTTCACTTCACCATAATTTAAGTTGTAGCAATGTTCTTCAATGCAGCTTTCCTTTAAGATGGACAGTCTGCCTTTAAGAAAGGCAAGCTGGCTGCAGAATCTGGTTTCTGAACAACACTATCCAGCCCATGTTGAACACAGAGGTAGCTGGCAGAATGAAGAAGAATAAAGTGTGGGACCCATTCAGCCAGATATTAGCACTATGCAGATGAGGTGGGAGTGCAATTCTGTGTGGTGGCCAGCTTGATCTAAATGAGCACAATTGGGTTGTGAATAGCTAGCCTCTCACCCAAAATACATGGCAGATGAATTTCTAGACCCAGGGTATTTCTTTCATAGCAGTCTCTCTGTAATGACATTAACCAGGCAATTGAGGTTGGCTTGTTAGAATATGAACTCCCTGATTAAGGGCCAAATTGATGGGCCTATCAGTGAGCCTCTTGCTTTGTATTTAACCAGGCGTGTCAGTTCCTCTGGGACTCCTAGTGTACACTGTTAACTGAAAGCACTCTCTATACTGTTGTCAGACCTGTAAATAAAGGGATTTTGCTGAAGGGACTTCTGTCTCCAAGGACTTATTATCCTCTCAAAAATCTGTAAAGTGTTGAGATTTTATCCAAATTTTCACAAAATGGATCACTTAATGAACATTTTAAAATTAAATTATCTCAAAGTTTTGGAAAAAGTTATGCAAGACTTTGTAACATGAGAACACATCTAATCTGATTGAGGTATATAAAATACTAAAAGGAATTGATAAAGTAAACATAGGCTAAATGTATCCCTTGTGGGGCGATCTAGAAGAAGAGTTCACGGGTTCATAGGTTCAGAGGCAGTAGGTTTAAAATTTCGATGAGGAGGAACTACTTCTGGCAGAGGATGGTGAATTTGTGGAACTTGCTGCCCTATAACGCGGTGGAGTCTGAATCATTGAATGGTTTCAAGAAGAGATAAATATATTTCTGATTTTAAAAATGGGTTAAAAGAAAATGGGGTATAGTTAGGGAGGTGGATTTGAGACCAGGGAGAGATTAGCCATGTTCTGATGATGGGCAGCAGAATCAAAGGGCTGACTTGCCTACTTCTGCTCCTAATTCCTATGTTAACACACAAGGATCAAAAATTCAACCTGGTCAAATAATCTCTTCAGACTGTACAAAAATATAACATAAATTTAGCCAAAAAACCCATTTACACAAAACCTCTGGTAGATATCTATTATTGAACTAGAAACAGTCAAACATTTGGTAATGCAAGTTTGATATTAATATTGTAATCCTTTGGTGAGGAAGTAAATTATTGAATGCTTCCCAGCGAGGATCAGAGGAAAACTGCACCAGACCTGCATGCTTTTGGCAAAATTCACCTTTGTCCCAGTGCTAAGACTTCAGGCTCAGAATGCTCAAGGTTCATGCATAATGTGGCTGAGGTTAGTGCAGGGTTGTACAAGAACTTTCACAGCTGGCTAGCAAACGATAGAAACAAAGGCCCAAGAGAAATACAACCTGCCAAATGTAATAAAGTTTGATCACTGAAATCCGTGCTGCTACATTTTCCTAGAAGGCATATTGTGGTCAAGTTCAAGACCTATAACTCATTGGCTGACATCAATCTGCCAGTAACCTACCTTTGCAAAATATATTAATTTTCCTCCACAATTGGGCAGCTTTAGGAGAAATCATTTCAGGAGGAATATAATTGTGGCAACAAACATTTAAAGAATAAGATACACTGAGGGTAATGTTTAACTTCACCAGGCAATAGCCTGGTGGAATCATAATCACAGAATCAGAGAATCCCGACAGCGCAGTACAAGGTCCATTGTGCTTACACCGACAACAATCCAACCCAGGCCCTATCCCCGTAACCCCATGTACTTACCCCGCTAATCCCCCTGACACTAAAAAGTAAAAGTAAAAAAGTAAAGTAGAAGTTTATTTATTAATCATAAATAGGCTTACATTCACACTACAATAAAGTTGATGTGAAAATCCCCTAGTCGCCACACTCCGGCGCCTGTTCAGGTACACTGAGGAAGAATTTAGCATGGCCAATTCACCTAACCTGCACATTTTTGGACTGTGGGAGGAAACTGGAGCACCCGGAGGAAACCCATGCAGACACGGGGAGAATGTGCAAACTCCATACAGACAGTGACCCAAGCCGGGAATTGAACCCGTGTTCCTGGCGCTCTGAGGCAGCAGTGCTAACCACTGTGCCACTATGCCACCCTGGGCAATAAGGGGCAATTAAACATGGCCAATCCACCTAACTTGCCTGCCTTTCAAAAACTTGCTTTTTTTTTTACACTCATCGATTTAATTTTAACATGAATTTTCTGGGCTCTGCATGGATAGGTGATCTGTTACATGAGGTTACCACCCAGATGGCAATGTTGAAAATTGCTTGTGTCACCCTTAGTCTGCTGGATTCAAGGAAATTCCAACCAGGCCATTTTAAGTTGCGGACTGATATTTCTGTAATCAAATGCCAATTAAATTCCATGCTGTTAAAGACTTGGAGATAGTTTGTCTACCAACCACTCCTTCATCCAGGAAAACATCTGTGATGTAAGAGAACATATAGGAGAAATCACTAAAAAGGGAGTAAAAATTCAATTGAACTATTTGAATTGTTTCTAATAATGTAACCAATATTATGGAATAGTTAACTGCCCAGCTTTTCTCCATGGCAATGCTTCCACCAATTAGAGTCCACTTGCCAACCAACCAGCATTCTCTTCTCATACAGTATAAATAGTTGTTTCCCCTATACTGGTGTTCTTGCGAAGTGTTCTGATGAGTACAAGATGAAAAGCTTTGATAGGATGTCTCTTTTTTTCAGCAATACTCAAGTTCTGTACTACCAAATGTTTCCAATCTTGATTTTAATTTGCAGAATTCATCTCTCTGTGTTGATAAAACATTTCAATGTGAGGAGCAACTTTCAGAGAAATGAACATTTTTGTATTAAAACTGCCTTCCCTCTTGATGTTGGTTGACACTTTAATCTCTGTCCTGCTCTTCACTTCCAGGTGTTTCTGAAATATTACCATGTGGAACAGCTAAACCTCATGAAGAAAGAAATAACAGACCGAATAGTGCTGGTACAGGCCTATGTGAAAGGCTGGCTTGGAGCTAAAAGATACAGAAGGTTGCAAGAGAAGAGACAGCAGAGTGCAGTTGCCATTCAGTCAGGTAAATCCTCACCTTTGGCTATGTGGCGATCAGATATACCAAGTCTATAAAGAACCAAAACAATTCATGTGGGTGCATATGTATCTTTGAGTGGGGTAGATTTGAATTTCAGATGCATGGCATAAGCTTGACACAGTAAGAATTTTAACAACAAACTCTTACTGTGTTCACCCCAGTCCAACGCCGGCATCTCCACATCATAAGCTTGACACTCATGCCTTTCAAACAGCTGTGCAATACTTATCCATCTCATTCCCACTATCAATTTCCCCTCCACCAATCCATCATAGAAGGGGCCTACTAGTGGACAAACCTCTTGTTTCAGGTGGTAGGACTTTTAATTATACAGATCAGATGTAAATTGGACCCTGATTGCTATTTTCAGGATCAACTGTACGGAGTATACACCATCTAGGCTTCATCCTACTTTACATATGAAGATAGTGGCTGAAAAAGGTAAGTTTAAGATGTGTTTTTCTGGGGCCCAGAGGAGCAGGAGCCATTGGCAATACTCTTCCCCCCACCAACCCCTTCACCCCCCCCCCCCCCCCCCCCCCCCCGCCACCCCCTCACACCCCCGCAAAGCACTGCAAACCTCTTTCCAATACTTACCTTGATGCTGATCAGATAGCCCTCAGGTAATCTGACCGACATGATTTGAATTTCAGGCTATATTGGATGCTTGATTGGCATTCACTACTCTATGACTTTATGCCTCAAAATGGCTTTGACCTCTGACCCCTCCACGACTGGCTTCACCAGTCAAACACACAAAATTTTAAATCTACCACATCTCGTGATTGTGGAGGGGAGATCTGGTTTTTGACATCGTATTTCCTCCATCCTCAGTTAAAAAAGTTTCTCTGTTTCAGCAGTCTCGGCTCCTGAATTATTCTGTGCTGTGGGATGTTCAAAACTCACTGTAACATAGCATATTGTCCACCATAAGTAAAGTTGTAACAAGAGTGGAGAATACCATGTGCATGTTATAATTCAGGTACCATGGATCTGGATCAAGTGTTCAGAGTTAAATATTAGCAAGGCTATTGTTCAGTTGGAGTTTCTCTTCAAGCAAATATTCATGATGCCAATAGTTCAATTAATTCAAATGTCATTGCTCATTTTTGTGAACTTTAAAAACATTTCATAGAAATAATTACGATGTGTGGGACATGAACACAAACAAAGGTTAATGCTGGAATAGAATTCAAAACTTGACTGAAAGGTCCATTGCCATCGATCTAGAGGCAGCAGATTGTTGAGTTCATGAGAAGTATTGATAAGAACAAGTTTTTCTGATTCACGACAATAAGATTAAATCCCTATTTAAAACAGGAATCTTTCTTCGTATCAGTTCCAGTATGATAGCTATGGGGTTGAGTCTTTCTGTTCATTTCTCTTCGACTAATAATGACATAAAAGGATAAGGAAATAGGTGAGAGTGAGACAACGCGGTCCCAAGGTCCCCCTCCCCAGCTTTTACCCCTGGCAAATCTCCAATCTCTGGAAAACAAGCTACAGAAACTTAAAGCCAGACTCACTTTCCAGAGGGAACTGAGAGACTGCTGTGTGCTCTGTTTCACGGAGATGTGGTTCAGTCCTGCTTCACTGGACTGCGCCCTACAACGAGAGGGCTTCTCAACCCACCGAATGGACAGTACAGCAGCCTCAAGCAAGACTAGGGGAGGTGGGGTCTGCCTACTAATCAACACCTCTTGGTGCCTCGACGTAGCAACACTGGTGTGTTTCTGCTTTCCGGACCTAGAATACCTGATGTTAAAATGCCGCCCTTACCACCTTCCACGGGAGTTCACCTCCATTATCCTGACAGCAGTTTACATCCCACCCCATGCGGACATGAAGACCGCGCTGGATGAAATATACACCACCACAAATAGCCTTGAGATAAAAAATCCCGAGGCCTTGTTCATCGTGGCCGGGGACTTCAATCATGCCAAGCTCAAGAGTGTCCTACCAAGAGACCACCAACACGCCTCCTGTTCCATCAGAGGCCCAAACATTCTAGACCACTGCTGCACAAATATCAAACATGCCTACCGCTCTATTGCCCGCCCACACATTGGCAAATTAGACCACAAGGCTGTGCTCCTGCTCCCAGCTTACAAGCAAAAACTGAAATGGCTGAATCCATTAAAGAAAGTTGTGCAATGTTGGTCTGAGGAATCAGATAATCTCCTATGGGACTGCTTCAATTCAGTAGACTGGCCAATATTTTAAAACTCTGTGGTCAACCTGAACGAGTACGCCACTACAGTAACTGGCTTCATTAGTAAGTGTGTAGAAGACTGTGTGCCAAAGAAGCGAATCCATGTGTTTCCCAACCAGAAACCATGGATGGGATATGCACTGCTTGATGAAGTCCAGGTCTGAGGCGTTCAAGTCAGGTGCCCTGGCCCATACAAGAAATCCAGATATGATCTACAGAGGTCCATTAAAGATGCCAAAAGACAGTATCGGAGCAAGCTAGAAAAGCTAGGCAGCGTGCCTTAATGACTATCGTCCAGTGGCTCTGACATCCATCATCATGAAGTGCTTCAAAAGGTTAGTCATGGCACAAATCAATTCTGGCCTCTCAGATTTCCTGGATCCACTACAGTTCACCTGTCACCGCATCAGATCCACAGCAGATGCCATCTCCCTGGCCCTACACTCAACCCTGAAACACCTAGATAAAAAAGATACTTATGTCAGACTCATGTATTGACTACAGCTCAGCCTTCAACACCACTATTCTTCAAAACCCATCTCCAAACTCCGTGGCCTAGGGCAAGGCACCTCCCTCTGCGACTGGATTCTAGGCTTCTTAACCTACAGACTGCAATCAGTAAGGATAGGCAACAACACTTCCTCCACGATCATCCTCAACACCGGTGCCCCACAAGGCTATGTCCTCAGCCCCTTACTATACTCCTTATACATCCATCACTGTGTGGCCAAATTATCCTCCAACTAGACTTTCAGATGGGTTGGATCTCAAACAGTGAGAGATGGACTACAGGAAAGAGATAGAGAATCTGGTGAACTGATGCGACAACAACAATCTCTCTCAATGTCAACAAAACAAAGGAAATAGTCACTGACCTCAGGAAGCATAGTGGAGGACATGCCCCTGTCTACCTCAATGGGGACAAAGTGGAAATGGGCGAGAGCTTCAAGTTTTTAGGTGTCCAGCTCACCAACAACCTGTCCTGGTCCCTCCATGCCACGCTATAGTTAAGAAAGCCCACCAACATCTCTACTTTCTCAGAATACTAAAGAAATTTGGCATGTCCGCTATGACTCTCATCAACTTTTACAGATGCACCATAGAAAGCATTCTTTCTGGTTGTATCACAGCTTGGCGTGGCTCCTGCTCTGCCCAAGACCGCAAGGAATTACAAAGGGTCATCACAGTCCATCACGCAAACCAGCCTCCCATCCACTGACTCTGTCTACACTTCCCGCTGCCTCGGAAAAGCAGCCAGCATAATTAAGGATCAATTGACTCAAGAATAGCTTCTTCCCTGCTGAATGGACCTGCTTTGCATTAGGTTGATCTTTCTCTACACCCTAGCGATGACTGTAACACTATATTCTGCACACTCTCCTTTCCTTCTCTATGTATGGTCTGTTTTGTCAGCATAACACGCAAGAAACAATACCTTTCACTTTATACGACTACATGTGACAATAATAAATCAAATCAAATTTTTAAAATGACATTAATCCCTCAGATCAGGTCCTGCCTGAGGTGTTGAAATTGGGGTGCATGACCAGTGGTGTACCAATAGAGTCCACACCAACTAGGAGGTCCAAGGCTGTCCCAAAGTTAGTCCCTGGCCCTCATTTGTTCTAATTTGGTTGAACCGTTGGTGCCTGCTGTGCTTTCAGAGACAGCTCATGGCTTTTGTCCGAGCTGGGTCACTGTGCAGAGTCTGCACGTTCTCCCCGTGTCTGCATAGGTTTCCTCCGGGTGCTCCGGCTTCCTCCCACATTCCGAAAGATGTGCTGGATAGGTGAATTGGCCATGCTAAATTCTCCCTCAGTGTAATTGAACAGGCAATGGAGTGTGGCATTTAGGGGATTTTCACAGTAACTTTATTGCAGTGTTAATGTAAGACTACTTGTGGCACTAATAAATAAACTTAAACTTGTGCTCTATTCATCTGCAGACAAGCATTTGTCGCATTAAACGAATGGGATCATTGCATTACACTGTTCACAAATCCACAAAACTCCAATTACATTTTTGTCAGTGAAAGCTTTATTTCAAGCAAGCTCTGGTTCTATTTATTAAACTTATATAAAACATGTTGTTGTATTTCTTATTAGATTTCTATCTTCCTTTTCATTCTGCCTCCTGCAGGTTTTGTAACAAGTGCAATTCAATTGTTCTGTCTCCTGACAAATTGCTTTTAAATGTACTTAATCTTTCCAAATTCCAGCAACTCACCAGATATTTTGTATGCCTTTTGAGCACTGTACTCTGATTAGAGTACTGTACTCAGATCGATAGAAACGAGGGTGGAAAACAGATCTATTAGTTTTATAACTTCATTGAATACAAGCCAGGCTGATGGAATTAAAGTTTTCCTTGTCTTATAGCTGAAAGAATACAATGCGAGAAGGGAGCTGTGTCTCAGTCGGTCACCCTCTTGTCTTAGAATCAGAGGGTTGTGTAGTTAAGTCCCCATTACTGAGACTTGAGTAGAAAATCTAGGCCGATTCCAGTGCATTGTTGAGGGAATGTTACATTGCCAGAGGTGCCAACGTCTGATGAAAGATTAAAATGAGTGCCCATCTACCCAATCAGTTGGGCATAAATGATCCCAGGATACTGTTTCAAAGAAAAATCAAACATTTTCCACCATTTCTTGGCCAATATTATTTATATTTTAACACTATCACTTAAACAAATTCATCTGGTCATTAACTGGTTGCCATATTTCCTACATTTTCCTACACAAAAATAAGTACACTTCAAAAGTTTTTCATTGGCTGTAAAATTGGGCGGCACGGTAGCACAGTGATTAGCACTGCTGCCTCACAGCGCCAGGGACCTGGGTTCAATTCCGGCCTTGGGTCGCTGTCAGTGTAGAGTTTGCATGTTCTCTCCGTGTCTGCGTGGGTTTCCTCCAGGTGCTCCGGTTTCCTCCCCCAAAGATGTGCGGGTTAGGTTGAGTGGCCAGGGGGATTAGCAGCTTAAATATGTGGGGTTACGGGAATAGGCCGAATGGCCTCCTTCTGCACTGTAGGGATTCTATGAAATGCTTTGGGACATCTTGAGATTGTGAACAATGCTTTCTTTCTGTACAAATGCGCAGTCTGGTCAATCCTGTGTTTCCGGTTTGTTGGATCACAACAGAAAACTACCCTAAAGGTCACAGTCTTACTCATTGTACCCAAAAGATTACTTCAGGAAAAGGGAGAAATCATCTATTTGAAAGCAGCAAGGATGCTCCTTCAGAACTAGAGCTGAGGATTATTGCTGGGCCCAAGCAGAGGAAACTTTATTCTCTTGGTGCTACACTTAACGTGCTTGAAACAAACTCAGATAATGCCAGAAAGACACAGGCAATCTCCAAATGGCACAGGCAATCTCTCCAACAACCGTGGAGAGAACAGAGAAGTTGGGGTTGCGTTTTGCTGTCCAAGTTGAAATGACTGTACCCACCTCCGAGCTTAATACAAGCTATCCATAAAGATCAATCAAGCTATATGGTGTTGATTTCCTCTTTGCTGACAGTAATTTCATTTTGGCATCAGCTGTAGAGGATCTCTGGTGTCCAGCAACAATCATTTCAGTAAGAAGCTAAGCTGTCAATCACATTCAAGAATTCTCAGAGTGAGCAAACCATGAAGTGACAAGTATGTTTTATCATTCACATTTTATAATCTTAACAAAAAATCAAAATAAAGATCAGGACACATATGTGAGATTATGACAGAAAATTGAACATGATAAGCAATTTTTAAAATTTATATTATTTTTAAAGCTTTGACATTTTTATCATGGAATGAAGGAATATGCAATCTCCCAATGAGAAAAGCAGCTTTTTAGGGACTGAGAGGTTGGTCAGCACTAATTGTGACTAGTACACCATTACAATCCTCCATTCAACAAGGACTGACTTTTTCAAGATTTTTTACACTGAAGATAGGATGTAAAAAGTAGAAGTCAACATCAATTTGGTGATTTCCAGATAATTTTCATTTGCGACCACTTCAAAAGTACACCCTGTTGGGTCATTGACAGGAACATTTTGATTTCTGTGCTGAATGAAAGGTGATGGAGGCAGTGGCATAATGGTATTGTCAATGGACTAGTAATCCAGACATCAGGGTAATGCTCTAGGGACCCAAGTTTGGATCCCACAACATAAGGTGGTGGGATCTGAATTAGTAAAAATCTGGAATTAAAAGTTTACCGATGACCATGAAACCATTGTCGATTGTCATTAAAATCCATCTGATTCGCTAAATCCTTTAGAGAAGGAAATATGCTGTCCTTACCTGATCTGACCTACATGTGACCTCATGGCCCACAGCAATGTGGTGACTCTTAAATGCTCTCTGAAATAGCCTTGCAAGCCACTCAAATGGATAAAACCACTAGAAAGCCAATAGAAAGGGATAAAACCAGATGGAACACCTGACATCAACCGAGGCACCAGAAACAACAACAGCAAACCCAGCACTGCCGACCCTGCAAAATCCTACTTATTAACATCTGGGGGTTGGTGCCAAAATTGTGAGAGCTGCCTCACAGACAAGCCAACAGCCTGACAAAGTCATGCATACAGAATCTTCAGTCACTGAAGGTTAGCATGCAGATACAGCAAGCAGTGAGGAAAGCTAATGGCATGTTGGCCTTCATAGCAAGAGGACTTGAGTATAGGAGTAAGGATGTCCTGCTGCAGTTATCCAAGGCATTGGTGAGGCCACACCTTGTGTATTGTGTACTGTTTTTGTTTCCTAGTCTGAGGAAGGACATTCTTGCTATTGAGGGAGTCCAGCAAAGGTTCACCAGATTGATTCCTGGAATGGTAGGACTGACATGAAGAAAGAGTGAGAGGGGATCTCATAGAAACATATAAAATCCTGATGGGACTGTACAGGCTAGATGCTGGAAGAATGTTCCCGACGTTGGGGAAGTGCAGAACCAAGGGTCACAGTCCAAGAATAAGGGGTAAGCCATTCAGAACTGAGATGAGGAAGAACTTCTTCACTCAGAGAGCTGTGAACCTGTGGAATTTTCTACCACAGAAAGCTATTGGGGTCAGTTCATTAGATATGTTCAAGAGGGAGCAGGACGTGGCTCTTGTGTTAAAGGGATCAAGGAGTATGGAGAGAAAGCGGGAGTGGGATACTGAAAGTGCATGATCAACCATGATCATATTGAATGGTGGTGCAGGCTCGAAGGGTCAAATGGCCTACTCCTGCACCTATTTTCTATGTTTCTGTACCTCACAGATTATGATTGTTCTTTTAAGAGCAACAGAGCAAAATAAGGGTCAAGTGGTCTGGGCTAGCCAATCGGGACTCAGAGCAGGGCAACCAGGGAGAGGAGTTCTCTGAGTGTGGATGTATTTTGGATTAGTTGCAAACATGCAATGAATTACTTGTAAATTAACGCTTTTTTTTATACCCATGAAGTCTCTGAAAGTGCATCATTACACAAATAATGTCCCAGCAATCACCATCACCGTACCTGGGCATGTCCTGTCCCACCGACAGGACAGACCTAACAGAGGTGGCGGCACAGTGGTATACAGTCAGGAGGGAGTTGCCCCAGGAGTCCTCAACATTGACTCTAGACCCCATGAAGTCTCATGGTCAAGCGTGGGCAAGGAAACCTCCTGCTGATTATCAGATATTCCCCCCGCCCCCACCCCTGTTAGCTGATGAATCAGTACTTCCCCATGTTGAACACCACTTGGAAAAATCACTGAGGGTGGCAAGGTTGCAGAATGTACTTTGGGTGGGGGACTTCAATGTCCATCACTAAGAGTAGCTCGGAAACATCATCAGACCGAGTTGGCCAGGTCCTAAAGGACATAACTGCTAGACTGGAAATGCAACAGGTGGTGAGGGAACCAACAAGAGGGAAGAACATACTTGACCTCATCCTCACCAACCTACTTGCCATAGATATGTGGATGTTCACTGATGACTGCACAATGTTCAGCATAATTCACGGCTTATCAGATACTAAAGCAGTCCATGTCCAAATGCAGCAAGATCTGGACAATATCCAGACTTGGGCAGACAAGTGGCAAGTAACATTTGCATCATAAAAGTGCCAGGCAATGACCATCTCTAGTAAGAGAGGATCTAACCATCACCCTTTGATACTTAGTGGCATTAGCATTGCTGAACCCTCCACTATCAACATCTTGGGGGTTATCACTGACCAGAAAATGAACTGGACTAACCATATAAATACTGTGGCCACCAGAGCAAGTCAGAGGCTAGGAATCCTGCGACAAGCAACTCACCTCCCGACTCCCCAAAGCCTGTTCTCCATCTACAAGGCACAAGTCAGGAATGTGATGGAATACTTTCCACTTGCCCGGATGTGTGCAGCTCCGACAATACGCAAGAAGCTCAACACCATCCAAGACAAAAAAAACCTGCTTAATTGGTTAAAAGCAAATTACTGCGGATGCTGGAATCTGAAACCAAAAGCTTTGACAAAGGGTCATCTGGACTCGAAACATCAGCTCTTTTCTCTCTTTACAGATTTTCCAACATTTTCTCTTCTGCTTAATTGATACCTTTTCCACAAAAATTCACGCCCTCCACCACTGACAAACAATGGCGGCAGTTTGCACCATCTACAAGATGTGCTGCAGGACCTCACCTTAGACAGCACTATAAGAACATAGGCAGAAGCTTCTAAAACCCAGAACCACTACCATCTGGAAAGACAAGAGCAGCAGATACATGGGAAGACCACCACCTGAAAGTTCTCCTCCACATCACTCACCATCCTGATTTGAAAATATGTCACCGTTCCTTCAATTTCACTGCGTCAAAATCCTGGAACTCCCTCCCTAACAGCACAGTGGGTGTACCTACACCACATTGACTGTAGCAGCTCAAGAAACCAGCTCACCACTACCTTCTGAAGGGCAATTAGCGATGAGCATAAATGCTGCCTTAGCCAGTGACGCCCACATCCTGTGATAAAAATTAAAAACTGGGTCCGTGCAAATGTCAGATGTTGCTGTCAATTTTACAGAGTAATGATAGCGGATGCTAACATTTCATCATCATTACAACCATGAGCTTCATCCATTGCATTAACAATAATAAATCTGTAAATGAAAAGATTAACATGTTATCCTTCTTGCAGCTTACAGAGGGCACAAGGTGAGAAAAGACATGGTTATTGAAAAACAGAAGCTCGAGCAGACAATTATCAAACTCCAGGCAGGTAAGGATTTTTATAGGACTTAATATTCCCACTGTTATTATAATCAGTTTTCTTTTACAATATACTTCGAGATGAAGGGGGTGATTCTCCAGCCCCTCTCGCACAGATGCAAATGACATTATGATCGGAGACTCTCACAATTTGTGCCAGGGTGCACTCATTTTAAGATTCTCTCCACCCCCAGCCGACAACGTAAGCTGGTTCATGCCCAGTGAGAACATGAATATTAGCATATGTAAATCTTTATTAACCTATTCAGATTTGGCTTTTAGCTGAATTCACCAGGCCCTTCGATTCTCCCACCACTGGCACAACGTGAAGCCACCGGGAATCACTACTGGTCACCAAAAATGGAGACCAGACATGATGACCAAGCCGTGGGGGGTGGCCTCGGAGACCATTGAAGCCCAGCAGGTGGACGGAAACACAGTTGGAATGTGTCCTGGCACTGCCCCCTGACTCCATGGCAGTACCAACCTGACAGTGCCAACCAGGCAGTCAGGGTACCAGGGGGCACTGCCAAGTTGGTGCTGCCAGGGTGCTGGGGGCAGTGACAGGTTGGCACTGGACAATGGGAGACACTGGACAATGGGAGTCTCAGGACAATGGGAGACACTGGACCATGGGAGACTCTGGACTATGGAAATTTCAGGACAATGGGAGACTCTGGACAATGGGAGTCACTGGACAATGGGAAAATCTGGACAATGGGAGATTCTGGACAATGGGAGACTCTGGACAATGGGAGTCACCGGACAATGGGAGAGTCTGGACAATGGGCATCTCTGGACAATGGGAGTCTCTGGACAATGGGAGTCTTGGGACAATGGGAGTCTCTGGACAATGGGATATTCTGGACACTTCCTTCTGCTTCCCAGTAGCATTGTAGCTAAAAATAACATAGGTCTGTGAAATTGCATTTTGCACTCCAAGTTGTGAATCACCCTCACATTCTGCAGAATGCATGAAAACTAACACTAGAGTTTATTACCTAAAGAAGGAAAAATATTTAACATGGCATAAAGTACAAACCAATGAAGATGTGCCTTGCTTTTATATTATGAGATGATAAAATGAATATGTACAATTTGCTTATCTTAGTTGCAAGAGGATACCTGTGCAGAAAAGAATACAATGAAATGCTGGAGGAAAAGAGAGATGCTACTATTAAAATTCAGGCTCACTACAGAGGCTATATGGACAGAAAAAATCTCAACATTAAATTGTAAGTCCGGTTATAAAATAGGATCAAAATAAGAACTGCAAGTGGTAGATTTTGACTTTGTGCAATAGTGTAAAGCTATTTTGGATCTCTTTGCATCTCTCCTGATTGATATCACAGGAACTAATAACAAGGAGAGATATAAGACACAACTTAATGTCACCAATTTTACACACTCACACCAGGTCAAAATCTATCCCAGTGTGTGTGAGGAAATTGAAATGCAATGATATTGGGAGCCAGTGAGTGAAGGCTGAGCAGTTTACATGTCAATTGAAATTATTTATATCCTGAATGCATTTTTAAAAAATAATGTGTGTTGTTTAGTTTTGATCCCCTGACTGAGATTTCCCACTCGGGATCTTCCATCACCACCTTCGTGACAGCTGAGCTTCCTCACAAAAGAACACTATGGCAGGATAGACCTACAGCAGCTTACAGGAAGGTAGCCATGGATAAATAAATCATGCACATCTTGTTGCCCAACTGTGACAAGCTGTTTATTTCATACATACAGTGCAGAAGGAGGCCATTCGCCCCAACGTGCCTGCACCAACAACAATCCCAGCCAGGCCCTATCCCCGTAACCCCACATATTTACCCTGCTAATCCCCCTGACACTAAGGGTCAATTTAGCATGGCTAATCAACCTAACCCACACATCTTTGGAGTGTGGGAGGAAACCGGAGCACCCCCACGCAGAAAACAGGAGAACATGCAAACTCCACACAGACAGTTACCCGAGGCCGGAATTGAACCCAGGTCCCTGGCACTGCGAGGCAGCAGCGCTAACCACTGTGCCGTCCTATTACTGTCCTTTCAGTAGAAAATCTTGCCTACAGATTCTGACTGCGCCTAATGGGAAATCATAGGTGTGCAACTGTGCAGATATAGCAGGCAGTGAAGAAGGCAAATGGTATGTTGGCCTTCATAGCCACAGGATTTGAGTATAGGGATAGGAATGTTTTACTGCAATTGTATAGGGCATTGGTGAGGCCACATCTGGAGTATTGTGTGCAATTTTGGTGTCCTTATCTGAGGAAGGGTGCCCTTGCTATAGAGGGAGTGCAGCGAAGGTTTACCAGGCTGATTTCTGGAATGGCAGGACTGTCATATGGTGAGAGGCTAAATTTGTTAGGATTATATTCACTGGAGTTTAGAAGAGTGAGATGGGATCACATAGAAACTTATAAAATTCTAACAGGATTAGACAGGGTAGATTCAGAAAGAATGTTCCCAATGGTGGGGGTGTCAAGAACTAGGGGTTATAGTCTGAAGATAAGCGGTATGAGGAAGACTGAAGTGAGAAGAAATTTCTTCATCCAGAGGGTGGTGAATCTGTGGAATTCACTACCACAGAAAGTAGTTAAGGCCAAAACATTGTGTGATTTCAAGAAGAAATTAGATATTAATGGGTGTTTTTCCGGTTGGAGGAAGGTAACTAGTGGCGTGCCGCAGGGATCGGTACTCGGGCCGCAACTGTTTACCATTTATATAGATGATCTGGAGGAGGGGACGGAGTGTAGGGTAACGAAGTTTGCAGACGACACAAAGATAAGTGGAAAAGTGAATCGTGTGGAGGACGGAGAAGATCTGCAGAGAGATTTGGACAGGCTGAGTGAGTGGGCGAGGATATGGCAAATGGAGTATAACGTTGAGAAATGCGAGGTTATACACTTTGGAGGAAATAATAACAAATGGGATTACTATCTCAATGGAAACAAATTAAAACATGCTACCGTGCAAAGGGACCTGGGGGTCCTTGTGCATGAGACGCAAAAGCCCAGTCTGCAGGTACAACAGGTGATCAAGAAGGCAAATGGGATGTTGGCCTATATTGCGAGGGGGATAGAATATAAAAGCAGGGATGTCTTGATGCACCTGTACAGGGCATTGGTGAGGCCGCAGCTGGAATACTGTGTGCAGTATTGGTCCCCTTATATGAGGAAGGATATATTGGCATTGGAGGGAGTGCAGAGAAGGTTCACCAGGTTGATACCGGAGATGAGGGGTTTGGATTATGAGGAGAGGCTGAGGAGATTGGGTTTGTACTCGTTGGAGTTTAGAAGGATGAGGGGGGATCTTATGGAGACTTATAAGATGATGCGGGGGCTGGATAGGGTGGAGGCGGAGAGATTCTTTCCACTTAGTAAGGAAGTTAAAACTAGAGGACACAGCCTCAAAATAAAGGGGGGTCGGTTTAAGACAGAGTTGAGGAGGAACTTCTTCTCCCAGAGGGTGGTGAATCTCTGGAATTCTCTGCCCACTGAGGTGGTGGAGGCTACCTCGCTGAATATGTTTAAAGCGCGGATGGATGGATTCCTGATCGGTAAGGGAATTAAGGGTTATGGGGATCAGGCGGGTAAGTGGTACTGATCCACGTCAGATCAGCCATGATCTTATTGAATGGCGGGGCAGGCTCGAGGGGTTGGATGGCCTACTCCTGCTCCTATTTCTTATGTTCTTATGTTCTTATAGCTCTTGGGGCTAAAGGGATCAAATGATATGGGGGGAAGGCGGGATCAGGATATTGAATCTGATGATCAGTCATGATCATAATGAATGGCGGAGCAGGCTCAAAGGGCCAAATGGCCTACTCCTGCTTCGAGTTTCTATGTAAACTATTAAAAGAACTGCAGGCTAACAAAGTTTTCACCTATGAATGCATTTATCTAAAAAATATTAAATTTTGTATCTGCTCAGTAGATTCTATTGTACGCTTCCTATTTGACACACTTGCGTGATGTGCAATCATTGGCCTGTTTTTAATGCTATGGATTTAAGTAAGGCTTCAGTTTCCTTATTTCTCACAGTTGTGTCAGTTCAGAACTCCTAACAGAATCTCCCAGTTAGCTGGCATTCTGACAGAAATCTTTAATTGTGTGCTTTTGCCATCAGTTAATTGGTCATGTGGCTCCCCAACTCCCAGTCCAGTTGTGGCTGAGAAGATCTTGCTCCAATTCCAACAATAACTTTCTCCAGATGCCTTTCTCAAGATTTACTCCTTGTTTAGGATTTTCTTCCTTTGTACCTTTGCCAATGGTTCATGCTTTTTAATCATGCTTAGTCCCTGATCTTCTGTTAATTTTAGTTCCCAGTCCATTTTTTAAAAAAACTTTAATGCCCTTGTATATGGTTTTATTTGTTTCTTAGTCCTGCTCCATTCATAAACAGGAAACCTATGATAATCGAAACACTTGGCCAGGCATTTGTTTCTCCAGGTGGACTCATTATGAATGCTTGGCTGATCTCTAAGATTTACCACTGGATTAGCTTAACAGGAGTTTGTTTACACAGGCTGAAATGCAGTGTTAGATTTAATTGGTTGATATCTTTTTGCGGTTATAATAAGTTATTATTTGTCTGATTTTTTTCAATGCAAGTATATTTATTTGGACAGGATGTGGGGTACAGCTTCTCTTATTGGAACTATTGCTGGCAGTGCCTGCTTGAAACTTTTACAACGTTGTATAAACAACAGTTTTTAACAAAACAAATTTCTGAATGTGTTTTTTTCATGAGCATTTCAAGGCTTTCCTCTGTTATTTCTGATTCATTGGTTCTGTACATAGTGCATACTAGGGTGAGTGGGCATGAAGAGGGCCTGGGAATATGTGAGAGGAACAAAGGAGGCATGGTAAGTGGTGCATGGTGCTGGGAGGGGTGGAGGGAAGATGAGAGGGTTCGAGGGCCAAGCAGCCTTTAATGCAAATGTGCCAAAGTACCGGAGAACTAGGCCTTCTAACTGGCCTGCCTCAGCACTCACTCACCTCTGTAGCTATCTCCAAATTGGTCCCAGATTCAGGGACGTGACTCAATCCTACCGCCCATCCTGGAGTAAAAATAGTGTGAGTGGAAACCAGTTACATGGTGACGAGTCTCCTGACTCAAGGTTCCTGCTTCATTAGTAAAAATCCATCCCTTTATGTGCAACTGATCTGTAACCGTCTCACAACACTTAAAAAATAAAGCCTTCAAAAAATTCCAGCCCGTTCATTGGATCACCTTTATGTTTTCAAACTTAATAAAAGTTGATAGGATGGGGGAATCTGGAACTAGAGGGCACAGTTTAAAAATAAGGGGGGGATGATTCGCCTAAAAAAATTCGAAGTGTCAAATTCACGTAAAAACTGGAGTAAATCACACTGGCTTTTTCAGCAGGAGTTTCAAAATTAATCCCCCGCACTCTGTGCACTGCAGAGTGCACTCGCGTGATTCATTCCAGAAACCAGTGGGCGGGGCCTATTCCCGCTGGAGAGGCCGACGGCATAGCGCTCAGCAGGCCACTGCGCATGTGCCGATCTGTTAGTGCACCTGTCTGCCGGCCTCCCGATCGCTGGCCAGCCCCGCGAAACCCCCACAGCCCGATCACTGCCTCCTCTGTTCCTCTCACATATTCCCAGGCCTTCTTCATGCCCAGGCCAGCCTCCAAGATTGTGTCCTCAGCCCCCTACTATACTCCTTATACACCTATGACTGACTGTGTGGCCAAATTCCCATGCAACTCAACTTTCAAGTTTGATGATACACCACCATAGTGGGTCGGATTTCAAACAATGATGAGATGGAGTACAGGAAAGAGATGGAGAATCTGGTGAACTGGTGTGAGGTCAATAATTTCTCCCTAAATGTCAACAAAATGAAGAAGATTGTCATCGACTTCAGGAAGCGTAGTAGAGAACATGCCCCTGTCTACATCAATGGGGATGAAATAGAAAGGGTCGAGAGCTTCAGGTTTTTAGGTGTCCAGATCACCAACAGCCTGTCCTGGTCCCACCATGCCGATGCTATAGTTAAGAAAACCCACCAATGCCTCTACTTTCTCAGAAGACTAAGGAAATTTGGCATGTCAGCTACGACTCTCACCAACTTTGCACCAGAGAAAGTATTCTTTCTGATTGTATCACAGTTTGGCATGGCTCATGTTCTGTCCAAGACCACAATAAACTACAAAAGGTCAGGAACGAAAGCCCAATCCATCACTCAAACCAACCTCCCATCCATTGTCACTGTCTACACTTCTCGCAGCCTTGGAAAAGCAGCCAGCATAATTAAAGACCCCACACATCCCGGGCATACTCACTTCCACCTTCTTCTGTTCGGAAAAAGATACAAAAGTCTGAGGTCACGTACCAACCAACTCAAGAATAGCTTTTTCCCTGTTGCTAACAGACTTTTGAATTACCTTATATTAAGTTGATCTTTCTCTACCCCCGAGCTATGTCTGTAACACTTCATTCTGCACTCTCTCCTTTCCTTCTCTATGAACGGTATGCTTTGTCTGTATAGCGTGCAAGAAACAATAATTTTCACTGTAGAGCAGTATATATGACAATAATAAACCAAACCAAATCCAACCCCCTCCCGCAGTGCCAATCTCCAGATTCCCCCCTGGCAGCCCCAAGCTACCCCTGTATCTCCGACCCACCCAGCAGACTGTCCCAATCCACCCCACCCCAATGGCCAGCCCCGATTGCTGGCCTCCCTCCCTCTGTCACTCAGCCCAAAGTGCAGAGTGGTAGCGGGGACCCCCATCCCCACAGATCGCTCCCCCTGAGGCCCAATCCCCATCAGCCTCCGTCCCCCCATTGGGCCCTGCCCCTTGGCATTGTCAAGGTAGCAATGCCCAGGGGCACCCCCTCTGGTGCCCAACCCTCTTGGGGGCCTCAGTTGCCCCCCTTCATTCCAGTGGGGTGGGGCTGCCAGCTCCCCGCAAGTGGGGAGTTATCGTAAACCCCGTTGGTGTGAACCACTCCTAGCGGGGGTGGAGAGGCTCAGAGAGTTCAGTCCCAGGCCCACTAATGAGATTTAAAATATATGGAAATTAGAGTCTGCATATATTAGACATCAGAAATCCGGCACTGGGAGCTGCGCGGAAGCCGTGGTGCCCAGCAGGGAGCCTACGAGATGGCCTCCGCTAGAGTCTCCTGACCCACCGCACTAAAAAAGCAATGCAGTGGGAGAATCGTCCCCAAGGTCTTTCCCATTTAAGGTGGAGGTGAGAAGGAATTTCTTCTCTCAGAGAGTAGTTAGTGTTTGGAATTCTCTTCCACAGAGAGCAACGGAGACTGGGGGTGGGATTTTCCAGCCCTTCCTGTTAGTGGGATCATTTGTTCCCAAAAAAGGCAATCCCTACTCCACAATGGGTTCCCGATGGCAGGATGGATGAGCCATACAAAACACTGTAGATGTCGGCAGAACCAGGAGCTCTCACCGGCAGCCAATGCTGTGCCACTTCCAGCACCGAAAACACGCCACGGCGGGACTGGAAAATCCAACCAAGTGTCATTGAATACACTCAAGGCTGAGTTAGACAGATTTTTCTATTGACAAGGGAGTCAAGAGTTATGGGGAATATAAAGTAAGGCCAGAATCAGATTAGCCACAATCTTACTGAATGGCGGAGCAGGCTTGACGAGCCGAACGCCTTATTCCTTGTTCTTATTTTTAATGTTTTTATGTTCTTATAAAACCGAAGAATGTAATGGGCCACGAATATAATAGTGCTTTTGACTAATTCTTTTCTTATGCAGGGACTGGTGTCAACTAGGCCAGTCCATTACCTCTAATGTAAACTCTTAGCTACAACAAGACAAATGTGCTTGATAATTGTTTCAATGATTGTCCTTGAAAGACCCATAAGATGCTTTACCTTTCTCTTTTTGTAGAGAATATGACATAAATAACCCTTACGAAAGGCAGACAAATAGCTCAGACAAAGAGGTGCAAGAAGCAGGAAAATGTTCTCGGAAAGTATCTCGGAATAGCGTTACGGACAAGCATCATGAAGATGCAGCAAGAAAACCGTCAAGCCACGCCACAACTGCATCTGATGTGAACGATGAAGAAGATAAAGCTGCAAAAGTTATTCAGAGCAACTATCGTGGATATCGGGAGAGAAAAGGCCCAGCGGGTAAAAACGAGCAGCAAAAGCAAGAAGAGGGAAAGGGGAACGAGGAAGATGATACCAAAGCTGCCATTGTGATTCAAAGTAATTATCGGGGTCACCGGGAGAGAAAGAAGCTGCAAGAGAACAAGGCGCCAGTTCAAACCAAGGAAATAGGAGCTTCAAGAAAAGGGCAACAGAAAGGAGTGGCAGCCCGTGAAGGTGCAGATGCAAAAACAGCCACGATTCAGGGCAATAGCAGAGGAAGCAAAGAAAGGAACGAACAGCCGAAAGAAGAAAAATCTACAACAGCCGATTCAAAGGAAGATGAAGAGTTAGCGGCGGTGAAATTACAAAGCAATTACAGAGGCTTTAAGGAAAGAAAGCAAATTCAGGATACTGTTCAGAAAGAAGGAGAAATGTTTGCTACCTTTTCAAAGCAGGTGGGTGATATTCAGGTTCTGTTCATTTTCATTTCAAAGCCCAGCTTCAACAGTGGGAACACAATGCAGCATTACCATCTGTCATACCAAACTACAGGCCTTTGTTTTGTATGAAGCACCAAATAAGATTGCTCACCCAACAAGACAAATCCTTATCCCCTTCACCTTATCTCCTTATCAAGGAATTGTCTCAGATTTACTCTCGAGTCGATGCCTCGAATTGATTTAGGCCTAAATCCACACACTGAACTGTCTTCTATCAATCAATTTAAAGTCTCGTAGGATTTGCAATACTAACCTGCAATTAAGATTCACACAAGCTGTTGAATGAATGAATTAATGCCTTGCTATGAAATCATCAAATAAGAATCATAGAATCCATAGAACCATAGAATCCCCACAGTACAGAAGGAGGCCATTCAGCCCATCGAGTCTGTACCGACCACAGTTCTACCCAGGCCCTATTCCCGTAACTCCACACATTTACCCTGCTAATCCCCCTGACACTAGGGTCAAGTTAGCATGGCCAATCAACCTAACGCGCACATCTTTGGAGTGTGGGAGGAAACCGGAGCACCCGGAGGAAACCCACACAGACACGGGAGAATGTGCAAACTCCACACAGAAAGTAACCCAAGACTGGAATTGAACCTGGATCCTTGGCGCTGTGAGGCAGCAGTGCTAACCACTGTGCCACCGTGTCGCCCGGTGCAAGAAGTCAAACAATGAATCTTTAACCCTAAAATCATAAACAGCAGCACTCGAACTGAAAGGTTAGGTACGAAAATGATTAGGAAAAAAACAATAAAACACCTGATGAAGTAAACAGACAATTCAGTAATTTAGTACTGATTGCTCATTATACCTGGATAGTTAAGATCAGCATCTGTGATTGCTATAAATTGTGAGGTAAAGTTAGAATTAGATTTGTTAGAGAACTAACAAGCTGGCATCATTACCCAAGATGTGGAGATGCCGGCGTTGGACTGGGGTAAACACAGTAAGAAGTTTAACAACACCAGGTTAAAGTCCAACAGGTTTATTTGGTAGCAAAAGCCACACGAGCTTTCGGAGCTGCAAGCCCGTTCTTCAGGTGAGTGGGAATTCTGTTCACAAACAGAGCATATAAAGACACAAACTCAATTTCCATGAATAATGGTTGGAATGCGAATACTTACAACTAATCAAGTCTTTAAGAAACAAAACAACGTGAGTGGAGAGAGCATCAAGACAGGCTAAAAAGATGTGTATTGTCTCCAGACAAGACAGCCAGTGAAACTCTGTGGGGGTTACAAATAGTGTGACATGAACCCAATATCCCGGTTGAGGCCGTCCTCGTGTGTGCGGAACTTGGCTATCAGTTTCTGCTCAGCGACTCTGCGCCGTCGTGTGTCGCGAAGGCCACCTTGGAGAACGCTTACCCGAATATCAGAGGCCGAATGCCCGTGACCGCTGAAGTGCTCCCCAACAGGAAGAGAACAGTCTTGCCTGGTGATTGTCGAGCGGTGTTCATTCATCCGTTGTCGCAGCGTCTGCATAGTTTCCCCAATGTACCATGCCTCGGGACATCCTTTCTTGCAGCGTATCAGGTAGACAACGTTGGCCGAGTTGCAAGAGTATGTACCGTGTACCTGGTGGATGGTGTTCTCACGTGAGATGATGGCATCTGTGTCGATGATCCGGCACGTCTTGCAGAGGTTGCTGTGGCAGGGTTGTGGCAAGGTTGCACCGACCTCCTCAGAAGACAAACACGGGACACAGTGGAAAGAGTACCCTTCATTGTCCAGTACTTCCCCGGAGCAGAGAAGCTACGGCATCTCCTCCAGAGCCTTCAACATGTCATTGATGAAGACGAACATCTCGCCAAGGCCATCCCCACACCCCCACTTCTTGCCTTCAAACAACCGCACAACCTCAAACAGACCATTGTCCGCAGCAAACTACCCAGCCTTCAGGAGAACAGTGACCATGACACCACACAACCCTGCCACAGCAACCTCTGCAAGACGTGCCGGATCATCGACACAGATGCCATCATCTCACATGAGAACACCATCCACCAGGTACACGGTACATACTCTTGCAACTCGGCCAACGTTGTCTACCTGATACGCTGCAGGAAAGGATGTCCCGAGGCATGGTACATTGGGGAAACTATGCAGACGCTGCGACAACGGATGAATGAACACCGCTCGACAATCACCAGGCAAGACTGTTCTCTTCCTGTTGGGGAGCACTTCAGCGGTCACGGGCATTCGGCCTCTGATATTCGGGTAAGCGTTCTCCAAGGCGGCCTTCGCGACACACGACGGCGCAGAGTCGCTGAGCAGAAACTGATAGCCAAGTTCCGCACACACGAGGACGGCCTCAACCGGGATATTGGGTTCATGTCACACTATTTGTAACTCCCACAGAGTTTCACTGGCTATCTTGTCTGGAGACAATACACATCTTTTTAGCCTGTCTTGATGCTCTCTCCACTCACGTTGTTTTGTTTCTTAAAGACTTGATTAGTTGTAAGTATTCGCATTCCAACCATTATTCATGTAATTGAGTTTGTGTCTTTATATGCTCTGTTTGTGAACAGAATTCCCACTCACCTGAAAAAGGGGCTTGCAGCTCCGAAAGCTTGTGTGGCTTTTGCTACCAAATAAACCTGGTGGACATTAACCTGGTGTTGTTAAACTTCTTACTATCATTACCCAATGCAGTAAAGTCATGGCCAGGATTCTCCCAACCCACTGCTCTGTGCATCAGGATGGAAGACAACAGCAGGGACAAAGAACAAAAGAACAAAGAAAATTACAGCACAGGAACAGGCCCTTTGGCCCTCCAAGCCTGCACCAACCATGCTGCCCGACTTAACTAAAACCCCCTACCCTTCCGGGGACCGTATCCCTCTATTCCCATCTCATTCATGTACTTGTCAAGACGTCCCTTAAAAGTCACTACCGTATCCACTTCCACTATCTCCCCCGGCAGCGAGCTCCAGGCACCCACCACCCACCACCCTCTGTGTAAAAAATCTACCTCGTACATCTCCTTTAAACCTTGCCCCTCACACCTTAAACCTATGCCCCCCTCGTAATTGATTCTTCCACCCTGGGAAAAAGTTTCTGACAATCCACTCTGTCCATGCCTCTCATAATCTTGTAGACTTCTATCAGGTCGCCCCTCAACCTCTGTCATTCCAATTAGAACAAACCAAGTTTCTCCAACCTCTCTTCATAGCTAATGCTCTCCATACCAGGCAACATCCTGGTAAATCTTTTCTGTACCTCTCCAAAGCCTCCACACCTTTCTCGTAGTGTGGCGACCAGAATTGAACACTATATTCCAAGCGCAGCTTAACTAAGGTTCTATAAAAGTGCAACATGACTTGCCAATTTTTAAACTCAATGCCCCAGCCGATGAAGACAAGCATGCCGAATGCCTTCTTGACTACCTTCTCCACCTGCGTTGCCACTTTCAGTGACCTGTGTATCTGTACACCCAGATCCCTTTGCCTATCAATACTCTTAAGGGTTTTGCCATTTACTGTATATTTCCTATCTGTATCGACCTACCAAAATGCATTACCTCACATTTGTCCGGATTAAACTCCATCTGCCATCTCTCTGCCCAAGTCTCCAACCGATCTATATCCTGCTGAATTCTCTGATAGTCCTCATCACTATCCGCAAATCTATCAACCTTTGTGTCGTCCGCAAACTTACTAATCAAACCAGTTATATTTTCCTCCAAATCATTTACATATATATATTACAAACAGCAAAGGTCCCAGCACTGATCCCTGGGGAAGGCCACTTGTCACAACCCTCCATTCAGAAACGCACCCTTCCACTGCTACCCTCTGTCTTCTTTGACCAAGCCAGTTTTGTATCCACCTTGCCAGCTCACCTCTGATCCCATGCGACTTCACCTTCTGCAACAGTCTGCCATGAGGGACCTTGTCAAAGGCCTTACTGAAGTCCATGTAGACAACATCCACTGCCCTACCCTCATCAATCATCTTCGTCACTTCCTCAAAAAACTCGATCAAGTTAGAGTGACACGACCTCCCCTTCACAAAACCATGTTGCCTCTCACTGATACATCCACTTAATTCCATGTGGGAATAAATCCTGTCTCGAAGAATCCTCTCCGATAATTTCCCTACTCACCAGCCTGTAATTACTTGGATTATTCTTGCTACCCTTCTTAAACAAAGAACAACCTTGGCTATTCAAGCTGACACCATTATTCAAGTTGGTTTTGTGAAGTTCCAGTCGCAGGTCTCCTCGGTGTTTTTTTTAGCGTAATCAGCTCTGCACCGGAAATCAGCGCAGAGCTGATCACCATATGGAAATGTGAATTTCCAGGCCAGCTAGCATCATCCTCCCCCACCACCGGGAGTGGTTCCCACCAGCAGGGTTTTACAACTGCTCCCCACTAACGGGTAACAGATGTCCTCGCCCCGCTGCTGGGGACAGAGGCCACTGAGGCCTTCCCGGGAGGTCGGGTGGCAAAGGGGGTGTCCCTTGAGCAGTGCCAGCCTGGCACCCTGACACTGCCTGTTGGGCACCTTGGCACTGCCCACCAAGCACCGGCTAGTGTAAGGGGGTGGAGCCAGAGTGGGGCAGGTCATACTGGGGGGGCCTATTGGTGGGGGAGCATCGGTGGTGGGGGGACCCATTGCCACTCTGTAAGTGGGATCGGTGGGAGAGGGAAAGAGGAGGGCAATCAAGGCTTGCCATTGGGAGGGAGGGGGGTGGGGGGTCGGGCCTGGCCCGAGGGTTGGGGGGAGATTGGGGCTGGCCGGGACGTGGGGGGGATCCGGTAGGCCTGCGATACGAGTGGGGGGTTGGGAAGGGGCTTCCAGGGTAGGCCAGCGATGGGAGGCCAGCGATCGGAAGGCTAGTGATGGGGGGGGGCGGGGGGGGGGAGCAGTACACATGTGCCAATCACTGCACTGACTGATCGACAATGTGCAGTGGCCCATTCAGCACTATGCTGCTGGCCTCTCGGACAGGAATAGGCCCCGGCCCCTATTTTTCAGCCTGAATCCCTCTGAGGCACTTTGCACTGCACAGAGCGTTGGAGATTCATTCAGTTAAGTATGCCCAAAAAACGGGTGGGAAATTCTCCTGTTTTCCCACCCATTGGGCACTTAGTTTTGTTTTGGGAGAATCCTGGCCCACATGTTTATGGGTAGCAATGCTTCCGGACCTTGAGCTGGATGTAGGTGAACTGGTTGCCTTGCTTTTGTCTCACTTTCCTCTGGGAGGATGAAATTCCTTCTTTAGAAATTCTGCCAAGTTTCCAAAATAAAAAGAAAAAATGCTGGAAATACTCAGCAGGTCAGGCAGTATCCGTGGAGAGAAACAGAGTTAATGTTTCATGACTTGTCACTAGACATGAGCGGCACGGTGGCACAGTGTTTAGCACTACTGCCTCACAGCACCAGGGACCTGGGTTCAATTCTGGCCTCGGGTCACTGTCTGTGTGGAGTTTGCACATTCTCCCCATGTCTGCGTGGGTTTCCTTTGGTTGCTCCGGTTTCCTCCCACACTCCAAAGATGTGCAGGTTAGGTGGATTGGCCATGCTAAACTAACCCTAGTATCAGGGGGATTAGCAGAGTAAATATGTGGGGTTACAGGAATAGGGCCAAACCGATTTTTTTTTTAAATTCCTATTTACAAGTAAACAAATAAAGAAGCAAAGTTCTTCCCTCCAGTTCGAGAGAAGGAAGCCTCGTTTGGTCTGCGTAGGGCTTTGCTGATTTAAGACCTGGACCAGGTGGGTCAGTGCAGACTTGATAGGCCAAATGGCCTCCTTCTGCACTGTAGGGATTCTATGATTCTAACTGGTTTCTTCCTGCTTTCTTCAAAGTTTCCCTCTGGATAAAACCAAGTGAAACTCCCACTTATTTCTCTAAACTCGCATCTTACGCCTTTTATGAATGGTTATGTTTTGATCCAATATTTTCATGTACTTAGCAGTTCAGGAACTATGACATTTCATAAAGTTACTTGAGTTTGTTAATATCTGTAATTATTCTTCCAAACCCCAGTGCTATCTACAACTAGCTAATTATCTTCTCTTTCTTTCGGCATGTGGGTAAGTGTTTTAAATAATGGTTCAAAGCTACAAGATTCGCTTCATGATGACTGGTTTTCCCTTTCTAAGTGATACTCTATATTTATATGGAATGATACACAAGTTAGTGTTCTTTCAGCCGATAAATGACTATTGTTCTTATTGTCAGATAACAAAACGTTCTGAAGAGTTCCTGATCGCCCAGAAGAAGCTGAATGAGGTTTTCGCCTCAAAATATCAGTCGTTTAAGAGCCAGAATCCACAGCCGGAGAAAAAACCACCACCTCCGAGACCTTCATCACCATCTCAACAAGGTTTGGTCTGCTGCTGCCATTTACTCTAATATTCTACAGCAATATGGGAAATCAGCGCTAGAGGAAGCAGTAGGGGCCGGGTTTTCATTACCAAGGTGGGTAGTTTAAGTTGGGCCTCCAACCTCAGATTGTAGGCAGGTAAGGGACAGTCAAATGCCAACACGGGCTACTTAGAAGGCTTGGTTCAGTTACCTGGGTCTTTGTCCCAGTTCTATTAGCAGCTGTTAGGCCTTCACCTCTTACACCCATTACATCCCCACATGCCCCTCCATTCCAAACCATGCCCCACAACCACCCCTATACTCCAATACTATCTCCATGCCAATGCATGCCCCCCATATCCTCTCATGTCCCTTTTCAAACTCCATAGCACTCATCTCTGTATACCGTGGGCAAACCTCAGGAGCACGTGGAGAGGATTCTTTTCAATTCTAGCAATCTAACACTGCTCTCATACACACTTGAGAATGAATTAGTTCCCATTCATAAAATCCATTCAAAGCTTTTCATTATAGATAGGATATTATATTATAGATCTTTTCATTATAGAAAGGATGTTATTAAACTAGAAAGAGTGCAGAAAAGACTTACTAGGATGCTACCGGGACTTGATGGTTTGAGTTATAAGGAGCGGCTGGATAGACTGGGACTTGTTTCTCTGGAGCACAGGAGGCTTAGGGTGATCTTATAGAGGTCTATAAAATAATGAGGGGCATAGATCAGTTAGATAGTCAATATCTTTCCCTAAAGGTAGGGGAGTCTAAAACTAGAGGGCATAGGTTTCAGGTGAGAGGGGAGAGATATAAAAGGGTCCAGAGGGGCAATTTTCTTTCACACAGAGGGTGATGAGTGTCTGGAACAAGCTGCCAGATGTAGTTGTAGAGGCTGGTACAATTTTGTCTTTTAAAAAGCGTTTAGACAGTTACATGGGTAAGATGGCTATAGAGAGATTTGGGCCAAACGCGGGCAATTGGGACCAGCTTAGGGGTTAAAAAAAGGGGCGGCATAGACAAGTTGGGCCGAAGGGCCTGTTTCCATGCTGTAAACCTCTGTGACTCTATATGGCTAATCACTGATAAAAGTGAACAAACGTCTATTTAAAACTTAGATCAAAGACTTTCAGTCCTTTAGTAGCCTCGCTAAACTATCAATCAAACTATGAATGTAAAACCCCTTGATGAGTCGATTGCAACTTTTAAAACTCAATCAAGGAGTCATGGTTACATAATAATAGCCCTTGGCAAGTGCCAACAAATACCTCTATTTAATCTACACAAACAAATGGTAATGTTTATGTATCAGATGGCCTGACAACCAAAGCAATCCACCAGAGGGTTTGCTTTTTAACTCATGATAGAACCATTTTCTGATAGAAACCCTACAGTACAGAAAGAGGCCATTCGACCCATCGAGTCTGCACCGACCACAATCCCACCCAGGCCCTACCCCCATATCCTTACATATTTACCCACTAATCTCTCTAACCTACACATCCCAGGACACTAAGGGCAATTTTTAGCACGGCCAATGAACCTAACCCGCACATTTTTGGACTGTGGGGGGAAACCGGAGCACCCGGAGGAAACCCACGCAAACACGAGGAGAATGTGCAAACTCCACACAGACAGTGACCCAAGCCGGGAATCGAACCCAGGTCCCTGGAGCTGTGAAGCAGCAGTGCTAACCACTGTGCTATCGTGCCGTCATTGACAGGTTCAGCCTGTTTTTCAGGTTTAAAGAGCAGAGGATTTAAAAAGAACTTCAGATCGTGACCTTTAGACTTTACCCACCTTTCAAGAACCTTTATGTCTCACATTGCAGTTTGAGGCCTTTGGAAGAGTCAAAGTATGGTCTGTTTGAACTCAGCACTAAGTTCAAATAGTTCTACTGAGTTGGGTTTCCTCCAGTGTGAATCACGCTCAGCCTTCCCCAAAGCAAAAACGGATCTGTCAAAAATCAGGCTGTGACGTCTGCATCGAGGGCCTGCCCCCCATTTTTAAAGGCCCGCAGAGTCTTCCCACCTCTCCAAAAGTCCGATCCTACATTTCATTTTTCCCATTTTAGAATGCACAAAGCTACTTTACTGGAAGGCTATGGCCTAGTGGTATTATCGCTAGACGATTAATCCTGAAACTCAGCGAATGTTCAGGGGATCCAGGTTCAAATCCCGCCATGGCAGCTGGTAGAATTTGAATTCAATAAAACATATCTGGAATTAAGAATCTACTGACAATCATGAAACCATTGTCAATTATCATAAGAACCCATCTGGTTCACGAATGTCCTTTGGGAAGGAAATCTGCCATCTTTACCTGGTCTGGCCTACATGTGACTCCAGATCCACAGAAATGTGGTTTGACTCTCAACTGCCCTCTGAAATGGCCTAACAAGACACTCAGTTGCATCAGTGTTTCAAGAAGGCAGCTCACCACCACCTCATGTTCCACGAATGAATAAAAAAAGGTGAGGGGTCGAGATCAGAAACCTAAACAGGAAAAGGGAGAGGTGCTAGTGGAACTGGCTGAGGATGAAATTGATAGGTTTGGAGAAAGGCTTTCGAAGATGGTGGGAGTGGGAACAAAGCTGTAAGCTGAGATGATGGAATGAAGGATGTACAACAGATCAGAGTTGGAATGCATACAGGGACACAAGGTTGAAGTAAGTTGCAAAGCTGGGGACCAGAAAGAAATCATAGAATCCCTACAATGCAGAAGGAGGTCATTTGGCCCATCAAGCCTGCACCGACAACAATCCCACCCAGGCCCTATCCCTGTAACCCCACATATTTACCCGACTAATCCACCTGACACTAAGGGGCAATTTAGCATGGCCAATCAATCTAACTTGCACATCTTTGTACAAGTAAGACCATGTACAGATATGGAAACTGGTGTAGCGATAGAGAAACCAAAGATCAGATATTCTGGAAAAAGGTAATTGTCACATTCCAGTATATGCTGATTATTTTTTAGGGAAAAGATTTGTAAAAAGGAGTTACTTCTAATGGTTTTTTTTTAAAGACAAAGTAATCTCTCATTTTATCACGCTCCTCACTAAACAATGTGCAATAAGCCAAATGGAAGTTGTTTTCCTTGTAATCCAAACAAAAAGCACTTTATTAATTTGTTTCGATAAGAAAGAATGAGAGAAAGGCCAATAAAACAGGAACTCATTGTAGGAGATGAAAACATTGCATATCTTTGGAGAGATTAAGGAAGTACACATTCCAATGAGATGAATATCCTAACCATGCCATGAGAGTGCATTATTGTGCCGGTTTGTTATCATGACTGGGCTCTGGGCAGTTTTGATAGAAGAGAGCTGGAAGCTATGCTGTTGCAAACTAGTGAACACTTATTCACTGTTCACACTATTTACAGGGATTGACTTTGATTCCATTCTTCCCTCAAGTTCCAGTAACATGTCATCCAGCATGACTGATGATGCATTCTGGTTTTTAGCACAAGAACTATTAACCCTTTATACTACTGTCAACACACCTGGCTTACATTGTCATGTAAACACATAAAGGGCATGTGCATCAACTCCCACTGTACCTTTGAAAGATTTTTTGCATGTTTTTGCTTCCTTCTTATCTCTCTATTAAATGTAAACATAGCACAAAATAAGTGTCGGCATCATTTAAGCAGAGCCCCAAAGTGTAATCAAACTGCGCTGGTGTAACCTGCACTAATGTGTTGGCACTGAGGCATTCTGAAAGAGAGTTAAAGAATTGCTATTTTAAGCAGTAAAGAACAAAGAAAATAACACTCCATGTGATGCTAATGCACATGCAAGGGCAGACTTTGATTTTCAGACAATGCTGCCCTACCAACTGGAATCATTTATTATTGCACATAAGTAAAAAGATATGGCCAAGTAAACAACAGGCTATTTATGGAATAATGCACCTCATTAATTAAGTGAGTACAATGGGCAAAAGTGTAAATAAATCTGCACTGAACAATCAGGAAAATCTGCCAGATTGTTAATGACAAGTGTTATCTGGACTTTCCCAGTGGTGGAAGTTGCTCTTTACAAACAAGGCCTTAATCATAAGATGCCGGAGTAGTCTATCTTTCATCAATAATATAGGTCACACGAAAATGTTTATAATTACCATTTTAGTCTGAACAATAGTTGTCAAAACAACGTCTTAACTTCCCCTGCTTTTTGTTCGTTGAATACAGTCGGTTTCTTCATTGCTGCCGAGAAGATTATGGGGTTCTCCATCCACACAGTTTCCTCAGCAAACTCTTTAACTGGTTCCCATATGCTTCCAGGCATTGCATTGCTGCAAGTGTAATGCTTTAGGATTACTGATCAACTGAACAATGTTTCATAAGAAAACAGACCATTAGTCTAATAGATGCAGTAAAATAATAGTTTTAAAATCTTTTATTAAGAACATAATTCTGTTTTTATTGCTGTAAATGCCTGGGAGAGGACAGTGCAGATTTTGGCAAGTGAGAACTAGCAGTGTGGCAAGGATACTTGCCTCAGCATTTATATAGTTCCATCTGTAGCCAGCAAACCCAAGTAGTGCTATTAACGACACAACTTTGTGCAAGGGTTACCCTCCTTCTCAGCTTCTGTAAGCAATAACATTGGCCTTTAGAGCATTCCCCAATGTGTCCAATGGATCACCAGCACACTTCTAAATGTTGGTTTCAGTCCAGAATCATCTGACGTTCAAGGTGAAGCCCCCTCAGTGAGAGAGTACCTACATGAGGTGGTCTCACACATATGAATGCACTTGAGAGAAAGTATTAATGGCATTGTATCAAAATATCTGTGAGTTTTAACAATGGGCAAATGGATGTGTCTCTTGGACTAATTTATGCTAAGATGCATACACTCAGTGGTCGTTCCTCCCCAATGTTGAATTCCAAAATGGTAAGAGTTGCATAAAAATGTCTTCAAATTATCATTTAATTTTCAATCATGAACAGAAAATGCTGGAAAATCTCAGCAGGTCTGACAGCACCTGTGGAGAGAGAATAGAGCCAACGTTTTGAATCTGGATGACCCTTCGTCAGAGTTCTGATGAAGGGTCATCCAGACTCGAAACATTAACTCTATTCTCTCTCCACAGATGCTGTCAGATCTGCTGAGATTTTCCAACATTTTCTGTTTTTGTTTCAGATTCCAGCATCTGCAGTAATTTACTTCTATTGAATTTTCAATGTTCTCCTATCATCCCCTGTAGACCCTTGGTGAGAAGTGTGTTGTGAATGCCTACATGCAGATTTACATTGACTCACCTGGGTAGGCTGGGTCACTCGCAATGCTACCTGTCCCTGGGGATTTGACTTACTCCTCTGAATTTTACTGGAGTATGGTTCACCCTAGCTATGACTGTAACACTACATTCTGCACTCCCATTTCCTTCTCTATGATCGGTATGCTTTGTCTGTATAGCACGCAAGAAACAATACTTTTCACTGTATGTTAATACATGTGACAATAATAAATCAAATCAAATCAAATCAACAGCTATCAGTATCTTCTCCAACTGGCTGTTTAAAAAAAGTCAACCCAGGCAGTGAGTATTGGGAGACAATTTGATTGTGGCAGATATCAGAGCTCAATCTTTAACCAGCATTGGTCATTGGATACTGATTAGCTTGAGAAACCCTGGCTGAACATTCCTGTCCATAGCTAAGAGGTGCTGGGCCAATTGAAGCAAGAACCCACCACTGGACCAGCTATGATTAGGAATCTCAGCATATTTAAAGAAGGATATTATTGTATTTGAGGAAGTACAGCAAATATACAAATATACAAGGGGCTCAACAGGATAAACACTGAAAGATTGTTTCCCTTGGCAGGAAAATCTATAACACAGGGACACAGTCTTATTTAGGACTCAGGAGATATCTCTTCACTCAAAGCATTGTGAGTCTTTGGCATTCCCTACCCCAATGAGTTTTGGATGCTTCATGAACGAACACATTAAAAGACCAAGACAAATTTTTGGTCTCCCAGGGAATAGAGGGATATGGGGATCAGGTAGGAAAGTGGAATTTAAGACAGAGATGAGGGGCATCACAGTGGCACAGTGGTTAGCATCGCTGCCTCACTGTGCCAGGGATCTGGACTCAATTCTGGCCTTGGGTCACTGGCTTTGTAGCGGTGTGTCTGCGTGGGTTTCCTCCGGGTGCTCTAGTTTCCTCCCACAGTCCAAAGAACTGCAGGTTAGGTTGGTTGGCCATGCTAAATTGCCCCTGAGCGGCAAAGGTAACAGCCGGGTAAATACTTGGGGTTACGGGGATAGAGTCTGTGCAGGATTGTTGTCAGTGCAGGCTCAATGGGTCAAATGGCCTTCCTCTGCACGGAAGGGATTCTATGACTCTGTGAGGAAGAATTTCTTCTCTCAAAGGGTAGTGAATTTGTGGAATTCTTTATCATAAAGGACTATAGAGGTTAGGTCATTAAGTGTGTTCAAGGCTCAGATAGACAGACTTTTAATCAGCAGGGGAATCAAAGGTTATGGGGATAAGGCAGGAAAGTGGAGGATTGTCATTTCAGATCCCAATGGACTGAATGGCCTACTTCTGCTCCCATGTCTTATAGCCTTATGGTGAAAGCGGACAATCGACCTTGATCTTGTTGAACAGCAGAGCAGGCTCAACAGGCCAAAGGATCTATTCTTGTCCCAATTTCTTCTGTTTTTATCCACTAGGAATTTGACCCAAACAATTCTCCCTCTCCACGGCTCTCTCCTTTCTTTAAGGTGCTCCTTAAAACCTACTTCTTTGTCAAGTTTTTGATCACCTCTCCGAATCTCCTGTGTGGCAATCATAGAGTCATAGTATCCGGACAGTGTAGAAGGAGGCCATTCAGCCCATCGAGCCTGCAGCGACAGCAATCCCATCCAGGCCCGATCTGTGTAAACCTCACCTATTTATCCTGCTAATCACGCTAACACTAAGAGTCAATTTAGCATGGCCAATCAACCCAACCTGCACATTTTTGGACTGTGGGAGGAACCCGGAGCACCGAGAGAAAACCCACACAGATGCAAGGGGAACGTGCAAACTCCCCACAGACAGTCACCTGAGGCCAGAATTGAACCCGTGTCCCCGGAGCTGGGAGGCAGCAGTACCAGCCACTGTGTCACCATGCCACTGTGTCAAATTTAGTTTGATAATCAATGCTGTGACTCCCTTTGGAATATTTGACTGTGTGAAAGGTGCCACGTAACTGCGAGTTGTTGTTGGGAAGAATGGTAATCCCAGTGTTTCCTGTGAAGAAATCTATCAATAAACTTACATCAGTGGAAAGGCTGTCCAGCCACCAGGCTACACAAAACATCAGACTCCCCGAGGCTGCATGGAGGGAACCAAAAATTAAATTCCTTTAGAACCATCTGTTTTCCTTTACAATCTGTGCTCTCAGTGACGTGACTCAAGCCATTTAATTTAAACTGCCCCAGTTTAGAAGAATGTTACGAAATAACAACCTAGGGGGTGAAATTCAACATAATATGCAGAGAGAGTGTTAAATGTTATTTGAAGTTTTTGCAACCTTTTAAAGTAATTACAGGAGCATAAAACTTTATTCTGCAACTTTATTCCTGCAACCATACAGTAAAATAATTCAAGGAGATCCCCCCCCAGGAATATTGCTTAACTAGCTAATCAGCCAGTAGCACATTGTATTAGACAGAGCTGTAAAGTGCGTAATCTGTTTAAAGTGTATTTATTGGTTTATTTGTTAGTGTCACAAGTAGGATTACATTAACATTGCAATGAAGTTATTGTGAAAATTCCCTAGTCGCCACATTCCAGTGTCTCTATGGGTACACTGAGGGTGAATTTAGCGTAGCCAATGCACTAACCAGCACATCTTTCGGACTGTGGGAGGAAAATGGAGGACCCGGAGGAAACCCACGCAGACACGGGGAGAACGTGCAGACTCTGCATTGACAGTGACCCAAGCCCAGGAATCAAACTTGGGACCCTGGTGCTGTGAAGCAGCAATACTAACCACCGTGCCGCACTAATGGATCACAGAATCTACAGTGCAGAAGGAGGCCATTTGGCCCATCGAGCCTGCACCGACAACAATCCCACCCAGCTCCCATCCCCGTAACCCTACATATTTTTAGTCCTAATTCCCTTAACACTAAGGGGCAATTTATCGTAGCCAATCAACCTAACCTGCATAGCTATGGACTGTGGGAGGAAACCCACGCAGACACGGGGAGAATGTGCAAACTTCACACAGACGGTCACCCGAGACTGGAATTGAACCCCGGTCCCTGGCGCTGTGAAGCAGCAGTGCTAACCATTGTGCCACCTCACTGCCCTGTAATGCAATGCCGCCCTAATCTGTAATGAATTAATGGAAAGCGCAGAAGCTGAGAGCAGTATTTCTGCATGAAGGTCTACTAAATGTAGTTAAACGCAGAGGATCTGAGGAAGTGTTCCCAATGATGCAGTGATCTCAACAGTGGCCATCAAGGACATAAGAAAAACAGAAAACGCTGGAGGTACTCGGAGGTCAGGCAGCAGCTATTGGAGAAACAGGCTGGAATTTTCTGGCCATTCATACCCTGCTGCTGCTACAAGCGAGGATGGAGAATTTGGTGGTCAGCCAAGTAGAGGAACAATGAGAGCAGAAACATGTGAAATATATCAGACACTGTGGAGGGGGGGCTGTCAACCATGCTGGGGGAATCCTCTGTTGAGGGGTCACTTTTGTATTTGCACCGGTGTGTTGTGGATAGAGAAAATATATGAGGAAAGTTGCACACTCACCTTTAACTACTGCTTAATAGACTAAAATATTATTAATGTAGGAAAGGCAAGCATCACTTTAATTTGGTGAAAGCCAAAATTTGACGGTGTGTGCTGCAATAATTCTAAAGTCAAATTATTACTCTATCATAAAAATAATTTCACCACAAAATGAATCTGGTGAGGTAACATTGGAAATAGAGAAAGGAGAGATCTGCCACGGCTCTCTCACATGTACCAAACTCCATGGCCTGGGCCTCGGCACCTCCCTCTGCGACTGGATCCTGAACTTTCTAACTCACAAACCGCAATCAGTAAGGATAAGCAAGAATACCTTCTCCACGATCATCCTCAACACCGGTGCCCCACAAGGCTGTGTTCTCAGCCCCCTACTATAGTCCTTGTACACCTATGACTGTGCGGCCAAATTCCCCTCCCACCTTCCTGCACCCATTTGTTTGCAACTCGCACACTAACATGAAGTGCATCACAAAGCATTGGCACGGACGAGAAATAGTATCATTCTTATGGCTGCTTTCTCCAAGGAAATGAGATGTATCATTTTCTCGTGAAGGAAATGGGCTGGATTCAGTGCAGTCCATTGGATTGGGCTGGGTGGCAGACAAATCTGCTTAATCAGGATTCCCACTGGTGGGAAAACTGGCCTGGTTAAGCCAATGCTGGAAATGAACTGACACAGTTGGCTGATTAGGTTAATTATTGACTCACTTAAAGGTCATTATCCCTGAGCCCTCTACAATGTAGTACTGGCTCAGGAATTTACCCAGAGTTGAATGGATTTCCCGTGCCTTCTTAAAGCTGCCCAGCAAACGCAGGCTTAACAGCTTAACAGCAGGCACCAGCCCACTCCCTCCACTCCATTGGCATCCATTGGGGCGGCATGGTAGCACAGTGGTTAGCACTGCTGCTTCATAGCTCCAGGGTCCCAGGTTCGATTCCCGGCTCGGGTCACTGTCTGTGTGGAGTTTGTACATTCTCCTCGTGTCTGCGTGGGTTTCCTCCGGGTGCTCCGGTTTCCTCCCACAGTCCAAAGATGTGCGGGTTAGGTTGATTGGCCAGGTTAAAAATTGCTCCTTAGAGTCCTGGGATGCATAGGTTAGAGGGAATAGCAGGTAAATGTGTGGGGGTAGAGCCTGGGTGGGATTGTGGTCGGTGCAGACTCGATGGGCCGAATGGCCTCCTTCTGCACAGTAGGGTTTCTATGATTTCTATGATCCCTGTTTCCGTGCCACTTAGTACCTGATCAAGTGAACAGGCATTGAGAAACGCAGTGCCCATTGAGGACCAACCCCCACTGTCCTTGCATCTGACAACCCCCCCCCCCGCCGCCCCCATCACCCCCTTTCCCCACAGTCACAAACAATTCCTCCCTCCAGTCCCAATTCCATAATAATCACAATAGGATGCTTTACAATTGGCTCACATCTATGTTTCCAGTAGCTTCATTGCAAAAAATTTGAAGCGTTAACTTGTAAAATGTAAATCACTTCCACCCAGTTTTAATACTTTGCCATATTTATTACCACAATTCAAATTTTTACCCATTGATTAAAGATTTGCAAAATTCTGTCCTCTGTGAAATGGAAAGTGAATTGAATATCAACACTCGTAAACCTCAGAAATCACCTCAAAACACTCAGATGGCACATTAATCACATGATCTATTTCAGCATTAAAATTTATAAGTAAGTTGTATAAAGCAAAACATAAAAATGTACATGAACGAGTGCAGTTGTTTACAATTTTAAGGGGATTTGGGATATTTTCATAGACTTCTTCAGTCTAGAATCATTAAGGCCATCCAGAAATCTGCAGGCAGTATTCGATATTCCCTTGGTAATGAAAACACTTTGCTGAAAAGAGGGAGCTGAAGCTTTTGGCCTTCCATTGATCAGGACAAATTTTAAATGCTCACAATAATTTTTACTACAGGAGAAAATTGGTTGGTTGAGACCTTTTCATCGAGAAAGCAACAGGGAAATATAGTGGTGAATTTTCCCATTCCACCCTTCACGCAAATCATAGCAGGTGAGGGAGCGCACCATGGAAAGGTTGTTGGCCTTGGGTTTTTTCCACGTTCAGAGCGAGCACGGCGGGAAAGTCCCAGCCATAGACTCCCAATCTCTCGGGTAATTTAAAAATAGTGCAAGGCTTGAATATATTCCTTTTGTTTGTAAAGAACAAGTGCCTGAGTATGAATGTATGTCTCTTCTAACAAGCCATATTACACGCTCAACTGATTATGTTTAATTGGTTAGTATTGTAGCTATTAGCGCACACAGGATTGTTCAGCAAGTTCCACCCATTGTGAAATCACAACTAAAAGTAGATGTTTTGTTTTGGGCTTTGCAAGTTGAGACTAAACAACTAAAGGAACACGCTGTTGGATTAGATCGGCCAATTGCTAGGATGTACAGCCCACCTGACATCACACCAACACTGACATTCATACATGACTTTGTTCAATTGTGTGCTAGGCAGAGCATCTTTCTGGCAATTGAATTGACTGACAGAGCACCCTGCTTGTGAATAATGCTATTCACATAGCCACTGCGTAGTAGCAGCACGAAGCAGCTTACTTAACCTGTTGTTCAAATTTGTGTGATTTCCACCAACCAAATGCTCCAATCAATCCAACAAGATGTTTTACCTCCCACACAATTGGGCAATGTTGTGTATGCATCTCAATGCTGGCACAACACCAAATATGTAAGCTGTACGTCCCACTGATTGGCTGCTCAAATCAGCCCAAAACATATGTTGAGTGGCATTCACCATTGAATTGATACTCCGCTCCGCTCATTTTTACTGACCTAGGTCAGGACCTGCACATTTCTCACTCGATCTTCTGCCAGGGCTTGATGAGAAATATGCAGTTCAGCAGTGGTTGAAGAATTAGGATGGTCATGCCAGTGTGGGGGTTGGAGTCTGGTAGATTAGGAGTTTGTAGGGGAATTGGGAATGAAGCCAGGAGCTTAGGGTAGTCAGGTAAGTGCGGGATAGTTGGGGACCCAATGTGTGGGAGGGGTAGGGTGGGAGGTCAATTCCTTAATTACCAAGGAAGTAGAAGTACTTTTAATCATTCCAACTTTTCCTGACTTCTGTTCAGAAAGTCAGAATCATCCAAAGTCTATTTAAATCGGAGTTTCAGGTTTAAAGTTTATTTATTTGTCACAAGTAGGCTTACTGCAATATCTACTGCAATGAAGTTACTATGAAAATTCCCTTGTCGCCACACTCCGGTGCTTGTTCGGGTACACTGAGGGAGAATTTAGCATGGCCAATGCACCTAACCTGCACATCTTTGGACTGTGGGAGGAAACCGGAGCACCTGGAGGAAACCCATGAAAACATGGGGAGAATGTGCAAACTCCACACAGATAGTGACCTAAGCCAGGAATCGAACCTGGGTCCCCGGTGCTGTAAGGAGCATTGCTAACCACTGTGCCAACATGCCGCCCAATGGTTCCTGGTGCAGGGCAATTGCCATCAAAAGTTTAAACTTTCCGGCAATTATCATGCAGTCCTTGTATGGGGACTTCCAGGGGGTCCCCCAGTGCATCTTCTGGGATACCTCCAGGGTGAGAATCCCCCAGGAAGTGGAAGCTCTGAACCATCATGTTCCTTTGGTCATTCATATTAGACAGAATACAGACTGTAAACAACCAACCCGTACTTGCAAAATCCAAAAGAAAATATCTACTGTTAGTGTGATTCTATGATTAGGCAACACTTACTGAACAATCCTGAGTGTGCTAATAGTTATACTAACAAACAATTTAAGATAATCAGTTGACCTCATAATAGGCTTATTTATGCTGGCAAGAAGCAACATCATACATTCATATGCAGGGAGAAATTCTCTGTGAATAAAAAGAATATTTCAAACCTTGTGGGCGGGATTTTCCAGCTGCATTTGCCCCAATTCTGGAAAATCCCACCCGAAGTCAACGGACAACTTTGCATGGTCCTGTCCCGCCCGCTACGATTCGCGTGGTGGGTGGGATGGGAAAATTCCACCTTGTGACTTTTGAGAATTACCCAGAAGCTTTGAAAGCCTATAATGCCATTGCATTCCCCATGTCAGGACCTCAGCCAATAAGAGTCAACTTTCCAACCAATTAACACCCTTTTCTCCTGTAGTATAAATTGTTGTGATAATTTGAAATTTGACATTCTTGCATTTGTCCTGCCGAGTTCAGGATGAAAAGTTTGGCAGCATTTCTCTCTTTTCAGCAATATTATACGTTCCCTGTGTTTATTTCCCATAAGACATTTAAAAAATAATTATACATGCTGTTACAATCCTTTTGGAGACCAATAACTTGAAAGAACCAAACTTCCCAAACAATCACAATGGAAAATCCAATGGACAAGATTTCACTTCTTAAAACTTTTACTGTAACAAACAAACCCAAAAACAACATAAGTTAAACATGAATTAACAGGCAAATTGTGGTTGCTAAAAAACTATAAATTACACATTAGATGGAGATGCAATTAAGTCAGATCTTGCGAATTTACTCAGCAATCCACTCGGTGGGTGGGATTTTCTGGCCACGCTCATTCCAAGGCCAAAAATTCCTGCCTGAGATCGACGGACCTTTGCTTGCTCCGCCCCCACCTACTACGATTCCCGTGGAAGGCAGGATGGAAAAATTCCGCCAAGTATATATGTCATTAATCTCAATCACAAAGTCCTTCAAAGCTCCATCTTTCTCACAAAGGATTCCAGCTCCTCTTCTTCCAAGATTTAGCCAGATCTTCAGCCAACACTTGCACACAACCAACCCGAGTTCCATGGGCACGGTCTTCACCAAAAGGCCACAGTCTGCAAAACCTCCTCAATTCTGCTTGCTAAGGTCTTGACAGTGAGGATTCACGAATATTTCCCAGATTTTTGATTTCCAATCTCAACTTCAGTCTTCGCTTCACTAGAAACCAGAGGATTCAGTTTCCCTTTTCAGTTAAGGTATGTCTCAAAACACGACAAGCTTTGGAGCCACGGAGTGCATTAGAATGTCCTGCAACAGGTTTGTTAGGAAGGAGGGAATGAGAAGAAGTAAGAAGTCTCAATTCAAAATTTTGATTTTCTTTTTTAATTTCTGTGTTGTTCAACCTGTTTCTCTATAACCAAAAAAGAGACAAAACCTATGCATTTTAAAGGATGATCTTCCTTTCTCCAATCCTCAAAAATCTCACTGTCATTACCTATTTTGCTGAACAAGATTGCAACCGAGAAGGTTGCCTGAAGTAAAATTTTCTGGTGGTACTCAAACAAATTTGTAATGGTTCTCAACTCCCACTCAGATCCAAGCTCTGTAATCCTGCCACATCCAGTCAGGAATGATGGTGGACAATTAAACGGCTCACTGGAGGAGGAGGCTTCACCAACATCCCCATTCTCAGTGATGGAGGAGCCCAGCATATTAGTGTGAAAGATATTGCTGAAGCATTCGCAGCAATCTACAGCCAGAAGTGCCGAGTGGATGATCCATCTCAGCCTTCTCCAGTGGTCCCTAACATCACAGATGTCAGTCTCCAGCCAATTAGATTCACTCCACATTAAATCAGGAAACGGTTGGAGGCACTGGATATTGCCAAGGCAATGGGCCCTGCCCTAATAACATTCCAGCGATAGGACTAAAGACTTGTGCACCAGAACTTGCCACTCTCCTAGCCAAGCTCTTCCTGTACAGTTACAACATTGGCATCTACCCAACAATGTGGAAAATTGCCCAGGTATGCCCTGTACACAAAAAGCAGGACAAATCCAACCCGCCAATTATCGCCCAATCAGTCTACTTTCGATCATCAGTAGAGTGGTGGAAGGGGTTATCAACAGTGCTATTAAGCAGCACCTGCTCAGCAATAACCTGCTCAGTGACGCCCAGTTTGGGTTTTGCCAGGGTCACTCAGCTCCCGACCTCATTACAGTCTTGGTTTAAACCTGAACAAAAGAGCTGAATTCCAGAGGTGAAGTCAGAGTGACAGCCCTTGACATTAAGGCTCCATTCGACCGGTTTTGGCAGCAAGGAGTTCCAGCAAAACTGGAGTCAATGGGTATCAGGGGGCAAACTCTCTGCTGGTTGGAGTCATACCTGGTACATAGGAAGATATTGTGGTTGTGGAGGGTCGGTTATCTCAGCTGCAGGACCTCTCTGCAGGAGTCCCTCAGGGTAGTGTCCTGGGCCCAACAATCTTCAGCTGCTTCATCAATGACCTTCCCTCCGTCATAAGGTCAGAAGTTGGGATGTTCGCCGATTATTGCACAATGTTCAGCACTGATCGTGACTCTGCAGTACATGTTCAAATGCAACAAAATCTGGACAATATCCAGGCTTGGGCTGACAAGTGGCAAGTAACATTCACGCCACACAAATGCGAGGCAATGACGATCACCAACTAGAGACAATCTAACCATTGCCCTTGACATTCAATGGTGTTACTATAACTGAATCCCCCACTATCAACACCCTTGAAGTTGCCCTTGACCAGAAACGCAACTGGACTCACCGCATAAACACAGTGGCTACAAGAGCAGGGCAAAGGTTAGGAATGCAGCGAGTAACTCACCTCCTGGAATTCCATCCCTAATGGCATTGTGGGCCAACCCACAGCACGTGGACTGCAGCTTTTCAAGGTGGCAGCTCACCACCACCTTCTCAAGGTCAATTAGGGATGGGCGATAAATGCTGGCCAGCCAGCGACGCCCATGTTCCACAAATGTATAAAACATCATATTAAACCTTTTTATTTAATGTAATTATACCCTGGATGTTCCTCTCAATTAGAAATAATGTAGAAGAGCAATATGTTTTTCCCAATAGGAAATTTATATTTAATTAGATTTGTATGTTATTGCATTCTTCTACAACCCCTTTGAAAGGCTGTTAGTTAGTGACATGAAACCTGATGAAGAAATTTAATAATTTTACAACAGTGCAGTTTAAATTACCATCATCTGTCATAGTGTTCTTATGCCTGTTATATCGCCAATTATACAGAAGCAATGATATTTGAATATATCAAATCTAGTTAGGGCAGACAATGAGTTAGCACACAGGAAAAGGGGGAAATGGGTGAGTCAGGGCTTAAAAAATGAATTAGATAAAGCCTGCAACTGGGCAAAACAGGGGCAGTTTAAATTCCACATTAATAAGTTTATAAATTTCTCCACATTTAAAGGATAAATGTTAATAAATAATATTTAAACTGTTGAATGATGGCAAATGATGGGTGACTGTGTGCAGATTGCACATTCTCCTCATGTCTGCATGGGTTTCCTCCCACAGTCCAAACATGTGCAGGTTAGGTTGATTGGCCATGCCCCTTAGTGTCAGGGGGATTATCATGGTAAATATGTGCGGTTATGGGGTTAGGAGCTGGGTGGGATTGTTGTCGGTGCAGGCTTGATGGGCTAAATGGCCTCTTTCTGCACTATACGGATTCTATGATTCTATGAAAACCAGATGAAGGTGACGTTGAAAGGGATATGGGGATATTAGTGATAGGTCACAGAGTGGGCCCAGAACTCTGTAGCCTTGGGGGTCATCAATGCAATATAATATGGGCAGGCACATGAAGAATTTGAAACAAGACCAGTCCCCACTACATTTCATATGATTTGCTTCCCACTATTTATGCACAAGCGTCACTGGATGGCCCAGCATTACTACGGATGCTGGCTTGGCATTCAAAATTTGAAAAGCTCATTTTAATTGGCTTCCAGCAAATTTTGGACAAGGTCAAATTGCATCTAATCATCCAAGATCTGTCCTCAAATACACTTCCCAGGGTCAACATTTTATTAAACAATTTTTTGTTATTTGTTCTCAAACATAAATGCGTAATAAATAGGAGCAGGAATGAACCTTAGGCATGAGCCTACTCCACCATTCAAAAATCTCATGGCTGATCTAATCTGGATTTAACTCTATATTCCTACCTGTTCCACATAAACCTTGTAAGTCAAACATCTGTCTAACTCAGTCTTGAAGACATTCAATGACTCAGACTCCACTGTCCTCTGGGGTGGAGAATTCCAAAGATTCACCACTCAGTAAACAAGTGAAGAAATTCCTCCTAATCTACATCCAAAATGGGAAACCCCCTGTTCCGAAACTGTGTCCCCACTTCTAGGTAACCCCTAGGTAACCCCACCCCCAAGGATCCTTTCAGCATCTACCCTGTCCAACTCCCTCAGAATGACATACATTTCAATAAAATCACTTTGCATTCGTCACCCAGAGAGTGGTCAGCCTGTGGAATTCACTAACACAGAAAGCAGTCGAGGCCAAAACATTGAATGTTTTCAAGTAGCAGTTAGATATAGCACTTGAGGCGAAGGGGAACAAAGGATATCTTAAGCAATGACAAGACAGAGTACAGGAAAGAGATAGAGAACCTGGTGAACTGGCGCGACAACAATAATCTCTCCCTCAATGTCAACAAAACGAAGGAGATAGTCATCAATTTCAGGAAGCGTAGTGGAGAACATGCCCCGGGCTACATCAAAGGGGATGAAGTAGGAATGGTCGAGAGTTTCAAGTTTTTAGGTGTCCAGATGACCAACAACCTTTTCTGGTCCCTCCATGCTGACGCTGTCGTTGAGGAAGCCCACCAAAGCCTCTACTTTCTCAGAAGACTAAGGAAATTTGGCATGTCTACTACGACTCTCACCAACTTTTACAGATGCACCATAGAAAGCATTCCATAGCGTGGTATGGCTCCTGCTCTGTCCAAGACCACAAGAAACTACAAAGAGTCATGAACGAAGCCAAGTCCATCACGCAAATCAGCCTCCCACCCATTGACTCCATCTACACTTCCTGCTGCCTCAGAAAAGCAGCCAGCATAATTAAGGACCCCACGCACCCTGGACATACCCTCTTCCACCTTCTTCCATCGGGAAAAAGATATAAAAGTCTGAGGTCACGTACCAACCAACTTAAGAACAGCTTCTTCCCTGCTGCTGTCAGACTTTTGAATGGACCGACCTCGCATTAAGTTGATCTTTCTCTACACCCTAACTATGACTGTGACACTACATTTTGCACTCTCTCCTTCTCTATGAATGGTACGTTTTGTCTGTATAGCGCGCAAGAAACAATACTTTTCACTGTATACTAATACATGTTACAATAATAATCAAATCACTTGCCCTGGGATTCTCCAGTCCCGCTACAGTGATTGGAGATTTGGCTGCACGCCAAATTCTCCATCCTCGCTGGCAGTGGCAGCGGGGCATGAATGTCCAGAGAACTCTGGCCGTAGTCTCTTTTCACTGTATGCTAATACATGTGACAATAATAAATCCAATCAAATCAAAGGAAGATGGGATCAGGCTATTGAGTTAGATGATTGGCCATGATCATAATGAATGGCGGTGCAGGTTCAAAGGGCTGAATGGCCTCCTCCTGCTCCTATTTTCTATGATTTGGTTTTGATTTGATTTGATTATTATTGTAACATGTATTAGTATACAGTGAAAAGTATTGTTTCTTGCGCGCTATACAGACAAAGCATACCATTCATAGAGAAGGAAATTAGAGAGTGAAAAATGTAGTGCTACAGTCATAGCTAGGGTGTAGCGAAAGATCAACTTAATGCAAGGTAAGTCCATTCAAAAGTCTGACAGTCGGTTGGTACGTGATCTCAGACTTTTGTATCTTTTTCCCGGTGGAAGAGAGAATGTCCGGGGTGCGTGGGGTCCTTAATTATGCTGGCTGCTTTGCCGAGGCAGCGGGAAGTGTAGCCAGAGTCAATGGATGATATGTTTTTAAACTCCAAGAGATCTCTGATTTCTGAGAGGGGATATCTTCTGTTATTTTGTGATATGTCCATTAGAGCCGCTTGCCTCACGGATAGAAACATTATAGAAAAACATAAATGTTCTCTGCACCTCCTAGCAAATGGCCACAGGATGGAAATCCGAATGCAGTTTGCCAGACTGCATTCACAATGGAATTTGATAAATAGCACAGGGAGACCACTGTGTGAAAATAAGAAATGAGTTATGAAGCTATTTATTAAATCTTTTATGATGAATTTCTTTATTTACTGGTAATCCATCATAAAACCAAAGGTGTGTAGTACAATACAATACATTTATCTATCTTTAGCATCTTCCCATTTTATATCAGCCAATTTCTGTCATATTCAACATTACCATGATGCAACAATTTGAAAAACCAAGGAATATGATGTCAACGTAATTATCTGTTTGCAAACATCTTTGTTTATCAAGGCTGCTTGGCAAAGTGGTTTCTTTCCCCCATTTCCATCACTTAGGGTGTACTAAACTCAATCAATAGTCGAGCACTTAGCTGAGCCAGGAGCAAGACAAGATTGGGATGGGCAACAGAGTGCATAAGTGAGTCAGGAAGAGGATGAGACTCAAATGGGAAATGGAGCAGGAAAAATCAGGAAGAGAACAAATCTTTGGTGAAGAGCAGAAAGAATGCTCTGAGAGCAAGATCAGAAACAAAATTTAAGACTTATCGTTAGTTGGATCTTTTACTACACTGGACTTTAAATAATTGCTCTTATAAGGATATCTTCAACCTCTGAAACATATTTTAATCTTGGGAAACTTGAGGAGGACAATGATGTTGCAAAATTAACCATTTTCCACTTCTTTAGGTTCCAATAAAGGAAATGATCAGAAACAGCAAAGAACCCCCAGACGCACCCAACCACCGAAGACATTGAATACACCTGAAGATAGTACCTACTACAACCTCATTCATGTAAGTCAACAAGCAGCTGATTTTGTTATGCTTATGATAAGGACTGGAGAAAGACAGGAGAAAGGGAACTTACTTCCTCTCACCGCATATCTGTAAGTAGAAGTGTTTTAAATGATTTTTCAAGTATGGTGTGATTTTCCAAACCCTTGGGGTGCGATTTTACCAGCCGGTCATGCCACACTCCAGCTGCAGCGATGGGAAAATCCCGCTGGCGTGAACGGTGGTAACATTCCGACTTTAGTTTGTGTGATTAAATTTGCTAATAACACGCAGCAAACTCATGTTATTGATTTAGAAGGTTAGTTTATTTCACATTCAAGTTCTGGGCAGGAATGTTAGCAATGTCCCACTTCACTACACATGCACAGATACACATATACACACACACACAAATGTACACAAACACGTGTGTACACATGCATGCCTGCACACATACACATGCACACGTGCACACACACACTAAAGGAGGGGATAGAAAAAGAAGTTTTATAACAATGGACATTAACAGTGCAAGAAATACAAAATAAATACTTGTTCATGTTATTTTGAGAGTCCAGATTCAGAATCCAATGAGGAATTCTATCACATTTGAGTTTGAGTTCAGCTGGCTGAAGAGTGGAGTTGTAGAATTCGCTTTACAGTTGGTGGTGAAGTAGGTGCTCAGAGATTGGGTCAGTTCTGCAAGTGATGATAGGAAATTTTCCACAAAGGCAGGCTTGAGGAGCAGGCTTTGTTTTGCCTGCGGGGTTTCTTGGTGGTACAGTCGATGTTAAACAGCAGTCTGTGTGTGAGGCTAAAGATGTAAAGGAACAATTCTCCCAAAACAAAACAAAGTGCTGCTACAAATGGGAAAACTGGTGCATTTCCCATTGGCCCTGGCATTCAATGGCACTTGGAAATTTCTTTGGAGAGGGACAAGTATTGCACAGCCCATGGGAGGGGCAGGGCCTACAACTCTGACCGGTCCTGTCCCTCAGAGATCAAGGCGCTCTTTTTAAAGGGTGCCCTGATTTCAAATTACAGTGATAGCTCCCCCCTGACACTCATCACAACCTCTGCATTCAAGGGGAACATCCCCAACTGTTCAACACACAGAGGTAGTTCCTTGAGTAAGATACTAAACGGATGCTAATAAGTGCTGATCAGGTTGTCACTTCTTCTGGTCAAGAACTTGATCTCGCCAGGGTGAGTGGGCCGAAACCTCACAATGGGTTTGAGATATAGCAAATAATTAGGAATGCTAATAGAACGCTAATGTATATTGCAAGGGGAATTGAATACAAAACTAAGGAGGTTATACTTCAGTTATATGTGGCATTGATTAAACCACATTTGGAGAACTGTGTACAGTATAATTATTTAAGGAAGGATGTAAATTCATTGAAAACAACTCAGAGAAAGTTTACTGGACTAATACCCGGAATGGGCAAGTTGTCTTATAAAGAAAGGTTGGAGATGCTAGGCTTGCAAGTAGAGAAGAGTACAGATGACTTGCAACAAGTAAGATTCTGAGGGGTCCTGGCTGGATGAATGTAGTGGACATTTCCTCTTGTGAAAGAATCTAGAACCGAGGGTCAAAGTTTAAAAATAAGGGGTCGTTCATTTAAGACAAGGGTGAGGAGATGTTTTTCTCTGAGGCTTTTCTGTGAGTCTTCCTTCCTCAAAAGGCAGTCGATGCAGAGTCTTTGGATGTTTTTAAGGCAGAGGTAGATAGATTTTTGATAAGCAAGTAGGTGAAAGGTTATCAGGTGTTGGAGGGAATGCAGAGTTGAGGTTACAATCAGACCAGCCATGATCCTATTGAATAGTGGTGCAAGCTTGAGGGTCCTAGTGGCCTACTCCAGCTCCTAATTCATATACTCGTGTGTCTCTCTCTGCACTGTATCATCCCATGAGTCTACGAAACCTTGGCTCATTGCCATCATGACAGGACCTTTGCATGTAAACATACTTAAGTAAATCTCAAGTCTGGTGCTTACCAGAAATATGATTTTCAATCTGGCCTGAGGTTCTATGTTAACCTTCTGTAAGTATGAAATGAAAAATGTTAAGTAAGTCCTTGACATCAATATTTATCATTTGCTGCCTCTCCAGTGCCCAGGGGATATTTTGCAAAACAATAAACTGTCACACTGAGAAAAAGATGCCTTTACTTTTATCTGTCTATGTGTTCATTAAATGTAGCGAAAAGAACAATGTCAACTATCTAAGCTTGGGTAATGTTGGGAACGCAGCCAGGTTTTGACTATCTAAATGCCTCAAGGCTTTGCACAGTGTAATTTTCATTGGGTGGAAAATATATGCTCAAAGTGTATAAAGTCAATGTAACTTTCCTAAAGTGTACATTTAGACATTTCTAATTAGAGTGATTGCAAGAAAGCAGAGCAGAATGATCTGTACGCTAAGAAACATAAAATAATTTTTATACAGATGTGCACCCTTAAAAAAACAACTCAAGTCAATGCAAGATTAACTGTCTTGTACCAAACATGAAGGTTTCAACATTTTTAAACATCTGCAATTTTGTTCTGTGATCTTTCTATTGAGATATATCGGGCGCAATCTCCCGGCCCGGTTCACCATGGACGCAAAAATCCCGTTATGGATGCTAAATCTCACCAGAGAGCCAAAATGGGATTTGCACCGGCGACATCTCGGTTTGAGATTTTCCCCTGTCCCCCTACCGGTAACGTGACCAGGTTCACGCCCACTGAGGTCATGATCCTGATTTCCAAGACCTTACATAAATTTTATTATAATTAAAGGGCTTTACACCGTAGCATCTGCCCACGACATATCCTAGTCCCTGGTGGCGTGACATCACGCTGGCAGTGTGACCTCATGCTGGCAGTGTGACCTCATGCTGGTGTGAATCGCTACTGCTTTTCAAGAGTAAAAGCCAGTTGTGATGACTACACCAGGGGGCTCAGAGCTGCCTGGAGACTATGGGGGTTCAGGGACAAGACCAGGGGGCACATGAAGAGGACAGTGCCAAGGGGGCTCGGTGGGGGCGGCGGGGGGGGGGGGGGGGGGTCAGTAACCCTCCTCCCATTGGGAGGGTGTTCCCCTTATGTGTGGTGGGAGAGGGGAGAACCCCAATGACTGCAAGGGGGTGAAGGGAGAGCCCCAGTGACTGCAAAGGGGGACGTTCCCCGATGTTAGCATTGTATAGGGGGGTGTACTCCGATGTTTGCGGGGGGATGGACTATCTTTGTGGTGAGGAGTCCCGATCTCTGTGGGGAAAGGGGGGCCTTAAATGTTACTTTGAGATCAAGGTGCCCTTTAAAAAGTGCGCTCCTACATCAGAATCCTCACTTTGCTGGCATGTTTAGGCCCTGCCTCCCCCAGCTGGCTGTGTGATCCTCACCAGTACTCTGAAATTACACAGAGTGCTCATTGATCAGATGGGAAAGGGGTCTGTGAAGCCGCCGAGTTTCACACAGCTTCTCTCACCTGATCCGGCACTCTGTGCAATTTTGGGAAAATTCTGCTCATCGTCTCACAAGATATCTCATGTGCACTCATACACATCGTGACAATACCAATGTAATATCCAGCCCAGAGAATGGATCCAATATAGATTCTTTAGGTCCCCTCTTCTTCCCACAGTCCAAAGATGTGCAGATTATGTTAAATTGCCCTTAGTGTCAGGGGGATTAGTAGGGTAAATAAGTAGGTTACGGGAATGAGGCCTGGGTGGGATTGTCGTCGGTGCAGGCTTGATGGGCCGAATAGTCTCCTGCACTGCGGGGATTCTCGGATTTTAGCTCAATATGAAACTGCAAGATGAAAGAGTAAAAGAATACTCATGGCATTCACATGTCTATGCTTCTGTGCGTTATTTCCTATGCCAAAGGCCAGTTCTGTAACTTCACTCTGTTGAAGAACTCCTCATCAATTGCATTCTTCAGAGACTTAACCATCTTTTCCCAGCCTTTTTGCAGATTTATAATAGGCAGAAGTTAGTTATTTATTGGGAAATCTTCTGGTTATATCATTTTGTACAAGCACTCACCCAGTGAAAAATTCCCTCTTGTATCTACCCAATCTATTATCCATCACTAACATACTTAAGATGTGAGGGGCAATTGTCCACTGGCTAAGTATTCACACCAACAGATTGCCAATCAGAACATCTCCCTTATAATATTTAGAAAAATTAACTCCTGGGGTATTAAACAATGACTGAGAGCTGGGTCTCCAAAATGAGGAAAGGTCTTTAGGAACATCCAGCTCAAACATGAGTTGAGTCACTGTACCAGTGATATCCTTTAAGGGGTGATGTCCGGGGGACATGTGACCGAATTTCACACTGGGGCAGGAGCATGCTGAGTGCAGGCTTTTACCATCAGAATCGACCTTGGAGTTGAATGAAGAAGACACATATTGAAGCACTCTGCACATAGTTGGATTTTGGGTCGCCAATCATTACGCTTATCAAAGTCACCATTCCAGTAATTTTTTTCCAGCTTTCTCCATTCCAAAATCAAACCATAGGCGGAATTTTACCGGCACGCCGGCCCCAGAATCGGACATGCGAGGCGGTAAAATTCCAGTCCATGTGTCTGTACTCCCCATTGAATCTTTAAAATGTCTGCTTGCTTTTCCCATGTTTTGACTCAAGTCAATATTTCCAATGGCAATGGGCAGTTCTGTAACTTCAACCTGTTGAAGAACTCCCCATCAAGTCAGCGCTGGTATGTACTCAGTCAGCGGAGAGCATCCCACGAATGGCCAACTCACAACTACTTCCTCGGTTATTGCGAAATGCCGATTCTATCCAAGCAGCCTCTTTGAAATATGGATGGTCCCTTTTGTAATGAACAGCATCGAAGCAGGTTGGATGAAGAAAGTAACAATATTTTCCCTTTAATAAGCTGATATTTTTGAGCTGGGGGCTTGTACTCAAGCCGAAATGCTCAGAGAGCGTTCCCTCTCAAATTTCGTTAACTTACTCTTACATATTGAAGGTTCTAAGATAATTTGTAGGAAGGAGTTTTTCCAGGGTCTGAACAGTGATGTAGTGGTATTGTCAACGGGCTGGTAATCAAGAGAACCTGGGTGATACTGTCGGGGAAAAGCAAATCACTGCGGATGCTGAAATCTAAAACAAAAACAGAAAATGCTGGAAAATCTCAGCAGCTCTGACAACGTCTGGAAAGAGCGAAAAGAGCTAACGTTTTGAGTCTGGATGACCCATTCAGACTGGAGACATTAGCTCTATTCTCGCTCTCGTAATGCTCTGGGGACCTGGTTTCAAATCTCACCATGGCAGATGGTGAAATTTGAATTTGTTACAAGTCTAATAATGACCACGAAACCATTGCCAATTGTCATAAAAACCCATCTGGTTCACTAATGCCCTTCAGGAAAGGAAATCTGCTGACCTTACTCGGTCTGGCCTACATGTGACTCCAGATCCAATGTGGTTGATTCTTAAAATCATGGAATCATAGAATCGTACAGCGCACAAGAGGCCCTTCGGCCCATCGATTACACACCGCCACATCAGAAACATCTGAACTCCCACCTAATCCCATCTGCCAGCACTTGGCCTATAGCCCTGAATGTTATGATGTGCCAAGTGCTCATCCTGATACCTTTTAAAGGCTGTGAGGCAACCCACCTCTGCCACCCTCCCAGGCAGCGTATTCCAGACTGTAAGAGGAATTTTCTCAGGGTGTCCCACTGGGGACTCTTGTATTCAGCCGAACCCAGCTAACACAAAGACTTTGTGAAAGACAGGATGCAGTTGAAAACATTATTTATTTGACCAGCATGTATTGGGAGACAGATGGTCAAAGGATTCTAACCTCTTTCTAATGTTACATCACACGAGCACAATAGTTATACATTTCTGAAGATTCGAACTTCCCGCCCCACCTGTCATCCAAGCTGGATGGTCCAATTACATTAATACACTTTATTTACTTCGGCGTTGACCCTTTGTCAAAGCACAAAGGGTCACCTGGACTCGAAATGTCAGCTCTTTTCTCTCCTTACAGATGCTGCCAGACCTGCTGAGATTTTCCAGCATTTTCTCTTTTGGACTCTTTCCCCCCGTTGCCTAGTAACTTTACTTATGCAAATCTGGTCGGTTCCAGGGTCGCTCCTAAGATCTGCAATCCTGAGAACAAGAAGGGAATCATCTTCCCTGTCTGTTTTCCTGTCCCCTTATCACTGGAGGCTGAATTGCAGTTATATTTTACAGCTAGAAGCTGACTCATAGAATCATAGAATCATAGAAACCCTACAGTGCAGGATGAGGCCATTGGGCCCATCGAGTCTGCACCGACCACAATCCCACCCAGGCCCTACCCCATATCCCTACATATTGTACCCGCTAACGCCTCTAACCTATGTATCTCAGGACACTAAGGGGCAATTTTAACATGGCCAATCGACCTAACTTGGACTGTGGGAGGAAACCGGAGCACCCGGAGGAAACCCACTCCTTCCATTCATTTCAAAAATCTTGGTATTGTACATGCCTGGCCTGCCCCTGATGATAGGGTATATGCTCTATACTTCTTTGTTCCAAAAGAATACGGTCTGTCTAACTAAACCTGTTTCCCATTATGCCAAGGGGTAAACTGTTTGTTGGCCAAAGCTCACAAGAAAATACAGTTTAAATCTATAATGCTTGTTCAAAAATAATTAAATGTGTGCTTGTACAGACAGTACCTTCCTATAGCATACAAGTGAGGTACATTGTGATACCTTTGATATATAAGGCATACTGTGGGTCCCTATTTTAAACGAATCTACTTTATTTTAATCGTCTCAGAAAGCAAGGGTTTCTGTATCCCCCGCTACACAGACCACCATCACCCTCACACACACCCCCCCCCCCCCCCCTCCCCACGGCCCGCAAATATTCTGCCCCTCACCTTGAAACTATTTCCCCTCATGACTGACCCTTCAACTAATGGGAACAGCCGCTCCTTATCCACTCTGTCAATGTCTCTCATAATGCCCTCTGAAATGACAGCAAGCCAATTAGTTCAATAAATGCTGTCCCAGCCAGTGACACTCACATTCAATGAATGAATAAAAACAAAGCATGCGATCTTACTGGCTGTTCACACCACACTCCTGCTGCAGCGAAGTTGGAGAATTTGGCACCCAGCCAAATCTCCGTTCACTGCAGTGGGATGGGAAAATCCCGTCAGTGTGAACAGTCGTAACATTCCAGCCTAAACCTCTGAAGGAACCCACCCAAGGTAGATAAATCCCCGGGACCTGATGAAGTGTATCCCAGGACATTGTGGGAGGCTAGGGAGGAAATTGCGGGTCCCCGAGCAGAGATATTTGAATCATCGATAGTCACAGGTGAGGTGCCTGAAGATTGGAGAGTGGCAAATGTTGTGCTTTTGTTTAAAAAGGGCCGCAGGGAAAAGCCTGGGAATTACAGGCCGGTGAGCCTCACATCTGTGGTGGGTAAGTTATTGGAAGGTATTTTGAGAGACAGGATCTACAGGCATTTAGAGATGCAAGGAGTGATTAGGGACAGTCAGCATGGCTTTGTGAGTGGAAAATCATGTCTCACAAATTTGACTGAGTTTTTTGAAGGGGTAACCAAGAAGGTAGATGAGGGCAGTGCAGTTGATGTTGTCTACATGGACTTTAGCAAGGCCTTTGACAAGGTACCGCATGGTAGGTTGTTGCATAAGGTTAAATCTCACAGGATCCAGGGTGAGATAGCTAAATGGATACAAAATTGGCTTGATGACAGAAGCCAGAGGGTGGTTGTAGAGGGTTGTTTTTCAAACTGGAGGCCTGTGACCTGTGACTCAGGGATCGGGGCTGGGTCCACTGTTATTTGTCATTTATATTAATGATTTGGATGAGAATATAGGAGGCATGGTTAGTAAGTTTGCAGATAACACCAAGATTGGTGGCATAGTGGACAGTGAAGAAGATTATCGAGGATTGCAACGGGATCTTGATCAATTGGGCCAGTGGGCTGACGAATGGCAGATGGAGTTTAATTTAGACAAATGCGAGGTGATGCATTTTGGTAAATTTGAACCAGGGCAGGACTTACTCAGTTAATGGTAGGGCGTTGGAGAGAGTTACAGAAGAAAGAGATCAAGGGGTACAGGTTCATAGCTCCTTGAAAGTGGAGTCACAGGTGGACAGAGTGGTGAAGAAAGCATTCAGCATGCTTCGTTTCATTGGTCAGAACATTGAATACAGGAGTTGGAATGTCTTGTTGAAGTTGTAAAAGACATTGGTAAGGCCACACTTGGAATACTGTGTACAGTTTTGGTCACCCTACTATAGAAAGGATATTATTAAACTAGAAAGAGTGCAGAAGAGATTTACTAGGATGCTACCGGGACTTGATGGTTTGAGTTATAAGGAGAGGCTGGATAGACTGAGACTTATTTCTCTGGAGCGTAGAGGTCTATAAAATAATGAGGGGCATAGATCAGTCAATATCTTTCCCCAAAGGTAAGGAAGTCTAAAACTACAGGGCATAGGTTTAAGATGAGAGGGCAGAGATACAAAAGGGTCCAGAGGGGTAATTATTTCATGATGTGGAGATGCCGGCGTTGGACTGGGGTAAACACAGTAAGAAGTTTAACAACACCAGGTTAAAGTCCAACAGGTTTATTTGGTATCAAAAGGCAGACAAGCTTTCAGAGCCCTAAGCCCCTTCTTCACAAGAAGGGGCTTGGGGCTCCGAAAGCTTGTGTGGCTTTTGCTACCAACTAAACCTGTTGGACTTTAACCTGGTGTTGTTAAACTTCTTACTGCAATTATTTCACACAGAGGGTGGTGAGTGTCTGGAACAAGCTGCCAGAGGTAGTAGTTGAGGCAGGTACAATTTTGTCTTTTAAAAATTGTTCAGTTACATGGATAAGATGGGTACAGAGGGATATGGGCAAATGCGGGCAATTGGGACTAACTTAGGGATTTAAAAAAAGGGCAGCATGGACAAGCTGGGTCGAAGAGTCTGTTTACATGCTGTAAATCTCTATGATTCTATGACTCTAAATGAATGGAGGAAACCTTTGCAGGCTCCCCAAAAGACATGCATTTTGACGTACTTGGTTCCATAATAATGGCTGCCCCCAGACATCCAACAGTGATTGTAGAGTCAAGAGTCCCTTCTCTTATATCTCAAACAGCAGAATTCATTCGACAGAACAGGTTAGGAGAGGTAAAAAGACTGATGAATGTCTAATGTTTAATTTTTATAGGTGGAATTGTAAACACATTCTTTATGCATAGAGTTACAATTTCAGGACTAATATCTGAGGACATGTCCCCACTAGCACGAATATAGACCAAGGTAGAAACACATTGAGACTTGGTAGCAGCTTTGACATTTTTCTTAATAACTTTGAGGAAATCATACTCAGGCAGCAAAGACAATACTGGACTTCTATAAATCTGCAGAAGTGCAATATTTCTGTAAGTGATTCTTTTATGTTTCTTTATTAACAGAGGTCCGTGCAAGATGGGAAACGAAGACCTCGGAAAGACAGGTATCCTGACCATATTCCTCCAGTCTAAGAGCACAACACAGTTAAGCCAGTTGGAATACTGAGTTTCATGGGGAAGATTGCTACCTGTAGTGAACTGTGAACCTGTTATTTATACATGTATTCAGAAAGTTGGTCGAGTAGCAAATCGAAATAAAACCTTTCTTCCAGGTTGTCAAAAGATTTATTTCGTAACAGGGAACAACAATTTCTCACCAAGATGATATGGTGCAGTGTCAGGGTCACATTCCTGTAATTCTTCCGATTTCTGAACTCAGCAATGTTGCTCGAGTTGAGCTGAGAAAAGGGATTCCCTTTCAGGAGGGAGAGATTCCCGGGGTGATAACCCCTCCAGGATCCCCCCCACACATTTCATTCAGGTAGCAGCACGGGGAAAACAGTCACATTAATCGGAGGGAGAGGATTTTATATTTCGAAAATTCAGTTTTGTTAATTGGGTTTGGTGAGTTTGGTGAATTCACTGAATTAATTGATGTTGATGCTTTCTAAAGATCTTCAAAAACCTTAACTTGCCTATTAAATTTTGTCTTGGTAAAAACAAGAAGATTCTCGTAGTTATTCACCATTGCTTTAGAAATACATATACTAAATACAAATACTATTAATGGTAACCTTTATATTTTGCAGCGATGTGTAATAATTTCCAAAATATAAAATATCAATCCAGCCTATTAAAATTCTCCAACCTCCTCCCCAAAATAAGAATGATTGATTCTGACTGTTTTGACTTGACGACTTGACGAGCGGTCATCCTGACTCGAAACGTTGGCTCGATTCTCTCTCCACAAATGCTGTCAGACCTGCTGAGACTTTTTGAGCACTTTTTGTCCCCAGACTATTAGCCTGGGCCTCTGGATTACCAGTCTAGCAACATTACCACTAGGTCACCATCTCCCCCAAAACAAAGGACAAACAACCTAAACAACCTGATTCACGACCAATCATTTTCTGACCCCTCCAAAGTTGATTTCACTCCCAGAGACGTGTCTCATTCATGATTTATGTTAAATCCTGGGTAAAATCCTGAACTGTTAGTTAATTCTGAACGAGTTTTAATTGCTTCACTCACTCAAATGTGTACATTACCATTCCCCTAGAAAGTTGCACGATGCAAGGAGTGAGTGGAACAAGTTAAGTCAGGTGATATAATTACAGTTAATATGCTCATTATTTTCTCTGTAGCCAAGTAAAGCTGCTGGATGCAGATGACCGTTACTACGGACAAATTACACCCAGTGATTCACTCTCTAAGGACAATCATGTTGAAGCGACAGAGAGAATGACATCTGCAAAACTCAGATCTACAACATCCAACAGGTAGATCTCCAGACTAGTGTGATTTCTCACAAGTTATAAAAATATAAAATCCATTTAAAAATGGCCATTAATGAGAAAGCGAGACTCATGTCAACATCTCCAACCTTAACAGATTCTCGTCCAGGCCTCAGAACCAGGGGACTCTTCGTTTCCCTCAGTCTTACCTTAATCCTGCAATTCACTGCCTTTTAAAATACCAATTCAAATGCTTATTTCAGCTTAGTCTATCCAGTGGAAATGGACCAATGGCAAACTTAAAATTTCTCTGGGCGGAGACTTCACAAAAAAATAACATGTGTCAGGATCTGACTGAAAGCTGGCTTGTTTCTCTCCAGAGAAACAGGCAGCTTTTGCCTACAGATCTAATCGTACTAATCAAAAAAAGCAGGGGCAAGGGGTGTGTTTCATGTGGGCATGTTGAGGGGCAGGACCTAAACAGGCTGGTAAAGCCAGCTGCACTGAGAAAGGGCATTCTGATCAGGCCTAGAAATAACTCCTCCCCCCCCCCCCCCCCCCCCCAGCACAGCACGGAGGTCTCAGAGGCTCCCCCATCTCTCCCCCACCCCCCAAACCCCCAGCACAGTACGGAGGTCGCAGGGCCTCCCAGATCTTCGACCACACTCTCCAACCCCTCATGAACAAAACCATCATCTCTCACTCCCGCCCTCCCCCCCATCAGAGCCGGCATCCTCCCCCCTAACCAGCAGTCATTGCCAGCATCTCCCCCTCTGTTAGCACTTTCCAGGTTTCATCAGATCTTGAACCCTGGCTGCCGATCTCGCGGATGGAGAGTGCAGGCTCAAGATCGCCTCACCTGTACCACCTGCTGCCCAGTTACCACTCTGCCCCGGCATCTACTCAGCACTTCCTCTGGTTGTTCCAGGTGGAAGCCTCATTACCATGTGCAAAGAGAGGTTATGTGACAAATACGGGACAACAAGGTAATTTAGAGGGACAATTGAACAGTGGAGAAGGAAGTCCCGAAAGCGAAAGTAAAGTAATTATTTTTATGGCACCAAAAAGGGGCAGAAGTGCTCCTTCACACTTTGCAAGAATAAGTGCGTCTACAGGCCTCGGTTTCTTCACTCCCCCTCACACCAGCAGGAATAACTGAGCATTCTACCCATTGGCTGCCTTTTCATGGCTGAGAGTTAAAACCTACCCGTATTGCTATCAATTAACTGATATTTCCTCATTCATTTTGAGTCGGCGAACTTGCCGGAAAAGAACAGAGTTCTGTTTTGTTAAGAAAGTAGGGTGAACATAATTAACTCGACCATAAAATAGCTATCATTATCAAGTTATCATTAGGTAAAGAAAAACTCTGCTGAATGGGTTCATTGTGAAATTTTACTGCTGCGTGATTTTAGTGCAACCAGAAAAATAGATTTTAAAACAATTGACAACTTTGATCATATTTGCACACATCTGAGTGGCAAGAATTCTTAACATGTTGTAGCATTAACTTTGCCTGGTATGTTTTATGTGACTATAATGGATTTATTTGAATGTTGAAACAATTTTTGCTGTAACAGTATCAGTAGTGTAATTGGTGCCTGACAGTTTGAAATATTGGAAGGATATTCTGGCCGGTTTTGTGAAGATCTTACAGACCCAGACCATGTTCAAATTACTTTTGGTTACATCAGTTGACTGCAAATTATCTTGCAAAATCATTTCTCCGTCAAGAGGCATTCTACTGCGACATCTCATCTTCAAAACGAGTGATTGAGAGCAACCAGCAATACCTCAAATTGTGGAAAGTTGTGGTAGGGTCCCAGAATATTCTCACTTTTTTGTCAGAACGTTTCCTGTTATTATTTTCTTATGGATATATTCATCAACCAAAGCAAATTCACTGGAGGTAACTTTTATCAATATGTGAGGTGGAAAATGGGCTTCTGATTTGCTATTATTATTTTTTTCATAAATCAAAGTTAAAAGTACCCCCATTGTATTTTCTTTTTCCATTCACTTTTTCACCATTAGGGTTCACTTATATTCGCCTTGAAATTTCTGTTGCCAATACGAGTGGGCAAACACATAACACGTTCTTATGTCAGTCCCTGCTATTTGAACACAGACATTAACCTATCCTCACAGAATCATTACAGTACAGAAGAAGGCCATTTATCCCATAGAGTCCGCACTGGCCCTCTGAAAGAACTTTCTAACCATTCCCATTCCCCTGTCTTATTCCCATAACCTTGCACAATCTTTCATTTCAGACAGCAATCCAGTTCCCTTTCAAATATCTCGATCAAACCTGCCCCTCTCAGGAAGTTCGTTCCAGGCCCCAGCCAGCTTCTGAGTGAAAAAAATCCTCACTTGTGTTTTTACTCCTTTTGCCAATTATTTTGACTCTGGGCCCTCTAGTTCTTGACGCTGTCTTGAGTGGGAACAGTTTCTCACTATTTACCTTGTCCATACCCCTCAGGATCTTGAATGCCTCTATCAAGTCTCCTCTCAGCCTTCTTCTAAAACCATAGAAACAGAGAAAAGTTAAGAGCCCTTCAGCCCATCAAGACTGTGCCCACCAAAAAGAGAACATTTTCCAGCACCTGCTCCTTAGCCTTGCAGGTTTCAGCACTTCAGGTGAAGATCCAGGTACCTTTAAAATGAGTTGAGTGTTTTAGCCTTAACCACTGACTTAGATGATGAATTCCAGTCCATCCCTGGGTGAAAAAGATTTTCTAATCCTTCTACCAATCACCTTAAATCTATGCCCACTGGTAATTAACTTCTCAGTTAGGGAAAACAGGTCTTTCCTGTCTACCCTATCGGGGGCCTCAGTTTTTTACACCTCAATTTTGTCACCCGTCAGCCTCCTCTATTCTGAGGGAAACAATCGTAACCTGTCCAATATTTTCTCCAAGGAAAAGAGTCCCAACCTCTCCAATCTATCATCAGAGTTCTGTTCATTATCCCTGGAATCATCCCTGTGAATCTCCATTGTACACTCTCTAGTGCCCTTGCACCCTTCCTCAAGTATAGCACCCAGAACTGAGTACTCCAGGTGAGGTCTAACTAGTGTCTTATACAAGATCAACATGACCTCCTTACTCTTGTGCTCAATGCCACTATTAATAAAGTCTAAAATATTATATATTTTATTAACTGCTCCTTCAACATGCTGTCATATTTAATGACTTTAAGCTCCCTCTGTTCCGGCTCCTCCTTCAGTTTCTCCCTTTATTTCATACTGATTCTCTATAGTCTTTCTGCCAAAATGAATCACCTCACTCTTCTCTGCATTGAACTTCACCTGCCACTTGTTTGCCCAGTCTACCAACATGTCTATGTCCTTTTGAAGTTTAAGACTATCCTTGCCACAGTTGCTGTTTCCAATTTTCGTATCATCCACAAATTTTGAAATCATGCTCTGCACACCAGAGTCTAGATCATTAATATTAATCAGGAAGAGCAAGGGTCCCAAAACTAACCCCTGGGGAACTCCACCACAAACCTTCCTCCAATCTGAAAAACACAATCGCTGCACTTTCTTGTCACTCAACCAATTTCTTATCCAAGTGCCTACTTTCATTTTTATTCCGTGAGCTCCAATTTTGCTCAGTAGTCTGTTGTGTGGCACTACATCAAATGCCTTTTGAAAATCAATATACACCACATCAACAGCATTGCCCTTATCAATCTTCTTGGTTATCTCCTCAAAACCTACAGCAATTTAGTTAAACATGATTTTCCTTAATTATCCTTCACTTATCGAAATGCCTATTGATTCCAACCCAAACTATAGTTTAGAGAAGTTTCCCTACCACTGAAGCCAGACTGACTGGTCTGTAGTTGCCGGCTTTATCCTTGCACCCCTTTTTGAACAAGAGTGTGACATTCACAGTTCTTTAGTCCTCTGGCACCACTCCTGTGTCTAAGGAAGACTGTAAGATTATCAGTAATAGCCCTGTAATTTCCATTCTCACTTCCCTCTGTGTCCTTGGATTCATCTCATCTGGTCCTGACACCTTATCAATTTTCAGTAAAGATAGCCTTTCTAACAACTCGTCCCTCTCAACTGTAAATTTTTCAAGTTACCAGTTACCTCCTCTCTCACCTAAGCCTCGATAGCATTATCTTCCTTTGTAAAGACAGATGCAAAATACTTGTTTAATACATCTGCCGTTTCTCCTGCCTTCAAGTGCAATTCTCTCTTTTTAATCCCAAATCCCTCTTTTACCACCATTTTATTATTTAATGCATATAGGAGACACTGGGGTTACCTTTTCCTGAAAGAGTTAAGGACTGTATTAAAATAGCAGTCTAAGCAATAATATAAGAGCACACTCATTTGTCCACTAACATTGCTAACTGTTGTGCCTCTGATTTATCTTTGTAATGGCCAGGTATAAAAACGAGCTGTAACTTTCCATTTGTTTTCTGAGTGTATGTTTTGTATATTTTGATTTAGGAACATAATAAAGTGGTTTCATTCCCCTCATAGAAAAAACATGTATTCCACGATATTCCCTTTAGTTATCAGTAAATTGTGTCCTGAAAATCTGTACATTTTTTGTACTGTCAATGCTATCCTAATAATATTCACATTTCTATACTGTGTTAGATTATTTTCTCCATCGATAAAATGGGAATTTTACAGAATCCAATCTATTTTATCATCAGGGAAATAATTCTGTCCAACAGAGAAAGCATGTTTTGAGAGAAGGTTGAGGACTTCCATTAAGATTATCTTGATGTCAATTATAAGAAGTTGATAACCACATCTCCACAGTTCTACACAGGAGGGTCCATTACAGCATGATATCTCCCTGCAAACATTCAATGCAAGTGTAATTCAGCATGTGCCCAGATAAAGGATGAGCTCAACTCTTCTCTGTCATGGGGTTTTCATTGGCACTGTAGACAAAGAAGTGCAGGCATCAATAACTGTGAGAGTTGTAACAAGTAACCTGTAAATGTGTGTTCATTTAAAGCATCCCTATACATGAATTAACTGAATTGTTATCTAAACAGATGCTGAATGAATTCTTAATTGCAAATGATCAATTAATCTCACATAGAAGCAAGTTCTGACATGTTTTCGCCCTGACAGCAAAAGGTGTCACAGCTGCAAAGTAAAGGAGTAGACGGGGTGGCCTGGTGGCACAGTGGTTCGCACTGCTGTCTCACAGCTCCAAGGACCCGGGTTCAATTCCAGCCTCGGGTCGTGGAGTTTGTACATTCTCCCTGTGTCTGCATGAGTTTCTTCCAAGTGCTCCGGTTTCTTCCCACAGTCCAAAGATATACAGGTTAGGTGGATTGGCTATCCTAAATTGCCCCTCGGTGTCCAAAAATGTGTAGGAGAGATGAATGTGTGAAGATAGGGTGGGGGGAGAGGGCCTGGGTAAAAATGCTCTGTTGGAGACTGTGCAGACTTGATGGGATGAATGGCCTCTCCTGCACTTTCGGGATTCTATGATTCTGTAATTATATGACACAGGGCCCAATTCTTATGGAGCTACAGTTCTGTAATCTTCTGCATTTTGGGTACTAATTTATTTGTGCTACTTTGCATCTTAGCCTCATTAAGGCCCCAGACCTGATGCAAAAATATTAATTGAACACCTGCCACAATATTCTGGGTGATTAGCCCAAGTTTTGCTCTTTTTGTTCATTTAAAATGGGGCATGTTCTGTGGTTAATTTTTTTAAAATTCTTTCATGGGATATGGGCATTACGAGCAAGGCAAGCATTTATTGACCATCCTTAATTGGCCATGAAGTGGATGGCTTGCTAGGCCATTTCAGAGGGCATTTAGGAGACAAACACTTTGCTGTGGGTTTGGGTCACATGTAGGCCAGACCAGCTAAGGACAGCCGATTTCCTTCCCTATAGGACATTAGTGAACCAGATAGGCTTTTACGACAATCGACAATGGTTTCACGCTGATCATATCAGACAATTGATTCCAGATTTTTCTTTAGATTGAATTCAAATTTCAACACCTGCCGTGGCGGGATTCAAATCCCACCACAGTAGATTGTGGCATTTGGATTCAATGCAAAAGTAAAAATGGAATTAAGAGTCTGATGACCACCATAAAACGATTGTCGATAAAACCCATCCGAAGCTCAAAAATGGACCAGGCCTTTAAGCTTTATCTTCAATCAACTATCATTTCAATATTTCAGACATGTTGATCATATGTTTTAAAAAAGAAACATTTGGTGCCTTTTTTCCCATTAGTAAACAAATGTGCCTTAGATTTTTGAAGAATGGATTTCATGGTTAAGGTGGTACAAGATGAAAGAAAGCATGCCATGGAGATCCGTCACCAGCTGAGCTTGGCACAATGACCAGCTAAAGACCAGGGATAATTGCCCGTCTCTGCTTTAGGTTAGTTAGGAGCCATGCCCAGCTCTTTGCCATCTGTAGCAAGGATGTCCAATGGCTGAAGCGCAACAAAGAGAGGGCAATGCCATCACTGTTATACCTGCTTATTCACAGCAACTCAAATAGGAATGAAATAGTTGACTGACACGTTTGTCTTGTTTTCAACCATGCAGTGTGAGGTGGCTGTCAAAAGAGACTTCCAACTTATAAATGTAATTGCATTAACCAAATTACAGCTCTTACTGATGGGCAACTATCAGTCAGTGACCAGTGGCTTTGAATTGAAGCCCTTGGAACATGTGACGGTGTTGAGACTTTCCATTATTGGTTGCAACTTGAATGTGTGCCCTGCTGAGGCATGTCTATGTATGAAGTGCATTGAAAGAGTTATAAGGAAGTGTACAATGCATATCAAGCAGGATGGTGGGCAGTATTTTGCATCATGCATTCTTGAGTCATCAATCTGGTTCCTTAAAGTATGCTGTCCTCTCTTGCAACTGTTCCTTGGTGCTGAAGGTCCTGACTGTGGAGCTTGACTGCCACCTCGTATCATACATGGTTTACAACTGCCTTGTGGAGAGGATTCTCCAGAGAGAAAAACAGAGTAAGCTTGATCTTCGACCATCTCTCCACAAACATACTGCAATGGGGTGGTTTTATCCACAGATTCTGTTCCATGTTTCAGGTTTTGATTTTCCTCAACCTCTATACTGAGTGACTTCACATCCTCTGTCATTTCAACCTCCATCTCAATTCCTCACGTTCACTCTCCTCTAATTTCACTGCCTCCTATCCTCCCCTATGCTCAGCCTTCCTGTAAACTCCCCAATCCATTTTTAAAGTCACCCACTTGGCCTTGCTATCTCACATAACCTCACTACTCCCAACATAACAATCACAGAGCCAACCATCTATCATCACTTTCTTGCATCACTCTCCACCAACATCCCCCTTGTCCCTCCCAATTTTACTTCCTTCTGCCAGGAATAAACTCCCTCCCATTTCACTTAAAAGTGCACTTTAAAAATCCCAATATTTACAACTATGATCTCTATGGCACTTTTGCAGCTACTGTTCTGCTCAACCGCCCCCTCACCTCTACCTTTGATGCCCTAGTCCCCATTTAAACCATTGCTGCCTCTCATCCTGGCCATTTCCCCTGGTACAACCTTCATTTCCACTCTCATAAGTCCAAGGGACACAGACCTGAAAGGATTTGTCAGCCATCCAGTGCCCAATCAGGAATTGCACTCATCTGTGAGAATTGCTCACTATTTCAGGGTCACTCTGGAAAGCGAAGATAACCATCAGCTTCATTTTTCCATCACAATCTATGCTGCTATACCCTTCTTCCCTGCCTACTCCACCATCATCTCTAACAACAAGCACAGGATCTCATGGACATTTTTATTATGAAGATTGAAATCAGTTACCTCTGCCACTTCTTTTTCATTCCTTAGCCCACCGAGCCACAATTTCTCTGAAGATCTCTCCTATCCTAACCTTGAACTTGCATCTTTCTTTATTCTCTTTCCTTTCACCTCATGCCATCTCTGAATGCACCTTGTCTATGAGACCCACCTCTAGCTCCCTCGACCCAATTCCCACTGAAATACTAACCACCCAACTTCCCTTCCTGGTCCCCATGTAGATTGACATTGTTCCTGAATCTCTGTCTTCAGGTATGTCCTCCTTCGAAAAACCATTGCTGGCTCCTCAGTCCCTGCGAGAGCACCCCAGCTCCAATCTCCAAATTCCTTAAATGTGTTGTCATCTCCCAAATCCATAGCTTCTTCCCAAGACCACTGTATTTGAATCTCCTCAGTCAAGTTTCTTCCCCTATCATGGTACTGAAATGGTATATATCAAAGACACAAATGACACCCTATAAGGCTGTGGTGAAGTTAAGCTCTCCCTCTTTGATCTTCTTGATCTATCTGCAACTTTTGACAATGCTCATTGCACCATCCACCTCCAATACTCTCCAGCTGGGTGGGACTGAATTCACCTGGTTCCATTCTTATCCATCTATTCATAACCAGAGAATCATCTAAATTAGCTTCTTGTCTTGCTGCCACATTGTAATCTTTGATGTTCCCCAAATTTCTCATCCCCATGCTGCCCCTCAGACACATCATCTAAAACACAGCATCGGTTTTCACATTTACACTAATGGCACCCAGCTTTACCTTATCACCAACACTATCTTGTCAATGTCTTTAATCTGTTAAACCTGTCTGCCAGCACTGGCTGAGCAAAAACTTCCTCCAACTAGATATATTGAAGACTGAAGGCCTTGCTTTCTCTTATGTCGTGTCGCTGTGCTTCCCTCGGAGCAGGAGTACAAACTCAGAGCACGAGTAGGACACTCAGCTCTTCGAACCCGCTCTACGTGATCATTCAACATGATCATGACTGATCTGACTATAACATCCCACCTACTCCTGGTACCCGTTCATCCCCTTATTTATCAAAAATCCATCTACGCCTGCTTAAAAACATTCAGAGTCTCTGCTTCCACTGCCTTTTGTGAAAGAAAGTTCCAAAGACTCATGACCCTCTGAGAGAGAAACATTTCTACTCGTCTCTCTCTTAAATGGGCAACTCTTTATTTTTAAACAGTGACTTCAGGTTCTAGATCCTCCCACAAGAGGAAACATCATCGAATCTCAGGAGCTTATGTTCTAATCAAGTTACCTCCTAATCTTCTGAACTCTAATGGATACAAGCCTAGCCTGTCCAACCATTCCGCCTCAGATAGCCTGCCCATTCCTGGTACTAATCTGGTAAACCTTCTCTGGATTTTAGATAATGTGCTTCTTTTATATTCTTCCTGTCAAAATGGGCAATTTCACGTTTTCCCACACTATACTCCATTTACCAGATTTTTGCCCACTCACTTAAGTTTTCTATGTCTTTATGTAGCCTTCCGACATCCTCTTCACAACTTATTTCCTATATATCTCTGCGTCATCAGCAAAATTTAGCAGCCATCACTTATATCCATTTGTAATAATTCAGCCAATACAAACCAGTTTCCCATCAGCAACTTCCTTTTTTGTGCACCAGAGAGAAGGGCCATGCCTGCGGCTTACAGCTAGACAGCCTTCACCTCGGGGCCTGCCACAATGGTCCAGATAGAGTAACAGGTTTAAAAACCCTCACTTACCGCTTTTCATTGGGCAAGCTTCTGCCCGCTCAATAAGGAAACTCGTACTCCACGAAGTCCATGTGGAGATCTATCGATGATTCCCCCATGGGCTTTGTGGCCATCATACCACCTTTCATCCAAGTCACTTACATAAATTGTAAGAGGTTGAGAGCCCAGCACTAATCCTTGTGCTCATTACTTGTCACATCCTGCCAACCAGAAAAATATACATTTATGCCAACTTTCTGTTTCCTGTTAGCTAGCCAATCTTCAATCCACGCCAATATGTTACTCCTTACACCATGAGCTTTTATTTTCCACAATAACCTTTGATGTGGCACCTTACCAAATGCCTTTTGGAAGTCTAAGTCCAGTACATCCACCGGTTCCCCTTTATTCATAATACATGTGACTCCTTTGAATAAATTAGTTAAACATGATTTCCCTTTCATAAAACCATATTGACTCTGCCTGATTGCCTTGAATTTTTCTAAGTGTCCTGCATAGCATCTTTAATAATGGCTTCCAACATTTTACCAAAGGCAGATGTTAATCCAACTGGCTTGTAGTTTCCTGTTTTCTGCCTCCTTCCCTTGTTGAATTAAGGAGTTACTTTTGAGCTTTTTCAATCTAACGGCACCTTCCATGAATCCAGGGAGTTTTGGAAAATTAAACCAACACAGAAACTATCTCCCTAGTCACTTCTTTTAAGACCTTAGGATGAAGTCCATTAGGACCCAGGGATTTGTCAGCCCGTAGCTCCAACAGTTTACTCAGTACCATTCCTTGGTGATTGTAATTTTCCTGAGTTTCTCCAATTCCAGATACAACTATTACTTAAATGTTACTTGTACCCTGTATAGAGAAGACCAATGCAAAATATCTGTTCAAGTCATCTACCACCTCCTTATTCCCCATTACTAATTCTGGAGACCAACACACACTTTATTAATTCTTTCATTATTCAACAATCTATAGAAACTCTTAACTAGCAATCTTGATATTTCTAGCTGGTTTTCTTTCATATTCTATTTTTCTCTCCTTATTAATCTTTTTGCCATTCTTTTATATTCTTCACATTCTGCCCAATGACGTCCCACCCACCTTTGCACAATTTTATGCTTTTCTCTTTATGTTTGATACTATCTTTTTGTTTTTAGGTAGCCATGTATGGTGGTTCTCCCCTTGGAATTTTTCTTTTGTTGGAATATATCAATTCTGTGTATTCTGAAATGTTCCTTTAAATGTCTGCCATTGCATCTCTACTGATCTATCCTTTAACCTCATTTCCCAGTTTACCTTCACTAGGGATGGCACTGTAGCACAGTGGTTGGCACTGCTGCCTCACAGCGCCTGGGACCTGGATTCGATTCCTGGCTTGGGTCACTGACTGTGTGGAGTTTGCATGTTCTCCCCGTGCCTGCGTGAGTTTCCTCCAGGTGCTCCAGTTTCCTCCCACAGTCTGAAATACGTGCTGGTTAGGTGCATTGACTTGAACAGGCGCCGAAGGGTGGCGACTAGGGGGATTTCACAGTAACTTCATTGCAGTGTTAATGTAAGCCTTACTTGTGACTAATAAATAAACTTTAAACTTAAGCTCTGCTTTCATTCCCACATAATTGTCCTTATTTAAGTTGAAAATACTAATCTTGGGCCCACTCTTCTCCCCCTCAAGCTGAATGCAGAATTCAATCATATACTGATTATTGCTACCCAGGGGTGCCTTCACTATGAGATTGTCAATTAATTCTACCTTGTTGCATAATACTACATTCAATATCATCTGCTCTTTGCATTGTTCCAGAACGTTGCTCCAAGAAATTATCCGGAAAACATACTTTGAACTCTTCATTTAGATTACCAATACACAGTCTAAATGTAGATTTAAATCCCCATGGTTATAGAACATAGAACATAGCACAGTACAGGCCCTTCAGCCCTCGATGTTGCGCCGGCCAGTGAAACCAATCTAAAGCCCCTCTAATCTACACTATTCCAATATCATCCATATGCTTATCCAATAACCATTTGAATGCTCTTAATGTTGACGAGTCCACTACTGCTGCAGGCAGGGCATTCCACGCCCTTACTACTCTCTGAGTAAAGAACCTACCTCTGACATCTGTCCTATATCTCTCACCCCTCCGTTTAAAGCTATGTCCCCTTGTGTTAGCCATCACCATCCGAGGAAAAAGGCTCTCACTATCCACCCTATCTAATCCTCTGATCATCTTGTATGCCTCCATTAAGTCACCTCTTAACCTTCTTCTCTCTAACGAAAACAACCTCAAGTCCATCAGCCTTTCCTCATACGATCTTCCCACCATACCAGGAAACATCCTGGTAAATCTCCTCTGCACCCTTTCCAACACTTCCACATATTTCCTATAATGCAGCGACCAGAACTGTACGCAATACTCCAAGTGCGGCCGCACCAGAGTTTTGTACAGTTGCAGCATGACCTCATGGCTCCGAAACTCAATCCCTCTACTAATAAAAGCTAACACACCGTATGCCTTCTTAACAACCCTATCAACCTGGGTACCAACTTTCAAGGATTTATGCACATGGATACCCAGATCCCTCTGTTCATCCACACTACCAAGTATCTTACCATTAGCCCAGTACTCTGTATTCCTGTTACTCCTTCCAAAGTGAATCACCTCACGCTTTTCTGCATTAAACTCCATTTGCCACCTCTCAGCCCAGCTCTGCAGCTTATCTATGTCCCTCTGTAACCTGCCACTTCCCTCCACACTGTCCACAACTCCACCGACTTTAGTGTCATCCGCAAATTTACTAATCCATCCTTCTATGCCCTCATCCAGGTCATTTATAAAAATGACAAACAGCAGTGGCCCCAAAACAGATCCTTGCGGTACACCACTAGTAACTAAACTCCAGGATGAATATTTTCCATCAACCACCACCCTCTGTTTTCTTACAGCTAGCCAATTCCTGATCCAAACCACTAAATCACCCTCAATCCCATGTGTCCGTATTTACTGCAATAGCTTACCATGGGGAACCTTATCAAACGCTTTGCTGAAATCCATATGCACCACATCAACCGCTTTACCCTCATCCACCTCTTTGGTCACCTTCTCAAAGAACTCAATAAGGTTTGTGAGGCACGACCTACCCTTCACTAAACCGTGCTGACTATCCCTAATCAAATTATTCCTTTCTAGATGATTATAAATGCTATCTCTTATAATCTTTTCCAAAACTTTGCCCACAACAGAAGTAAGGCTCACCGGTCTATAATTACCAGGGTTGTCCCTACTCCCCTTCTTGAACAAGGGGACAACATTTGCTATCCTCCAGTCTTCTGGCACTGTTCCTGTAGACAATGACGACACAAAGATCAAAGCCAAAGGCTCTGCAATCTCCTCTCTCACCTCCCAGAGAATCCTAGGATAAATCCCATAACTTTCTGACAAGCTTCCATTATCTCTTCCTTTCTTCTCTGTCCTACCATGTCGTTACATTTAGAGGGCCTGTTTACCACTACCACAAGTGACTTCTTGCCTTTTATTTCTGTTTGTATCATCAGTTCCTCTGGTTCGTTACATGTATTCAGGTACAGAACCTTTAGTTTTACACTTTTATAATTATTGTAACTTCTAGCTTTGACTGCTGTTTTACTCTTAAATATTTACTCTTTACTCGTTCCTGTCCATGTTCTGTTTGTTATTTCCCATATTAGTACCTTTCTCTCTTGCCTTGTTTCTACTCTTTGGTTTACCACATCTTACCAAATTTGATCCCTTGCCTCCACTATTTAGTTTAAAACTTTTTCCACTTCCCTATTTGTGCAACGCACTAGAACATCAGTACCAGTAATGTTCAGGTGTCGACCATCCCAACAATACTGATCCCACTTTCCCCATCTTGGTGCCAGTGCCCCATGAACCAGAACCCACTTCTCCCATGCCGTGCTTTGAGTCACACATTCATTGCTCTAATCTTATTTTCCCTATGCCAATTTGCATGTAGCTCAGGTGAAAACCCAAACCCATTACAGGGGCGACCTGATTGAGGTGTTCAAAATTGAGAGGCATGGACAGGGTGGATAGGGAGCATGTGTTCCCCTTAGTTGAAGGGTCAGTTACGAGGGCATAAATTAAAAGTGAGGGGTGGGAGGCTTCGGGCTGAGCAGGCCAGGGCATTTCATGCATCGGTGCAGACTCGATGGGCCGAAGGGCCTCTTCTGCACTGTAGTGATCTGGGATTCTGGGATTCTCCTGGTCCACAAGTACTGCTGGAACAGTCATTTCCTGCTGGAGCTGGCAGCCTCCAACTCCTGTTAGCTACCATGTTTTCTAAGCTCTGGATAACCTTGTCCATCATCATTAAATTCAAATGCATCCCAAATCTGAGGAATCTCAATATTATAATCCTTGTCAATGCCCTGAAACCCATTGCAGTTCACCTGGAATAAGTATGCTCAAGGTGGGTTGGCATCAATTTCCATATTGTTCCTCTCTCATCTTTCCTGCGACCCTCTCTTGCGTGTCTTTTAATTCATTCATCGAATGTGGGCGTCACTGGCTGGGCCAGCATTTGCTGCCCATCCCTAATTGTCTTTGAACTGAGTGGTTTGCTCAGAGGGTATTTTAAGATTCAACCACATTGCTGTTGTTCTGGAGTCACATGTAGGCCCGGCCAGGTAAGGATGGCAGATTTCCTTCCCTAAAGAATATTAGAGAACCAGATGGGTTTTTACAACAATCGACAATGGTTTCATTGTCATCAGTAGATTAAGTCCAAATTTCACCATCTGCTGTGGTGGGATTTGAACCCATGTCCCCAGAGCATTACTGGTCCAGTGGCAATGCCACACTGCCACTACCTCCTATATTTAAATCTCCCCTAATAAGTCAAACATGGTCAGATCACATCACCTGTTTGAGAAGTGCAGTGGTACCATGATCACTGTCATGGAACAACAAAGATGGCTGCAAGGTTCGAGGAATAAACTGATACTCAGTGTACACAGAAAGCCAGGAGTCCTTCAAGCACAATTAGTTACAGCAGGGTGGCGAGCATATAGGGTCTCCAGATAAAACCATATTGACCCAGACACATTTTCATCACATCTCCATCTATCCATGTTCAGTTATCAGTTTGTGCTGTTTTGTTGAAAAGACATGATTGGACTTCAGTGATCCAAAAGATGATCCTATCCATGATTGAAGATGTTATCAGCATTCATTGCCTAGACATCTAACAAAGAACCAAGAACCGCTGTGGGTCATGAGTTTTCTGACACAAAACTGGGTGGAATTGTGAGTCGCAAGGAGGATGCAAGGAGGTTTCAAGGCAAATTAGACAAGTTGAGTGAGTGGGCAAACACATGGCAGATGCAGTATAATGTGGCTAAAAGTGAAGTTATGCACTTTGGTGTGAAAAACAGAAGGGAAGAGTATTATTTAAATGGCGATACATTGCGAATATATTGTGGATGTACAAAGGGATCTGGGTGTCCTTGTGCACCAGTCAATGAAAGTGAAAAAAAAGTATATTTATTCATCACAAGTAAGGCTTACATTAACACTGCAATGAAATTACTGTGAAATTCCCTTACTCGCCACACTCCGGCACCTGTTCGGGTCAATGCACCTACCCAGCACGTCTTTCAGATTGTGGGAGGAAACTGGAGCACCCAGAGGAAACCCACGCAAACACGGGGGGAACATGAAGAGGCAGATGCAGCAAGCATTTAGGAAGGCAAGTGATATACTGGCCTTCATTGCAAGAAGAATTGAGTTCAGAAGTAGAGATGTTTTACTGCAATTATTGAGGGCCTTGGTGAGACCACACCTGTGGAATTCTCGACCACAGAAGGCTGTGGAGGCCAAATCACTGAATGTATTCAATAAGGAAATAGAGAATTTCTAGATTGAATGCATCAAGAGGTATGAGGAGACAGCGGGAATATGGCATTGAGACAGAGGATCAGCCATGATCATATTGAATGGCAGAGCAGGCTTGAAGGGCCAAATGGCCTACTCCTGCTCCTAGTTTCTATATTTCTATGTATGCCAACTTGGTTAAGTATCTATGTGAAAGAAAGGTAGCAAAGCAAAAGGTGGCGTAGATTATTAATCAATCTCAACTGGAATATTTAAAGGGCCAATTTGAAGATGTGATCTGGAGGTTGGAAGCAAGGGAAGATGAACTATGAAAATGGATTCAGGATGTTTAAAGGTTGAGCCCGCTTCAGTGAGGCTTCCCTTGATGTATTGCTGGGAAAGTGAGGATATGGAAAGAGATACTCTTCCACAGCATTGGAAGGATGAAACTTACATAGAAACATAAAAACTAGGAGCAGGAGTAGGCCATTCGGCCCTTTGAGCCTGCACCACCATTCAATATGATCATGGTTGATCATGCACTTCCAGTATCCCACTCTCGCTTCCTCTCCATACCCTTTGATCCCTTTAGCCGCAAGGGCCATGTCCAGCTCCCTCTTGAACATATCTATAGAATCTACTGCTTCCACAAAGATGAAGTACTTAAAGATATCCCAGAAAACCAGCATTAGCAACATTGTGCCACACTGTTTTGATTCAGTGAGCACTTTAATTACTTAAAATATGTAAAATACTGTGGATGCTGGAATATGAAACAAGAATAGATGTTAGAAAAACTCAGCAAGTCTGGCAGCCTCTATTAGGAGAGAAAGCAGAGTTAATCTTTTCAGTTTTTTGAGTCTTTGTCAGAACTTTAATTACCTAATTAGGTCAGGGAAAGTATGTGTAGTTGCATATCCACCTACATCCAATTGGATGTATCACCCCAACCCTTCACCCTGCCTTGTCAAACCTATTTCATCACATCACCCCTCACACCAACTTCACAGAATCACTGACTTGTTACGGTGCAAAAGAAGGCTATTCGACCTGTTGTGTCTGCACCAACTCTCCAAAAGAGCATTCTGACTTAGTGCCATTCCCCTGCTTTTTTCCCATACCCTTGCATGTTGTTTGGACTCAAATAATCATCTAATGCCCTCTTGAATGATTTAATTGAACCTATCTCCACCACACTTCCAGACAGTGCATTCCAGGCCCGAACCATCCGCATCGCATCTACTTATTTTGCAAATCATTTTAAATCTGTGTCCTTTCATTCTTGATCCTTTTACGAGCAGCAACAATTTCTCTGTATCTACTCTATCCAACCCCTCATGATTTTGAACACCTCTTTCAAAGCCTTGAAAATGCATCCATCTTTCTCTTTCAATGCATTTCCCTCATCCATCCATCACTGTCACTCATCCCAATCCCTATGCAATTTCCTGCATTCCTCTGAGAGTTATCCCTGATTAAATGCACTCCATCCATCAGCCGAGCACATCATTATGGTCATTCATTGTTCTGTTCCTTCCCCTTTTATAGAAAGAAAGAGCACAAAACACAAGGGAGAGAACTGGAGGTGGTCATCCACAGATCACACAACTGACAATGGCAGAGAGGAAAGTGCAGGAGATCAGTGGCATCTTGGGCATTCCTGACCACAGCTACTGGTGACAGAATCAAATATATTATACCCACATGCCATACAACACTCAATCATGCTGACTTGGTTTCAGCAGGGAGTAAAATGTGATCATTGTCATAATAATAAGTTGCAACATTCTTACTTTGCAAGCACTTGTTAATAGCTTTTATCTCTGATGGAGCCGTCACGGATCTCAGAGGTGATGATTTGTTTTAAGGGTGCGCCATCACATATCTTAGCATGCTTCAGCTCAGGTACTCAGATACAGTTCAGTGGGACAAGTAAGACAGATAATTGGGTTTTCACCTGGTAATTCACTTTTCACAGGTGAGCAAGGGCAAAGTTAAGATACTGGTGTCTGGGACAGCCTGGAGAGTCATAGGAACATGGGAATTAGGAGCAGGAGTAGGCAATTCAGCCCTTTGAACCTGCTCCATCATTTAACATGATCATGGCTGATCTTATCCACTTTCCTGCTGCTCCCCATAGTCCTTTATCCTGCTTTTCATCAGAAGCATATCTATTTCTTTCTTGAATCTATTGATTGATTCTGCCTCCACTGCACTCTGGGGCAGTGAGTTCCACAGATTTGCAACACTCTGAGAGAAATAGTTTCTCCTCATCTCATCCTACCTCCTCTCTACCTCCTTTCACTTTATATCTATGACAAAGGCCTCGGACTTTCCAAGCTCTGCTCAGCTGGACATGAACGTTGTGCCCTAGGAACTGTTGATGGGAAGTAAATCATTGAATAGCAGCAGAGAATGTGCAATGTACTGACAGGCCTTCCATGACTGCAGAGAGAATGGTGGACTCTACTTCAAGCATGAAACTGTTGGGCATCGCGAAGATGTTCCCTTGAATAGAATGGCCAACTCCCCTGAAACCAGCAAATGCAGCAATTAACTAGATCCATGCACACCCTGACGATGGCCGTGCACACTCTGGATGCCAATGTGCCTGCCGCCTTTAAGTAGAAAGATGGGTACCTTAGCCTTGGCCTTACTGCACCCCATTGATCTGCACAAGTGTTTCCCAGCAGAGTAGTAGCAGTACATTGTGGCTGAGAGGAATGACCACAGAAGGGAACACAGAAATGGAAACTCCAATCAAAATGCTTCCACTTCTAACCCGTTTCTGTCCACCCCACCCCATCTCCAACCCATCAGTACCCAACCTGCTGCCCTATGTCTCAATGCCTGAGTCTTCCCTCCCCAACTAGAACTATGGGTGAAATTCAAGAAGAGCGGAACTCTTGGAATTTCAGGCCCTGAATGTCTACAGTAAAATACATCAAACACAACTTTTTATTGTTACAATGACTGCAGTCGGGGAAGAACTGATTGTTCCTTATGTTTTGACAATAATCTAAATTTAAATCTCTTTCTTCTTAGATTGTATCAGATTTGTTTCAGCATCGTATAATTAGCCCATTTATTACATCTAGTATTTGGAGCAGCAACACATTTGTTTTAGGATCATTACATATAGAGTAAACTCTTGGAGAGAAGAAAAAATAGATAAAAAATAGATAACTGTATTAACTGAGGCATCACATATACACACAGACAAACACACACTCACACACACAGACAAACACACACACAGACAAACACACAGACACTCACACACAGGCACTCACACACACACAGACAAACACACACACACACACAGACAAACACACACACACACAGAACTCAGTTGTAAAATACCTATTTGTTATCTCTCTTCCATCAAGAATGTAATCAAAATACTGTGTAGCTGGTTCCTGCAGATGTCTAGTTACAATTCTCATTTATAATTGCAAGTTGAAGATCCGTGACCATAATGCAGGGCACCACCACAGTTAAAACGAGTACAAAAGAAAACAGGGATGCAATAATTAGATGACACACAGCTTAGGCTTTAAAAGCCTGAAGACCGTAGGAGGGAGGAAAAACTAAGGGAGGTAATGAAGCCTAAGGAAAAAAATAAGATTGAGTAGGAGTCAATGCAACATCCCTTGATTTCAGCACAATGCAGATCAGGAAAAAGCGTTAAGATGGCTTATTGAAGTGTAGGAGGAACAAGAGAACAAAGCTTTCACTTGCATCCTCTCCAATAGTGTAGAAGTTAAACAACTCGCTCAACTATGGAAGAACATTTTAATTTTCATTGCTGATTTCCTCCCCATCGACTGAAATTAATGTTCCATCCGCCAATGAAATGTGAAATGAAAACAGATAAATGCTGGAAATCCTCAGCAGGTCTGACAGCAGCTGCAGAGAGGGAAACGGAGGGTGGAATTTTATGGCGCCTTTGCAGTGAGGGCATGGTGTTAAAACCCTGCTGGCCATTCAGACTTCTATTGACTTCAACATCAGCGAAAAATTCCGCCTGTGTAAAATTCCACCCAGCATCAGGTCGATGATCTTTCATCGGAACTGGGATGTTAGAGATGTAGGCCGGAATTTTACCGTTCTGCCCGCCACGGGAATCGTAATGGGCGAGGGGCAGACCATGGAAAGGTCTGTTGACTTCAGACAGGATTTTCTGGTTTTGGGGCGAGTGAGGTAGGAAAACCCCGCCCACCCGTAATGTGTTTTAAGCAAGATAAAGGGGGCAGGATGGGCAATGGAGCAAAAAGAGAAGGTCTGAGATAGGGTGGAAGACAGTAGAGATTAAATGATATGGTGAATAGCTGTTGTCTGAAAGTAAAAGGAAAACAAGAGATTTGATTTGATTTATTTGTTACGTATTGGGATATAGTGAAAAGTATTGTTTCTTTGGCGCTATACAGACAAAATATACTGTTCATAGAGTACATGGGGAAGGAAAAGAGAGGGTGCAGAATATAGTGTTACAATCATGGCTAGGGTGTAGAGAAAGATCAGCTTAATATCTAGTAGGTCCATTCAAAAGTCTGATGACAGCAGGGAAGAAACTGTTCATGAGTCGGTTGGTACGTGATCTCGGACTTTTGTATCTTTTTCCTGACAGAAGAGGGTGGAAGAGGTGGGTGGAGTCCTTAATTATGCTGGCTGCTTTTCTGGAAAGTATAGACGGAGTCCGTAGTTAGGAGGCTGGTTTGCATGATGGACTGTGCTATGTTCACAACCCTTTGTAGTTTTGTGCAGTCTTGATCAGAGCAGGAGCCATATCAAGCTGTGTTACAACTGAATATTATTCTTGCTACCCTTATAAACTAAAAAAAAAGAAAAAAGTAGTCAAGAAGGCATACGGCATGCTTGCCTTCATTGGCCGGGGCATTGAGTTTAAAAATTGGCAAGTCATGTTGCAGCTTTATAGAACCTTAGTTAGGCCGCACTTGGAATATAGTGTTCAATTCTGGTCGCCACACTACCAGAAGGATGTGGAGGCTTCAGAGAGGGTTTACCAGGATGTTGCCTGGTATGAAAGGCATTAGCTATGAGGAGAGGTTGTAGAAACTTGGTTTGTTCTCACTGGAACGACGGAGGTTGAGGGGCGACTTGATAGAAGTCTACTAGATTCTCAGAGGCATGGACAGAATGGATAGTCAGAAGCTTTTTCCCAGGATGGAAGAGTCAATTACTAGGGGTCACAGCTTTAAGGTGCGAGGGGCAAAGTTTAAAGGAGATGTACGAGGTAGATCTTTTACACAGAGGGTGGTGGGTGCCTGGAACTTGTTGCTGGGGGAAGTAGTGGAAGCGAATAAGGTAGTGACTTTTAAGGAGCGTCCTGACAAATGCATGAATAGGATGGGAATAGAGGGATATTGTCCCCAGAAGGGTCGGGGGTTTTAGTTAAGTCGGGCAGTATGGTCAGTGCAGGCTTGGAGGGCCGAAGGGCCTGTTCCTGTGCTGTAATTTTCTTTGTTCTTTGTTCTTTGTTGAATAGGATGCTTTCCATGGTGCATCTGTAAAAATTGGTGAGAGTCGTAGTGGACATGCCAAATTTCCTTAGCCTCCTGAGAAAGTAGCGCCTTTGTGGGTTTTCTTAACTATAGCGTCAGCATGGAGGGACCATGACAGGTTGTTGATGATCTAGACACCTAGAAATTTGAAGCTTTCGACCATTTCCACTTCATCATTGTTGATGTAAACAGGGGCATGTCCTCCACTACGCTTCCTAAAGTCGATGACTATCTCCTTCATTTTACTATCATTGAGGGAGTGATTCTTGTCATTGCACCATTTCACCAGATTCTCTATCTCTTTCCTGTACTCCAACTCATCATTGTTTGAGATCTGGTGTCATCAGCAAACTTGAAAATGGAGTTGGAGCAGAAGTTGGCCACACAGGCATATGTGTATAAGGAGTATAGTAAGGAGCTGAGGGTACAGCCTTGTGGGGCAACGGTGTTGAGGATAATCATGGAAGAGGTGTCATTGCCTGTCCTTCCTGATTACGGTCTGTGGGTTAGGAAGTCTCGGATCCATTCTCAGAGGGAGGAGCCAAGCCCTAGGCCACGGAGTTTGGAGATGAGTTTTGTTGGGATAATTAAAATGAGCACAAGAAAAGGAAGCAAATTAAAGACAGGTTATGGTCTGAAACATTGGTTGAACCCAATGTTGAGTCTGTAAGCATGTAAAGCACTAATTGAAAGATGAGGTGCACATCGAAATATTGAAATAGGAGCAGGAATAGTCCTTCAAGCCTGCTTCGCCATGCAATCTGATCATAGCTGATCCTCTTTCTCAACGCTATGCTCCCACATTTTCCCTTTATCAAAAGCTCAATGAAAATCCAAATACACTTCATCCACTGGTTCACCCTTATCTATTCTACAAGAAAAAACTCCAGTAGGTTTGTCAAACACAATTTCCCTTTCATAAATCCATGTTGACTTTATCTAATCCTGTTGAAATTTTCTACGTGCCCTGTTACCACATCCTTTATAATAAACACTAGCATTTTCGCTATTATTGATGTTAGGCAAATCAGTCTGTAATTCCCTCCCACCCTCATTTTAGAAATAGTTGGATTACATTTGCCACTCTCCAATCTTCTGTGACTGTTCCAGAATCTACCTAATTTTGGAAGGTGACGACCAATGCATCCATTATTTTCATGGCCGGCTATTTCAGTACCCTGGGATGTAGATTTTGAGGCCTTGGGGAATTATTAACTTTCAGTCCCATTAATTTCTCGAGCACCATTTTTTGAGTGATGCTAATTTCCTTCTGGCACATTTCCATTCCCTGCTCAGGACTAGGCTGCCCTTCACTATGATCCAAGGAGAATCTCATGCACTGTTACAGTGTGCTGCACCCTATGCAATCTGGCCGCGCAAAAGGGCGAACCTCTAAATCAAAATTAAGAAGAGGCACCACTATGGGGAGGGGGAGAAAAGGAAATCCCAAATCATCTTTAGGCATTTAAACAGTAATAGCTTGAAAGGAGGAGTATGGCAAATTGGGACCAAAAAAGGAAGTACACATGGAGGCAGCGGGCAGAGCTGATATAGTGAATTAATATTAAACTTTAAGAACTTTAAAACTTTAAAAACTTTATTTCACTGCTGTCTTTAACAAGAAAGATGATGCTACCCGGGCCATGGTGAAAGTGGAGGTGATTCAGTCGCTAGAAGTGTTTAAAATTGATAAAGAGAAGGACTTGGATAAGCTGTTTCTACTTAAAGTTGATAAAATGGCAGGACTGATGAGATGCATCCAAGGATATTGAGGGAAGTGAGAGGAAGTAAGAAGCAAATTGCAGAGGTGATGGCCATAATCATTCAGTCTTCCTTAGTCTCAGGGGTGGTGCCACAGCAGTTGTTCAAAAAACAACAGATGTTTTGTAGGAGCTGTTGTCTGTCAAGAATAGAAATTGAAACTAAGACAGAAGTCTGTGAAACACCCCAATGACCTCTTGATCAAGTCATGTAACTTGCTCTTAAAGCAATCATGCAACCACTTAAATATATAAAATCCCTCCCCCTTTACATGTCATGACAACAAATTACTATGATGTTATACATAGGATCAATAATACTCTAGACACTGTAGTATGCCTCATTAATCGCTATGCACAGTTAATAAGAAAATTAATCAGGAGGACATCTATTCCTCTTTGGTTCTATAAAACATTCTGGAATTTGGCTGTCCTTGTTCCTGGAAGCATGATTTGGAACTTCAGTAGACACTCCTTCCCTTGAACTAACTCTGCATCCTTCCCACATGGTATAGTAGCATAGACACAACTATTAGGCAACTCAGATTCAGCTAACTCCTCCAAAGTATTCACAACACTAGGGTCTAAAGAAGTTGGTACTTCTGGAGATGATTCTGAGAAATAATTTTGAGATGATAACAATTGGTCAGCATGTCATCCCCAAACTAATTCAACTTCAGTTTAAACCATATAAGAAATTGGACCTATTTTCACTAAACTATGGCTGGTACCCATTTCTCACTCATGGCATAATTACGAGCTAATGCTTGATTTCCTTGTTCAAAAATGTGTTGTTTTGCCGTCACTTCTCGTCTTACAACTTGAAATTGTTGCTAATGCTCTACTATCTCTGAAGTTCCTGGAAATAATAACAAATCAAATGTAGTTCTCAACTTTCTCTTTAAGAGTAGTAATGCACGTAAACTTTGGGTAGTCACATGAGTAGTGCTTCTATAAGTTGCCAAAGACCTATTCACACGACATGATAATGAACCTTGTTCTTTTGAAGCTTTTAAAGAATGTTTCAATGATTATATGAATCTTTCAGCTAATCCACTGATTGATGACTGATAAAGTGTGGATTTTATATGTTGAACACCATTTACTTTGAGATAATCCTCAAACGCTTGTGAAATAAACTGTATCATTGTCACTAACAATCTGTTCTGGCTTACCAAATTTTGCAAAGATTTTCTCAAGTTCTCCAATGGTTTGTTCAGATGCAATAGCTCTCTTGATAAGTTTTGGCCACTGTAAGTGTGCATCAATTATGACTAAGAATATGTAACCCTCAAATGGACCATCGACATGCAATCATTGCCATGGCATTTTAGGCCACTCCCAAGGGTGTAAAGAAAACAACAGTGATGTATTTCTTATCCATGCACAGGATTGACACTGTCCCAAGTTTTCTTCAATCTGAGCACCCAGACCCGGCCATCAAAAATATCTTATTCATTTATCCTGCCTATACCAGGATGTACTTCATGTGATTGTTCAAGAACTCTTCCACGCAGACTGAGAGGAAATTCACTCGGATTCCCCACAATAGCCACCCAGCTTGGATGGTCAACTCAAACGTTCTTGACACACACGGTTTCAAATCAGGATGTGGACAAGGCGTTCCAGCTATTGTTCCTTTTAATACCAAATTCATTACCTTCCCCCTTCACAGGATCATTTCTGGTATGTCTATGAACTTGAGAAGTTGCCCAGACAAATGATCTACTAGAGAAAAATAGAAAATATTGGTAAAACTAGTTGGTGGCATCTACTCAATCAGTAAAGGTAAGCATGATAATGCATCAGCATTAGTATGGCACTCTGATTGATGCAAGTTTATATTGTAGGATTGTGCAGGTAAGATCAGTAATCATCTTTGCAATCGACTAGCAGCTATCGACGATATGTCTTTTTACAGCCCAAAAATAGTGGTTAAAAGTCGATGATCAGTCAATAATGTGAAATGATGACCATATAAATAATGATGAAACCTTCATACGCCAAAAATTATCCTCAATGCTTCTTTTTCTAGCTGAACGTAGTTGGATTTGGCAATAGTCAGAGTATATGAAGCAAAAGCTATTGGCCATTCTTCTCCTGAAGGCATAATATGTGAAACTGTCCCAACCCATATGGTGAAGCATCACAAACAAGCAATCACAGTAGCTTTGGATCAAAATGAACCAATGCGTCAGAATTCTGCAAAGCATCTTTGACATCTTTGTATGCTTTCTCACATTCTGTTGTGCAGTCCCATAACTGTTTCATGCATAGTAAATGATGCAATGGCTTCGACAATGTAGCTAAATTAGGGGCAAATTTGTTGTAATAATTTACTAACCTTAGAAAGGACCTCAATTGCATCACATACATCAGATGTGTTGCAGTTCCAGATGATGCTGAGAAAATGGCAACAATGCTGGACTTGCCCCAACACATGTGGTGAGTGAGCAGGAATGCACGTTTCCATCCCGTGCCTGCGCTCTTATATGCAGGCATGAGGCGCAGAAGAAAATGGACTCACATGAAATCCACATGCATCCAATAATCATGAGGCAGTTGCTGAGGATGCACAAGGTAAGCTTAATGGCAGGATCAATCCTTTAAATACTGAGCGACCCCACTGTCCCACTTTAAACTACAGCTTGCGTGGCTTTTACTCAAACTCAGCATTGTGGTTCAGAGAAGGTCATTCATCCTTTTGTGGCAATGGGCAAATCTCATTGCTGAATGCCCTGGCCGCTGGCCTCTGCTGTCATCTGTGAGCATGCCTTCTTGATCAATTGAGATGGCCTCTTGGGGCCATCTGATGGGAAGTGCATCTCTCTGTGCTCCCCTAACTAGCTGGAGAAATTCATCAGTGATTTGTCACTAAATTATGGAGTAATCTTATGAGCTGCTGTGACATCGCCTCTGGATTGAACTTTCAGCCACAATAAAGATTGTGTGTTTGTTTCCTGGAAGATTTGCTCATTATATGGAGCAAAATTTAAACATTTCAAAGTCAACCAACTCCTCTCACACCCACAGGAGCAATCATTCTAACTGGACTTTTATACTGACTACTGGTCTAGCTGCCTTTCAAAAATGGCACCAGCACCCATAACAGGTATTCTGTGGATCTTTCATCCCTGGCACATAATCAAACAGGCCTTCCCCACCATGCCTCCTTTGTTAATTGCCTAATAGCATCCCCAGCCACAGGACACCCAGACCAAATTATCACCAGGTTCAATTCCCAGCTTGGGTCACTGTCTGTGCAGAATCTGCACATTCTCCCCGTGTCTGCTGTTTTCTCCAGGTGCTCTGGTTCTCCCATAGTCTGAAAGACCTGCTGGTTACGTGCATTGGCCACGCTAAATTCTCCCTCAGTGCACCCGAATCAGTGCCGGAGTGTGGCAACTAAGTGACTTTCACAGTAACTTCATTTCAGTGTTAATGTAAGCCTATTTGTGACACTAATAAATAAACTTAAACAATCATCTTCTTCTAATTGAATTCAATCCACTTCAGAAGTTGAATGAATTCAGCATGAAAAGGGAAGCAGCCAAATCACTCATGTGGCTGATCCATCAAAGCCAGATCCTGTTCGAAAGATAACTGAGGCGGCACTTGAATAATCTTTGTGTAGAATCGAATGCTTCAGGCGAAACAGTTTCTGAATTAGAACCTCCTTTAATCTGTACCTTGGTATAGGCAAAGGCACAGGAGAGCAGCATGGGCAGATGGACATAGCTGCATGTAATAGATGACGTTCTGTTGTCTCTTCAACAATGCACAAGACCAAAAGCAGTGAGAAGCAACTTCAGGTTTGTGTAAGCAGAATGGTTTAAGAACAAAGTAAATGTAACAAGCAGTATTCCAGCTGCTGAAACCATTAGTGAAATTCTCCAGACTCAAAATGTTTCATTTCCACCTGCCTCAACTAATCCAGGCAACAGCTGCACATCATAATTGTCAGTCTACTATACCCTAAGTGCATTACAGTGGTGAAGCAGGAAACTCATAACTGCCCTCATTATGGTACATGGAAATTGAGGCATTTCGGACTGAGCAAGCAAATCACCCCAGGAAGGGCCAAGAGGCACAAAGGACTTGGAAGGAGTGATTTTTATAACTGGCAAGACTTATTTTTTTCCAGAAACACTACCAATAATAAATTAACCAAAATGAGTGAGATTTTGCACCTGCCTATCTTCCTCTACTTCTGTTCAACTCAGTGCATCATCCAGCTTCAGACTGGCTTTGATGCTGGTGATAGACTTCCACCTCCACCACCCCCCGCCCCCCCCCCCCCCCGCCCCCCCACCTTGCCTCAGGTAGGCTGAAGGAAGTACATTGACCCTGATACTTGCTTCAACGCAGGCGATGGTAGCTGACAGAACAAAATAGCCTTTTTAAACATCTTTTTTTTAAAAACATCCACTCTAAATAATGTGAAGCAGCCCTTTGAATTTAAATCCTCTTTCACCTCTTGAGTAATGCGGAATAGCATTCGCGGTGCCCAACAATTTCTAAGAGGTCAATAACAGAAATAATGCATCACCATCATTGACCCATCATCTGAATACACTCACCCAAAGGTGGGTGGATGTTTTCTGAGTCAGTCCCAGTAGAAATCCTTGGAGAACTGCTAGAGTACAACTATTTGGCTCCATAGAGAGGATAAAAACTAGAAATCTGGATCAGTCCCTTTCTGCCATACATGTAATAAATCAGTATATTTATTTTCTTTGTTTGTAGTTGCTTTCCTTGTTCAGATTAAATCTTCAAGAGAAATATAATTTAGTAAATCAGAAATCTAATCCCAGCAATTGTTAGTGCCCAGTTTCCTCCTGCAGTACAGATTGACTGGTGTTCCTTAATGTCTATCATCTAGACCAGTGGTTCCCAAAGGGTGCGGCGCGCCACACTGGTGCGGCGAGAGAGGATGGCAAGTTGTGGCGGCAAGATTCAAGGACAATCAAAGAAACATTTAAACATGGTTTAAACAAGCATTGTTTTATACTTTCTGGATGTCCCATGATCATATTATAAAGTAGTTGTGTTCTATGTTATGAATCAAGCACTGCTAGGAGTTGTTTTTTTTTGTTTTTGAATGTATTTCTTATCAATAAAAAACTTGGTGTGGCGCGAGCAAATTTTTATTCCGAAAGTGCGGCCCAATGAAAAAAGTTTGGGAACCACTGATCTAGAATAACCCAGAATGGTGACATGATTACAAAAAAATCGGTTCAGTTGGATGTTGATTCTAAAAACAAACACCCCTTCAATTATCAACCAGATTATTATTCCTCTGCCTTTTTTCTTTAGGTGATGATTAACCTGCAATACATTTCCAGAATGTTTTTTTTGTTTAAAATTTTCAACTTTCACAGATGTCTTTTTGCCTGTTATGCCTCTTGACTATAGAGCCATTGTACGTGAAAGCAAATTTTTAGCACAGTGTTCATTTTCTATCATTTTGAGCCACAAAATCAGTCTTATGAACAGGCATTGTTGATGCTCCTTCTGTCATTTCTCTACACTGCTACCATGCTGTGAGAGTTGTGAAACAGAGTCAATAATTATGTAGGCAAGAATGCCAGCTTGCAAAGTGGCTGGTTAAAACTGCTTCTGTTTCCTAAATGAGTGCTGATTTGTAAATAGCTTTTGAAATAATCCATGTGCCCAAAAATAGGGGTGGCACGGTGGCACAAGGGGCAGCACAGTGGCACAGTGGGTAGCACTGCTGCCTCACAGTGCCAGGGACCCGGGTTCAATTCCCGGCTTGGGTCACTGTCTGTGCGGAGTCTGCACGTTCTCCCCATGTCTGCGTGGGTTCCCTTTGAGTGCTCCGGTTTCCTCTCTCAGTCTGAAAGACGTGCTAGTTAGGTGCATTGGCCATGCTAAATTCTCCCTCAGTGTATCCGAACAGCTGCCGGAGTGTGGCAACTAGGGAATTTTCACAGTAACTTCATTGCAGTATTAATGTAAGCCTACTTGTGACACTAATAAATAAACTTAAAACTTTAAATGAGATAGATTTGTTTGTCATTACCTTTGTCTGGATCATGCCATTAGTCTTTCCTTTTGGCTTTTATATTTTTATGTATTGAATGTTCCAATTCATACACACAAAATGCCTACATGACAGACTCTCCTCTCATAACCCAGGCAATGCAGAAACAACAACTGGATACTTATTCTGGCATGCATGACTGTCAAATTATATTAACTTTTCTTTTGAAATAATGGCCTGAATTTTTCATCCGTCAGATGCACTCACACGGCAGGGCTGGAAGCAGACGCAACATGTGCTTCTAGCCACGGCTGGCCAATTACTGGACAGCCCACGTGAAACCTACGTTATGAAAAGATCAGCACCGCCGGGGAGGGTGGGCGGTGAGAATAGGGAGGGTGTGGGCTGGTGCTTCTAATGGTCTCCCTCAGGGGGGCACAGCTGCTACAGAGCTGTCTCAGGAATCCGCAGACATGTAAAAAATAATTTGTGATCGAAAACCTATGCAAAGTGTGTCTAGGCAACACATTCAGACAAACCTCAGTCCCCAGACACGTTTTAACATTTTATTTCAGCCCAGACAGTTCATCCCACCCTGGATCGAGATTGAAGCTAAAACATAAAGGCCATCTTGTCAAGCGGCCCACCTGCCTACCATAAAGGTAGATCGGTCATGTAGACATGCATTTAACTGGACCCTTAATAGGCGAGGCTTCCTGCCTGGTTATCGCTGGGCACATTTCAGATTCTCGCACACCCATTGAACAGAAGTTTTTTTTTAAGTTTGTAGTTTATTTGTTATTGTCACAATAAGGCTTACATTAACACTGCAATGAAGTTACAGTGAAAATCCCCTAGTCGCCATACTCCGGCACCTATTCGGGTACACTGAGGGAGAATTTAGCATGGCCAATGCACCTAACCAGCACATAATTATTAAGCGAGTGTGCAATGACATTGGAATGCATGCCTGACATCTTTTCATACAATTTTATGTGCTTCCGGGTGGGGCACATGCCAGCCTGAACAATGTGAAATTCTGGCCAATCCTTCCAAAGGTAACAGACATGCAATCAAATCTTGGTCCAATTTGTACTATTTTTTCTACCATACTGATAGATTGATGTTAATTAATTTTTATCATCTTGTTATCGAATAATGTTCTTATGGCTGAGTCACACAGAGTTGAACAGGGGGATAAAACATTTCCATTACGTGGGTATCCTGGTGTAAAAATGTATCTAATTATTATATTTGACTTCAATCCTCAGCCCATCAGTTCCAAAAGAAGAAAGTGACAATGAAGATAATCCATATGACTATAGAAAATTGCTTCGCAAAACATCCCAAAGGAATCGTCTAATCGAGCAATGTTAATTGATAATCTTGCAGCTTCCTTCCTCATGTACTTTTTAAGTAAATTTCTGAAACTGTCCCACAAGTTTGTTATTGTAAATAGCTTCATACCATACAGTAACAGCATAGCCACATGTATTAGTAGTTTGCAAAAAGTGCAATCAAGACAAGTAGTAAAGTATTCTGTGCTTAATTATAATCTGTACCTTTCCATGGTCATAATTAATGTTCTTTGTGAAAACATAAAGCCAAATATTAATTTTTCCAAGTGAAGAATGAACTGAAGTCAGCTGACTCATGCTACAGTATTTCAAATACAAAGAAATATGAAATGCTCAGGAAAGAAATAAATAAAATTGTAGATTTTTAACTAAAAATCTGTTGTACTCATGTTATATCTTATTAAATAAGATGCTCTGTTAGCTGGTGCAACAGCAAAATGCTGTGAATGCTGGAAATCTCAATTAAAAACAGAAAATGCTGGATATACGCAGCATGTCAGGCAATGTCTGGGAGTTAGTGGCTGGAATTTTACTAGCTTTGAACATTCCTACCATCAGGAATGAATGCAATTTTCCACTCATATAATCAGTGAATCCTACCTGCCTCACCATCTTCCCCGCATAGCCAATTAGAAGGCTGCCTCTGGAAGCCCCACCCAATTAAGGATGGTGGATGGGCCCCACAGGCAAATACAATGGATGTGCCAATGGATGTGCCCAAGACTCTCAGTGGCCAGCAGTCATTTTTGTTACAATATTGATAGACTGATGTTATTTAATTTCTACCATCTGGTTAATGAATAATATTTTTATGGAAAGATGGGCTGCCATTGTGGATGCATTGGCATCTCAAGGTGGAACTGTCTTCTGAAGACTGCAGAAAAGATAAAAATGTGACCACAGCTGTCAGACCATTAGTGTGGAGAGCAGGGAAGTGTGTGTGGAATTAGAGCATGCTTCACCAGCCCCCTGACCTGCCACTAAAAGGCCACCTGCAGTCACATGTCAGGCTTTAGTCTCAGTCGGGGACCTGCCTGCCACCAGTAAGGTTCGGACAGCATTGCTGAATTGCTTGTGCACTTAAATGCTGCTAATCAATTACCTGTATCTGTCAGGCAGGTTGATGCTGGTCTCACCTGCCCCGGCAAGATTGCTCAGAATGCGACAGAGTGTTTATCCAACATAGAGTCATAGAGGTTTACAGCATGGAAACAGGCCCTTCAGCCCAACTTGTCCATGCCGCCCCTTTTTTTTAAACCCCTAAGCTAGTCCCAAGTGCCCATGTTTGGCCCATGTCCCTCTATACCCATCTTATCCATGTAGCTGTCTAAATGCTTTTTAAAAGACAAAATTGTACCCACCTCTACTGCTATGTCTGGCAGCTTGTTCCAGACACTCACCACCCTCTGTGTGAAAAAATTGCCCCTCTGGACCCTATTGTATCTCTCCCCTCTCATCATAAACCTATGCCCTCTAGTTTTAGACTCCCCTACTTTTAGGAAAAGATATTGACTATCTAGCTAATCTATGCCCCTCATTATTTTATAGACCTCTGTAAAATCACCACTCAACCTCCCATGCTCCAGAGAAAAAAAGTCCCAGTCAATTGATGGAAAAGGTCCTTAGGGATGGGATTTATGACCATTTAGAAAGATGTGGATTAATCCGGGATAGTCAGCACGGATTCGTGAAGGGCAAGTCGTGCCTTACAAATTTGATTGAATTTTTTGAGGAGGTAACTAAGTGTGTTGATGAAGGTAGGGCAGTTGATGTCATATACATGGATTTTAGTAAGGCGTTTGATAAGGTCCCCCATGGTCGGCTTATGATGAAAGTAAGGAGGTGTGGGATAGAGGGAAAGTTGGCCAATTGGATAGGTAGTTGGCTATCTGATCGAAGACAGAGGGTGTGGTGGATGGAAAATTTTCGGACTGGAGGCAGGTTGCTAGCGGAGTGACACAGGGATCAGTGCTTGGTCCTCTGCTCTTTGTGATTTTTATTAATGACTTAGAGGAGGGGGCTGAAGGGTGGATCAGTAAATTTGCTGATGACACCAAGATTGGTGGAGTAGTGGATGAGGTGGAGGGCTGTTGTAGGCTGCAAAGAGACATAGATAGGATGCAAAGCTGGGCTGAAAAATGGCAAATGGAGTTTAACCCTGATAAATGTGAGGTGATTCATTTTGGTAGGACTAATTTAAATGTGGATTACAGGATCAAAACTAGGGTTCTGAAGACTGTGGAGGAACAGAGAGATCTTGGGGTCCATATCCACAGATCTCTAAAGGTTGCCACTCAAGTGGATAGAGCTGTGAAGAAGGCCTATAGTGTGTTAGCTTTTATTAACAGGGGGTTGGAGTTTAAGAGCCGTGGGGTTATGCTGCAACTGTACAGGACCTTGGTGAGACCACATTTGGAATATTGTGTGCAATTCTGGTCACCTCACTATAAGAAGGATGTGGAAGCGCTGGAAAGAGTGCAGAGGAGATTTACCAGGATGCTGCCTAGTTTGGAGTGTCGGTCTTATGAGGAAAGGTTGAGGGAGCTAGGGCTGTTCTCTCTGGAGCGGAGGAGGCTGAGGGGAGACTTAATAGAGGTGTATAAAATGATGAAGGGGATAGATAGAGTGAACGTTCAAAGACTATTTCCTCGGGTGGATGGAGCTATTACAAGGGGACATAACTATAGGGTTCATGGTGGGAGATATAGGAAGGATATCAGAGGTAGGTTCTTTACGCAGAGAGTGGTTGGGGTGTGGAATGGACTGCCTGCAGTGATAGTGGAGTCAGACACTTTAGGAAAATTTAAGCGGTTATTGGATAGGCACATGGACCACACCAGGATGATAGGGAGTGGGATAGCTTGATCTTGGTTTCAGATAAAGCTCGGCACAACATCGTGGGCCGAAGGGCCTGTTCTGTGCTGTACTGTTCTATGTTCTATCCAGCCTCCCCTTATAACTCAAGTAATCAAGTCCTGGTAACATTCGAATTTTTTTTTTCTGCACTCTTTCTAGTTGAACAATATCCTTTCTATAATAGGGTGACCACAACTGTACACAGTATTCCAAGTGTGGCCTTACCAATGTCTTGTACAACTTCAACAAGACGTCCCAACTCCTGTAATCAATGTTCTAACCAATGAAACCAAGCATGCCAAATGCATTCTTCACCACTCTGTCCACCTGTGACTTCACTTTCAACAAGCTATGAACATGTACCCCTAGATCTTTTTGTTCTATAACTCTCCCCAATGCCCTACCATTAACCGAGTAAGTCCTGCCCTGGTTCAATCTACCAAAATGCATCACCTCACATTTATCTAAATTAAACTCCATCTGCCATTCATTAGCCCACTGGCCCAATTGATCAAGATCCCGTTGCAATCCTAGATAACATTCTTCACTGTCTACTATGCCACCAAACTTGGTGTCATCTGCAAACTTACTAACCATGCCTCCTACATTCTCATCCAAATCATTAATATAAATGACAAATAGCGGACCCAGCACCGATCCCTGAGGCACACTGCTGGTCACAGGCCTCCAGTTTGAAAAACAACCTTCTACAACCACCTTCTGTCTTCTGTCATCAAGCCAATTTTGTATCCATTTGGCTACCTCACCCTGGATCCCGTGAGATTTAACCTTATGCAACAACCTACCATGCGGTACTTTGTCAAAGGCCTTGCTAAAGTCCATGTGGACAACATCAACTGCATTGTCCTCTTGGTTACCCCTTCAAAAAATTCAATCAAATTTGTGAGACATGATTTTCCACTCACAAAGCCATGTTGACTGTCCCTAATCAGTCCTTGCGTCTCTAAATGTCTGTAGATCCTGTCTCTCAAAATACCTTCAAACAACTTACCCACTATAGATGTGAGGCTCACCGGCCTGTGGTTCCCAGGCTTTTCCCTGCAGCCCTTTTAAAATAAAGGCACAACATTTGCCACCCTCCAATCTTCAGGCACCTCACCTGTGACTATGATTCAAATATCTCTGCTAGGGGACCCGCAATTTCCTCCTCAGCCTCATACAACGTCCTGGGATACACTTAGAACCATAGAACCATAGAACATTACAGCACAGAAACAGGCCTTTTGGCCCTTCTTGCCTGTGCCGAACCATTTTTATGCCTAGTCCCACTGACCTGCACCTGGACCATATCCCTTCACACCCCTCTCATCCATGTACCTGTCCAAGTTTTTCTTAAATGTTAAAAGTGAGCCCCCATTCACCACCTCATCTGGCAGCTCATTCCAAACTCCCACCACTCTCTGTGTGAAGAAGCCCCCCCTAACATAGAACATAGAACATAGAAAGCCACAGCACAAACAGGCCCTTCGGCCCACAAGTTGCGCCGATCACATCCCCACCTCTAGGCCTATCTATAGCCCTCAATCCCATTAAATCCCATGTACTCATCCAGAAGTCTCTTAAAAGACCCCAACGAGTTTGCCTCCACCACCACCGACGTCAGCCGATTCCACTCACCCACCACCCTCTGAGTGAAAAACTTACCCCTGACATCCCCCCTGTACCTACCCCCCAGCACCTTAAACCTGTGTCCCCTCGTAGCAACCATTTCAGCCCTTGGAAATAGCCTCTGAGAGTCCACCCTATCCAGACCCCTCAACATCTTGTAAACCTCTATCAGGTCACCTCTCATCCTTCGTCTCTCCAGGGAGAAGAGACCAAGCTCCCTCAACCTATCCTCATAAGGCATGCCCCCCAATCCAGGCAACATCCTTGTAAATCTCCTCTGCACCCTTTCAATGGCTTCAACATCTTTCCTGTAATGAGGTGACCAGAACTGCGCGCAGTACTCCAAGTGGGGTCTAACCAGGGTCCTATAAAGCTGCAGCATTATCTCCCGACTCCTAAACTCAATCCCTCGATTAATGAAGGCCAGTACGCCATACGCCTTCTTGACCGCATCCTCCACCTGTGAGGCCGATTTAAGAGTCCTATGGACCCGGACCCCAAGGTCCTTCTGATCCTCTACACTGCTAAGAATGGTACCCTTCATTTTATACTGCTGCTTTCCCTTTAAACTTTTCCCTCCTCACCCTTAACCCATGGCCTCTCGTGTTTTTCTCCCCTAGCCTCAGTGGAAAAAGCCTGCTTGCATTCACTCTATCTATACCCATCATAATTTTATACACCTCTATCAAATCTCCCCTCATTCTTCTACGCTCCAGGGAATAAAGTCCTAATCTATTCAACCTTTCTCTGTAACTCAGTTTCTCAAGTCCTGGCAACATCCTTGTAAACCTTCTCTGCACTCTTTCAACCTTATTAATATCCTTCCTGTAATTAGGTGACCAAAACTGCACACAATACTCTAAATTCGGCCTCACCAATGTCTTATACAACCTCACCATAACATTCCAACTCCTATACTCAATACTTTGATTTATAAAGGCCAATGTACCAAAAGCACTCTTTACGACCCTATCTACCTGTGACGCCATTTTTAAGGAATTATGTATCTGTATTCCCAGATCCCTCTGTTCTACTGCACTCTTCAGTGTCCTACCATTTACCTTGTATGTTCTACCTTGGTTTGTCCTTCCAAAGTGCAATACCTTACACTTGTCTGCATTAAACTCCATCTGCCATTTTTGAGCCCATTTTTCTAGCTGGTCCAAATCCCTCTGCAAGTTTTGAAAACCTTCCTCACTGTCCACTACACCTGCAATCTTTGTATCATCAGCAAACTTGCTGATCCAATTTACCACATTATCATCCAGATCATTGATATAGATGACAAACAACAATGGACCCAGCGCTGATCCCTGTGGCACACCACTAGTCACAGGCCTCCACTCAGAAAAGCAATCCTCCACGGGACCTGGGGATTTATCTACCTTGATGTGCTTTAAGACTTCCAGCACCTCCTTCTCTGTTATATGTACACTCCTCAAGACATCACTATTTATTTCCCCAAGTTCCCTAACATCCATGCTTTTCTCAGCAGTAAATACCGATGAGAAATATGCATTTAGGATCTCACCCCCATCTCTTGTGGATCCGACATAGATAACCTTGTTGATCTTTAAGAGGCCCTACTGTCTCCCTATCTGATTTCCCTCTGGGCCCTGCTTCCAACCCTACCTGCACAGATCTCATAAGATTCTGCCCAATGTTTCAGATTGATGACCTTTTATGTTATGAAGCTGCACAGGCAAAGGTATTTTCATCAAGTAAAGGCATTTTCACCAAGATGAAAGAAGATTCATCAGGTCATTGCTTTTCTCAACCATCTGACTAGGAATGAAAGGTAACAACCATAAATGCTTAATGACTTTGGGGACAAAATCTTTTTATCTGTGCTTTGAGTTCTGTGCTGTCTCCAGCATTTCAACTTTATTTCAACTTCTACATGGATAACTTAGACTGGTGAATAAAAAATGTTTTACTTAGGTTTATCTGGGAGGAAACAGCTATGCAAATAATGAAAGTTTGTACCTGCATTTTGTATTTGCAATGTGTTGTATACTGGTTTACTTTCTAATTTTGTAGCTAGAATTGGGAACTACTGCTTTGCAACAGAGTGTGGAGAGAAGGTTCAAGGCTAGTCTCTGGAGGTTATTTCTGGGAGACATGATGTAGAGATGCAGGCATTGGACTGGGTGGGCACAGTAAGAAGTCTCACAACAACAGGTTAAAGTCCAACAGGCTTATTTGGAATCATGAGCTTTAGGAGTGCTCCTCCTTCATTAGGTGAGCCTGGTGAAAGAGCGTTCTTACTATTTGAGAGACTTCTTACTATTTCTGGAAGAAGCAAGAGGATGGGCAGAGTCTATAGTTGATACAAAATTGAATGTTGACTGCACCTCCCCTCATTGAGATGACCTCACTTGGTCATTTAAATATTGGTGGCATTTCTGGCCTTAGCACAGAACACACTGAGAGTGCTTGGAGTCAGAAAGTGCCACTGTCTGCAAAAGGCCTCCATAGGTAATGTGAGACCAAATAGATGCTCGTTCAGTTTTAAGGAAGAATGGTACAGGGAATAAAGCCAAAAAATGAGACTTAGAACTGTACTATCTGCTTCAAACAGTGAAAGGAAAAATCAACAACTGGACATGTAAGTGAAAGAATGCTGAGGGAGAAATTATCTTCTGTTACTTGGAGTTTAGGTAGTTTTGGAATGAGAGATAACTGCACAGAAGGGGGGAAAAAGCATTACCTGATCTGCCATCAAATCTATATAGAACTGATGCCTGACAGATACAGCTAACTGATAAGAAGTAATTAGGTAGGTGCACACTTATAGGCAATTTAATAATGCTGTCAGAGTCTTACAAGCTTAAGTTAGTAAGATTGAGAATGGGGGTTGGAGATACAGCACTTGTCTTGGCAGTGACAAGAGAACTTTAAAAAGTATATAAAAACAGAAACTGCTCAAAATACTCAATGTGTCAGGCAGCATCTCTCGTGAGAAGAAGCTAGTATTTTCCTAGTCCCGGGATGGCAGGCTAGGAGGCTGGGCCGGGATGGGAGGAGGAAAAGCAGCATGCCAAGTTTCACCGGCTCCCTGGGGCACACCAACAGGTGGATTGGCTGCCCACTCAATGGAGTCATTCAGGGCTCCAAATCGGGGTGTGCATCTGGCTTCACCAGCATATTGCCAGTGGCAGAGAGGTCTGCTGCCATATGTGGAAGTCAGCTGTTAAATGGAGGTGGCTTTCCAGCAGCAGTCAGGAGGTAGGGTAGGGGGTCAACAGAACCAAAAGCTCCATTCCCCTAAAGAGTGGGTTGATGGCCTGGGAAAACCTTCCCTGGAGTACCAGTGGGCCATCCAGAAGGGGTTCTCCCCTCTGATCAAAATGGCTTGCTTGTTTGATTTTGATTTGATTTGATTTATTATTGTCACATGTATTAGTATACTGTGTTTCTTGCATGTGATACAGACAAACCATGCCGTTCATAGAAAAGGAAAGGAGAGTGCAGAATGTAGTGTTACTGTCATAGCTAGGGTGTAGAGAAAGATCAACTTAGTGCGAGGTCGATCCATTCAAAATTCTGATGGCAGCAGGGAAGACACTGTTCTTGAGTTGGTTGGTACATGATTTCACACTTTTGCACCTTTTTCCTGATGGAAGAAGGTGGAAGAGAGTATGCTCGGGATGCGTGGGGTCCTTAATTATGCTAGCAGCATTTCTGAGGCAGTGGGAAGTGTAGACAGTGTCAATGAGTGGGACCAAAAGAGAAAATGCTGGAAAATCTCAACAATCTCAATCTGGCAGCATCTGGAAAGAGAGAAAAGAGCTGACCTTTCATGTCCAGATGACCCTTGTTCAAAGCTCAATGGGTGGGAAGTTGGTTTGATTGATGAATTGGGCTTCATTCATGACCCTTTGTAGTTTCTTGCAGTATTGGGCAGAGCAGGTGCCATACCAAGCTGTGATACACCCAGGAAGAATGCTTTCTATGGTGCCTCTGTAAAAGCTGGTGAGAGTCATAGCTGACATATTGATTTCAACATGAATGTTGATTTCAACAGCTCTTGGAAGGCACCTCTGGAACCCTAACCTGTTTCATCAGTGCCCACATTTTCCAATATGCTTATCGAAGTTTCAGAGCTGACAGCCTCTGGTTGTGTGGACATCGGGAGCTTGCCACCCTTCTTAATTAGACGGTGGGCTCAGTGGAGGCTAGTTAGGAGACCTCCTCCAGGAAAACGCCCCCCCCCCGGCCGGCCTCCAACAAGTGCCTGCTCAGGACCCCCACCTCTCAGACCCCTGATATCCGGAGTAAAATACAACCCAAAGCTCTGAGTCCATGACGTTTCACCATCTTTTCCTTCTCTTTGCCACCTGTAAGAGCTGAATACTGTGCGCATTCCGAATGGTTTCAGATGCGGTGTATGTGTGAAACAATTTCTCATACAAAAAACATAAAGTCGCCAACAGCATAGACAAGGATGGCATTTGGATGAAATGAGGACTGGCGAGGCTAGCCGGTTGTTGAATTTGGATTAGTTTTGTTAGTCCTTTATCACTGGAGTAAAACGTGCCGGTTCTTAGCAAAATGCAACAACATTGCTTAACGACGCTACCCTAAATCACCTAATGTATGCCTCCTGTCTGTGCTGGCTCATAAACTTTATTGAATTTAAATCGGACTAGAAAGCAGTGGTGATGAAACCATCCTCGATCAGGATAGAAAACGAAATTCGAATTCAAAAATGTTAAAATTGTTTCGGAAAGATGAATTCTGGGGGAGACCTGAATTGCAACTGAGAAATGAGGATGGCGCCGTGCGATGAATTTTCCTTCTTTTCAAAAGTCACGCCGATTTAAAAATGGCCAAAGTCGTGTTTCTGTTATTATTTTGGTCCGATGCGTAATACCGGATCACGAGCAGGGAGATCACATTGAGATTTATTTTTCCCCATAAAGCCAGTAATTAACGTGGCTGAGCAAGTCGCCCACTTGTAGCAGGCAGAGTGTGGAAGGGGCTGCCTGTCACTGGGTGCTGGAGTGTCTCTTCCTCTCTCTCTCCGGCAGGGGAAGCGGTGACTGACATGAGCTTGCACAGGAGGAGACAGAGAGAGAGAGACTGAAGCCTCGCCACGGTGTCCCGAGGGGTGGATGCCAGAGCTCGACAACCAGGGCAGACTCGTGACTCTTGCACACACTGCATGCTCCGGCGACCACGTCTCTTCGCATTTACTGAAAGACCGGCTTGTCTGACTCATTCAGATCCGCAGCCCACCCCTTCCCCGGATTACGTCAGAACGCCGAGCAATCCCCCCTCACCCCCACCCCCACCCCACACACACACCGCCCCCAAACCTTTTCAGTAAAAGAAAGTTTGTGTTTCAGATCTGAATCTATTTCTGAAGCGGTGTTGTCCCGCCGTTCCCTCCCTCTGCCCCTTTTGCGCGCCAAAGTGACGCAGATGCTCAAGATGCCAGATTTCCATGCAAAATAGCTCCGATCGAGATCGATCAGCGCTTTGGGAAAGTAAAAGGAAAAGCTGGTGCTTTTTCGTGAGGGATATCTGACAGGGAGCGTGTGAGCAAGACCCCCTTCTGTGAGCATCGCTCCCACTTCCCTGCCTTGTTCGCCTGTGTCTGGGAGAAGCGCCACTTTCCCACGCTGTGTACGCGGGAGAGGTTCAGCACCAGACCCTGGATAGTTCCCTCCCTCCAGAAGACGGTGTGAGCGGGAGAGGTTCAGCACCAGGTCTTGGACAGCTCCCTCCCTCCAGGAGCTGGTGTGAACGGGAGGGGTTCAGCACCAGTTCCTGGACAGCTCCCTGTCTCCAGTAGTTGGAGGGTGAGGTTCAGCACCAGGTCATGAACAGACCTCTTCTGGAGCCGGTGTGAAGGGAAGGAGTTCAGCACCAAGTTCTGAGCAGCTCCCTCTTCCCCAGAACCTGTGTGGTCCTGGATAGCCCCCTTTTTCCAGGAGTCGGTGTGAGTGGGAGAGGTCCAATTCCACGTCCCGGACTGCTCCTTCTCGCTTGGACGTGGCTCTGAGCTCCGGATGAGAAGCGCCGCCACGTCTCCAGAAGCTCTGTCCTCTCAAATCAACCCTGCGTGGAAATGGCATCTCTCGGCTTCTTCTCGAACGAGTCGGCACAGCGATCCGGCGCCGGAGACAATTCAAATGCAGGTAAATTCAAGGCAACACGTGTAAGGAGATGTTAAAAGAGGCGGGGAGGGAGAGAGGGGAGGGGAGGGGGGAATGGAAAGCCAGAAAGCAGCGTTGGGTTTGAAAACTGTTGTCCCCTGGGACAAAGCAGACATTATCTTGAGAATTTGGCTTCTCAGTAATTAAATGTATCTACATGTTGGATTTTATTGAGTGCTTTTCTCTCTCAAATTGATCCGCTCTGTGCTGACAGTTCAGTGACCACAAACTTAATGCGTGTTCGGATTGTTCAATGAATGAAGTTAATTGTTCAGTCTGTGGGTAACATGACTCAAAAGAGAATGGGGGAACTGCTATTTGAACCAACACAATCTAAAGCATCATTTGCAATAAGAAGTTCCTTTCTTTGAATAAAACAACTTTTTTTTTTATTTCCTCCCATTGCTGTGCAGGGGATATTCATTCCCCTTCGATTAAAGCCCCGAATGTCAGAAGTATCCACAGTTTTGTTTCAGGTTGATTGGCCAGGTTAAAAATTGCCCCTTAGAGTCCTGAGATGTGTAGGTTAGAGGGATTAGCGGGTAAATATGTGGGGATAGGGCCTGGGTGGGATTGTGGTCGGTGCAGACTCGATGGGCTGAATGGCCTCCTTCTGCACTGTAGGGTTTTTATATTCTATAATATTCTAATTCATTATCAATTTCTGAAGACTGATTGACTGATAATGTCTCATTGAATCCCGTCCGTTGCAATCATACAATAGGATTTGCTTAGCCACCCAGCAATTGTTTTCAAAATCAATGTATAAGAGCTGTTGTTTTGATTTATTGCTTTAATAAATGGCTATTTTTCAAGAGTTGCTACGACTTCTGTCCATCATAAATCCCAGCTCAGAAAAGGGCCGAGACGCGACCGTCTGGCTGACCACTGGGTGAACTCTGCGTTATTCACTGACGGATTTCAATGTGTAGTGTTTTTTTAAAGTGGGAACATATACACAGCAATGATTCATCTTGTTTACAATGGGCCCCTTCAGATCAGCTTGACTCTAGGTGATTCGGATCAAACTGAAGTAACAGGTCTTCTGCCCCGGAATCCAGGTCGAAGCAAAACTAAAAGCGGGATTTAATGGATTGCTAATACTTCGTGTTTTACAGCCCCAGCCTGGTGTCAGATAGCTCAAAAGTTCACAGGCGGCATTGGAACAAAGCTTTGTGGTGAGTATCATCACTGTTCCCATAGTCTTACGAGAAACTAGGATCAATTTACCGATCCTGACATTGATTTTATTTAATAAATACATTTTTTTAAAAACATGACTTGCCGCTGAAATGCCGGAGATATTGATTGGCAGAGTTATGGGGACAGTGTCTGCCTAAGCCAACTGGATTAACATGGCCGGTTGAGGTGGTCTGTTGGCCGCCCTCCCCCGCCTCTCCATCCCCCGAATGAATCTACCTCCGAAATTAAAAGTCTCAAACTGTCTGCCCATGGCCTCTTCTCGTCAAAGGCTAAATTTCCAATTCCAAAAAATATATACACTAGAAATCAGTTCATATTTCGGGAAGTTGAATGTCAGGGTTGTTTAAGGTTGCAGTCCCCCCAAATGCAACTGCTGTCTGAATTCCTCGTGTGTTGTTTGCTCCGACGTTGCCTTGTCTTTTATGACAGAACGGATTCAGAGCACAGTAATTGCAGCGAATTGGCTGCGTTTACATCACACAGCGTGAATCCCAAGGGCTGCTGTTTGTGATATAGCGAGAGGACTGAACACACGAATAGCTGGAACCTAGGCAACAGATAGGCAACCTCCAAAAGACCAAATTGCCATATTCAATGCATTTCACCTAAATACCCAAACAGCCGAGCTGTCGTTGCAATAACACTAATTCTACTTCCTTTGACTACAGCAATACATATTTGTATTTGAAATGTATATTTTCTAATGTTGTAGTAGTTTCCTAAAGGCAGTTACTTATGAAAAGTTACACGCCATGCCATGAATAACTGACCGCAGTTTTCACGGAAGCATTGTCAAACTTTGCCTAAAAGCAGAAAATCGAATCAATGATTTTACGTTGATTAAGCCCTGAATTTAATTTTTGGTTCTTTTGGTAATAGAGCATAACTGTGTTTGCTCAGCTGTAGCCATTGGTTAAAGTCCATTTCACATGTCACCAATATAAACATTCAATGTAAAGCTGCTGTTACTGTTCCAGCTTTGAAATGTCACATTCTAGTGCTTGTAAACTTATAAAATAAATTGAACCAGTCCAAACAATGCTGGCAAAAAAATAAATAAATCGGACTACTCTTTGCATTGTTTTGGCATGCTTCACGAGAGGCAATGATGCCATAGCTTCATACATTTCTCACTTTACTTTCACATTTATTTGTTTTCTTTTTGTATTCTTGAAGATAGCATTGACGTCTCAGACAGTTTCATCTAAACTAGCAGTAGATAATTTTAGACGTTAACCATCTCAGATGTTTTTGAGTGCAGTCCAGTGGAAAGCGATTCTGTTCAATGTTGTTTGCAATCTTGAACTGCCTAGACAAGCAATCATTAAACAAACACTCTTACACTGCCACTGCCCTACCCAGATGCATCATTACACCCCTTCTAATGCATCCAGTCACATCCATACACAGGTACTCCCCTTCCAGGCAGTTATACGACCGCATTCTACTCAAATACAACGTTATACAATCACGACTCTGTGCACACGGATATCCGCACACAACTATTACCTTCGCAGGACACGCTACTGCACAGCCACTACTCTACCCAAACACATCATTATATCTCTTAACACCCAACATCGCAATTTTAGGCAATCACTAACCCATCAGCATAGTCCTACCTAACATGCCAGTATGGCAATACTACCCAATCTCTATCTACCAGGATGCTACTATTATCCTAATCAGACATACCAGTATACTATTATTCTCTGCAATCACATCACTACACAGTCACTGCCATATCACAACACGTTTGTCAACCATGATTGCCCTACATAATCAAATCATTATATCATTACTATATCGAGACAGGTAGCGTCATTGCACTATATACCAAGTGTAAAACGGCCATTTCCTACCTCATGTTGTAGCATTATGTATTTTGTTCGTAATATTATGAAGACTGATAAATTACAAAGGTTCATTTTCCATAAATAAAAAGTAGAAACACAATATATTACATATGTCTAATAGTAATATTCAAAGCATCATCAAAACAAGGAGTCTCTGAAACAATATCTACACCATTATCCTTTAGATCTCACCACCACATTCTCTGAGAAGACAACTCAGAGGGGATTTGCTTCTACTGCAGCAGTAGGAGATAAATAGGTGCACCAATATAATTCTGATCAGCAGAAGTATCATCTGCTGGAATATCACATTCTGACTTCATCACAAAATCAATGGAGGGACACTTGAGATATTGGGGCTACTTTCATTGGAATATAAAAGTCGAATACATTTAGTGGGAGGGGGTGTAAAATTATGAAAGGTCTGATAGAGCGAAGGGGGAAATGTTATTCTCTACAGCTATCAATTTAAAATTGTCATGCAAAGAGAGAGTTTAGGAGAAATGTCTTCTTGTAGCTATGGTTTTGAAACAAAATATTTTGCTGCAGGGTAATAGTTGAGGCAGACACGATTATATCTTCTCAGGGGAAAATATTTGATGCGGGGAATATGTGTGGCTTGGAGAAAGAGCAGTGCACGAGAATGAGTTGGGGATTGTTCTAGCAAAGCACTATGTCAGACATAAAGGGCTGAATGGCTTTCTCCTGTGCTGTAATCTATGGTTCAATCCAGGAATAATTACAATGTGGTACATTTAAAGTTCAGATTTCAGTTAGTTTGTAAGATCATCTGTGAAAAACAAGTCTAAGAAGAAAGCACGCTTGGCATCCTTTGGTTGAATTACAGCAGACTTAATGTCACAATGAACTGCAACACTTGCTACTTATTCTTGATGTATACATATATCCATCAGGACTTTCTGCCCATGTGCTTGGACTATAGCGTGCATCACTGTGTTTGTGACTGTGATCAGCAATGGTATTATTTATTAGTATGTCAGATTTCAAACCCATCACACACTGCGCATTATGCATAATAATATTATTAGCTGAACAAACATTCACAGTTCACTTTACATCAGTAGTGCAACATTTTGTTTTATGCTGAACTGGGCTTTATTGATATTCTTATAAACTTTGCACCATATTCTGTTTTCTTCCAAATATTATAGGAATATCAGTGGCTTATAAATCCAAATATTCTAAAATGTAGCTGTTCTACAAATTTGAACACTTCCAGGGCCAATTCTGATTCTCATCTGAGTTAACTGATCTCAGCTAGGATGGTGAAAGGAGTATCGGAGTGCCTCAGAGGAAGGAGGAAAAATCAGTCTCTTTTCTCACTCCTGTGTGTTCAGACATCAGATGGTGACAAGATTGAGCCTTCGACCTTCTCCTTCACTGATGTAGTCTAGGCTCAGTCATGATGATTGGCTGAGACACTGTTGAACTGGACCATGGTGAATCATGTTCCAATTTGACTTGTTGCCTTTAAGTGAAAAGGGGGAGAACAATAGCAAAAATGGAGAAGTGACATAAAACAAATAAACTGTGAATAACATAATGACACTTTTTTTTGCTTTCAATACCAGCATTCTTGTATGGTGATGGGCAGAGACCCACGGAAAGTGCTGCCAAGGAGGAAGCAGCATCCTTGGGGACCAAACTGGCCTGTACCTGCAGCAAAACCCCATGTGCTTGCCAGAAAGTTCAAATCAACTTTTCCATTTTGCATGCAACCGGTAAGCTAAACTCTAAAAATAATGAATTACCTTCCAGTTGAATCATTTGGCCTTGTTCTTAATTGTATTGCATGCTACATGAATACATTCACATCGTTACAATGATAGATTGTGGCTGAAAATCTAAATTGGTGTAATGCCAAAGCATGATAGATTCTGAATTCTATCAGATAAGGCCTGAAAAAAGAAAGGGCTAATATGCCTAAACTCATAAGAATGAGGAGCAGGAGAGGGGCATTCAGCCAATTGACCCTGCTCCACCATTCAATAAACTCATTGCTGATCTGGCTGTGGCATTAGCTTCACTTTCATGCTTGTCCCCCGTAATCGTTAACTTCCTTGTCATTCGAAAATCTATATAACTTAGCCTTGAGCAAATTTAATGATCTAGCCTCGACTGCCCTTTGTGGAAGAGCATTCCAAAGACTAAGGAACCAACTGAGAGGAAAATAAACTTCCTTCTCATCTCCATCTTAAATGGGAAGCCCCCTAGTTTTATATTTCCCCACGACAGAAAAGATTCTCCCAGCATCTACTCTATCAAGTTCCTACAGAATTTTATATGTTGCAATAAGATCGCCTCCCATTCTTTGAACCACCATTGTGGTCAGGCTCAACCTGCTCAACCTTTCCATATAAGGCAAAACCCCCTCATCTCAGAAATCAGCCCAGTGAACATTCTCTGATTCAAATGCAACTATGTTCTTCAGTACAGAGACCATAACTGTGCACAGTACTCTATGTGTGGCCTCACCAATGCAACATATAGCTGCAGCATGACTTCCCTACTTTCATACACTGCCCCCTTTGCAATAAAGACCAACATTCCGTTTCCCTTCCTGCATGCTAACCTTTTGTGGTTCATGTTCAAGGACACCCAGATCCTTCTGTACTGCAACATTCTGTAGTCTCTCTTCATTTTAATAATATTCTGCTTCTTTATTCTTCCTGCCAAAGTGAGCAACCTGATATTTTCCCACACTACACTACATCTGCCAAATCTTTGCTATTCACTTCATCTATCCATATCCCTTTTCAGACTCTTGTATTCCCCTCACAAATTGCTTTCTATCTATCTTTACAATCAGTCCCTTCAACAAAGTAATTCATGTCGATCATAAATAGTTGAGGCTCCAGCACTGATCCCTGTGGTACACCACTAGTTACAGCTTGCAAATCTGAAAATGCCTCATTTGTTCCAATTCTCTGTTTCTTTTGAGTTCGTCAATCCTCCATCCATGCTAATACATCACCCCAATACTATGAATTCTTATCTTATGCACAGGGACCCCAGTTTGATTCCAGCCTCGGGTGGCTGTCTCTGTGGAGTTTGCACGTTCTCCCCAGGTCTGCGTGGGTTTTCTCCGGGTGCTCCGGTTTCCTCCCACAGTCCAAATGTGTGCAGACTAGGTTGGTTGGCCATGTTAAATTTCCCCTCCCCTCCCAAGGATGTATACATGAGTCCCTCCTACTTCTCAGGGTGGCACGGTGGCACAGTGGTTAGCACCACAGCCTCACAGCGCCAGGGATCTGGGTTCAATTCCGGCCTTGGGTGACTGTGGGGAGTTTGCACATTCTCCCTGTGTCTGCCTGGGTTTCCTCCCACAGTCCAAAGATGTGCAGACTAGGTTGATTGGCCATGTTAAATTTCCCCTTAGTGTCATAAGAACATAAGAAATAGGAGCAGGAGTAGGCCATCTAGCCCCTCGAGCCTGCCCCGCTATTCAATAAGATCATGGCTGATCTGAAGTGGATCAGTTCCACTTACCCGCCTGATCCCTATAACCCCTAATTCCCTTACCGATCAGGAATCCATCTATCCGTGATTTAAACATATTCAACGAGGTAGCCTCCACCACTTCAGTGGGCAGAGAATTCCAGAGATTCACCACCCTCTGAGAGAAGAAGTTCCTCCTCAACTCTGTCCTAAACTGACCCCCCTTTATTTTGAGGCTGTGCCCTCTAGTTCTAGCTTCCTTTCTAAGTGGAAAGAATCTCTCCACCTCTACCCTATCTAGCCCCTTCATTATCTTATAGGTCTCTATAAGATACCCCCTCAGCCTTCTAAATTCCAACGAGTACAAACCCAATCTGCTCAGTCTCTCCTCATAATCAACACGCCTCATCTCTGATATCAACTTGGTGAACCTTCTCTGCACTCTCTCCAAGGCCAATATATCCTTCCGCAAATAAGGGGACCAATACTGCACACAGTATTCCAGCTGCGGCCTCACCAATGCCCTGTACAGATGCAGCAAGACATCTGTACAGATGTCTTGCTGCATCTGTACAGATGTCAAGCAGATTAGCTTGGTAAATACATGGGGATAGGGCTTGGGTGGGATTGTGGTTGTTGCAGACTCACTGGGCCAAATGGCCTCCTTCTGCACTGTGGGATTCTATGATTCTAACCTTTCACATGGCACCTTATTGAATTACCCAGAGGTACTGGTTCCCTTTTACCCATGCGGCACGTTATATCCTCAAAGAACTCCAATAAATTTAAGTAACATTATTTCCCTTTCACAAAACCATGAAGACTCTGCCTGGTTGAATTATGATTTCCTACATATCTTGTCATTTAACTCCTTCATTTTGGATTCTAACATATTCACAATGGCAGATATTAGACTAACTGGTCTATACTTTCTGATTTGTGTCCCCCTTCTTTGGTGAATGGTGGTGTTATATCCCATGGTACAGCTGCCTCTTTCCCCATTACAAAACCCATTTCTCCCACTCTGATCTTTGAGTCAAGCAATCAACTCTCTGGATAAGGAGCAGCTGTTCCCCTTAGTTGAAGGATCAGTCACGAGGGGACATAGGTTCAAGGTGAGGGGCAGGAGGTTTAGTGGGGATGTGCGGAAAAACTTTTTTATCCAGAAGGTGGTGACGGTCTGGACTGCGCAGCTTGAAAGGGTGGTGAAAGCGGGTTGCCTCACATCCTTTAAAAGGTATCTAGATGAGCACTTGGCACATCATAACATTCAGGGCTATGGGCCAGGTGCTGGCAGATGGGATTAGGTGGGAGTTCAGGTGTTTCTAATATGTCAGTGTGGACTCGGGCCGAAGGGTCTTTTCTACACTGTATGATTCCATGATTCTATGATTTACCCTAAGCCAATTTGATCATGGCTCAGGTCATGATCCAGAGGTTGTTACCTTTGTGGTTCTGCTTTTTAATGCTTTCCCTAGTTGCCCATATTCCTGCAGCAGAACATCATTCTTAGTTCAACCTATTTTGTTGGTCTGATGGAAGGTCATCTAGACTCAAATCATTGGCTTTATTCTCTCGCTACAGGTGCTGTCAGACCTGCTGAGATTTTCCAGCATTTTCTGTTTTTGTTTCAGATTCCAGCGTCCGCAGTATTTTGCTTTTATCTATGCTGTTGGTATCCACTTGGCCAACGTGAACTGGGCCCTTCCCCTCCCACTTCCTTTCCAGCCCTGAGAAATTGCCAAAACCTCAAATCGGTTAGACATTTGCAAGGGCTGAGGCTTCTCCATTACTGCCTTCTTGATCCCCATACTTGCCTTACTCATGATCACACCTTTCAGTGTCTGACTATAGACCAAATCATAGAATCCATAGAATCCCTACAGTGCAGAAGGAGGCCATTCGGCCCATTGAGTCTGCACCGACTACATAGACCCACCCAGGCCCTATCCCCATAACCCTAATTATTTACCCTACTAACCCCCTGACACTAATGGGCAATTTAGCCTGGCCAATCATGGTAAATCTGAAGCACCCAGCCTAAGATGTGTGACTGCCTCCTGGAGCAAAGCATTCAGGTAACTTTCCCCCTCCCTGATGCATCCCAGTGTCTGACACTAGTTCATTTGAATCCAGTGTTCCTCAAAAAGCATACATAGTTGCCATGAATCACACTGGCCATTTTTGGTGCTCCAAAATACTACAAATCTTTTTGCATGCACACTATGTGCACAGATATTGTGAGCCTTTGGGCCCACGGCTAGTGGCATCAAGGACCCCACTTTTTATAGTAACAGCATGTGAATTTCTTTTGCAATGTTTTGCAAATCCTAATTCTAATGAACCAACCCTAACCCCTTAACCCTAATGAACCAACCCTAAACCATAACCGTAACCTTAACCCGAACCCTAACTCAAACTTTAATTCACACTCTGGACCGGTACTTTGGAATTCCAAGTCTGAGGCCATGCTTCAAAGTTATTGCAAAATAGTTGCTCGATTGAGACTAGCTCAATTCACATTATCCAGAATTGTTGATGTCTCTTGGCACCCTTCCACCTACATAAGATGACGCACATGCAGCAATTACTTTAGGCGATGGGATATTTTCATATGGGCACCTTTGCTGAAGGTTGATGAAACCAGTCAATGAGAGGCAGGTTCTGTCATGAGTGCCACATGTAAAGTTGTTGCAGGATGTCCTTGTTGGTTGTTGTATTTGGTGTTGTTCCCTGTTCCCAAGCTGCTGTAGCCACAGATCATTATGGTGTCAAATGTCAGCCCACACGTAATGTCACAGTTTCCCTCTATTGTTAGCACATGTCTCCAACATGTGAAAATCAATGTTTAGAGCCTTCACGCCACACTTGCAAGCATCTCACACTGTGGTTTGTTTAGGAATGCCTTTGCCTTCTATTGAGCGAATATGCCCGAACCAGAGAAACTGCTTCTCTTTGAAGAGGCTAACTTATTTGGGAGAGTTCGCATTGAGACCACTGTCACATTCATGATTTTGTCCTTCCGTACAATGCCAAGAATGCGCCACAGACAATGAAAATGAAAGTTGTTGATCTTCCTTTCCTTATAGTTGTAAGTTGTCCATGCTTCACAGGCGTACAACAAGGTTCTGAGAACACAGTTCTCATAAACCAACAGATTGGTCCTAAGATGTTATTCCATGCATATTTCATGAGTCAGCCAAAATTGGTACCTGCTTTGACAATGTATTCAATTTTAACCAGTGTTCTATTATCAAGATACTTGACTGAGATGTTTAATTGTGGTTAAATAACTAAACTAAAAATCTGGAAGAAAATGCTCATGTCCATAATGTTGGTCATGAAACTAATGGACTTCCCTAAAAAATCCATCTGTCCCATTCATGAACTTTAGGGAAGTAATCTGTCCTTCTTACTGAGTCCGGCCAATGTGTGGCTTCAGATGCACAGCAACATTGTTGTCTCTAGACTGCCCCTTGAAATGGCCTAGGAATGGACTTGGTTGTACCAAAACAACAATGATAAACTATAGTGAGAATAAAACTGAGCAACTCACCTGAATTCAACACAAGCACTGGATTCAAATACATAAAAGCTTACACAGCTGCATTGATCCTGCATAGCCCTCCTCACTAACATCTGGAACTTGTGACAAAAGTGCTAGAATTGTCCCACAGACAAGCAGCCAACAGACTTCCTCAGGATAGTGTCCGAGGCCCAGCCATCTTCAGCTGCTCATCAATGACCTTCCTTCCATCATAAAGTCAGAAGTGGGGATGTTCACTGATGATTGCACAATGTTCAGCTACATTTGCGACTCCTCAGATACTGAAGCAGTCCATACCCAAATGCAGCAAGACCCAGGCAATATCCAAGCTTGGGCTGATATGTAGGGAGTAGCATTCGCACCACACAGGTGCCAGACAATTTCTAACAAGAGAGAATCTAACCATTGTCCCTTGACATTCAATGGCATTACCATTGCTGAATCACGCTATTAAAATTCCGGGGGTTACCATTGACCAGAAACTGAATTGGACTATCCATATAAATACTGTGGCTACAAGAGCAGGTCAGAGGCTAGGAATCATGCAGAGTGAGTAACTCACCTCCTGACTCCCCAAAGCCCATCCATCATCTCCAAAGCACAAATCAGGAGTGAAATGGAATACTCCCAGTTGCCTGGATGGGTGCAGCTCCAACAATACTCAAGAAGCTCAACACCATCCATAAAGCCACCCATTTGATTACCCCTTCCATAAACATTCACTCCTCCTACCACTGATGAATAGTGGCAGCAGTGTGTACGATCTACAAGACGCACTACAGAAACTCACAAGGCTCCTCAGGCAATACCTTCTGAACCTATGACCACTGCCATTTAGAAGGACAAGGGCAGCTAATACCTGGAAGTTCCCCTCCAAGCCACTCACCATCCTGACTTGGAACTATATCACTGTTCCTTCACTGTCACTGGGTTAAAATCCTGGAACAACCCTTCCCAAACATCACTGTGGCTGTACCACACCGCATGGACTGCAGAGGTTCAAGAAGGCAGCTCACCACCACCTTCTCAAGGGCAATTAAGGATGGGCAATAAATGCTGGCATAGCCAGCAATACCTTAGAGTCAATGCTCCAGTCTCCTCCATGTTCATCCCTCATTATATTCTGGCTGGACTGACCAAACAGATGTAACAGCATAACAGTATTCACTTGGGAGGGAGTGGCCCTTGGATGTCTCTGGCATTGTCCTCAGTATGAAGAAAGAACTTTGTCTCCACAAGGTCTGTGTGGTAATCACTCCTACCAATACTGTCATGGATAGATGCATCTACGATAGGTAATTTAGTGAGAATGAGGCCAAATAGGTTTATTCCTCATGTTGAAACTCTCATCACTTGCTGCAGATCCTGTCCTTCAGGCTTCAATCATCTAGGTCAATATGGTACTACCGAGCTACACTTGGTGATGGACCATGAAGTCCCCCACTCAGCATGCATTCTGTACCCTTGCCACTCTCAATGCTTCTCCAAATGGTTTCAACATGGAGCTGCACTGATTCATCAGTTGTGCCCGCAGTGAGCAACATCTACAAGATGCGCTGCAACAACTCACCAAGGCTTCGTCAACAACACCTCCAAAAACCCTGACCACAGAATGCAATGATTTAAGAAGGCAGCTCACCACCACCTCCTCATGGCCTATTAGGGATGAGCAATAGATGCTGGGCTAGCCAGCAACATTCACATCCCGTGCATTGTCTTAACGCTCTGTCACCCAGAACGTCGTGATCTATTTACCATTAGCACCACATCAGAAGTAAAAACAATTAGGAATAAAATTATTATTTAATTTACTGACCATTAATGTTGATTTTGCTAACATACATTCAATAATTTTGGAAGGTAACTTGAAGTGAACTAGCTGGGTGAGTAGTAAAAGTAAGAGCAGAAGGCAAAAATATATTTTAAAAATACCCTGAAAGAGTCAGTGAATGAGGGGAGAAAAAATTACATTTTGGCCAATTGAAATGCTCTGTGATGAAAGTATAACTAGATTCAGTGAAAGAAAATGGCAAATGCCTTGAGAATCACCAAACCAATAATTAGTTTAAGTCTTTATTTACAGCCCTTATTTAATTCTGAATGAGAATTAATGGATTCTCATAGCTAGTGAATTGACTTGAGTGTTTCTTGTTTGTAGAGGCTCACCACAAATCCTCATTACAATTCATTTATTGATTAGTGACAAGACACTAAACTCGAACAGTCTGACTCTGTACTTTGTTTTTAAAATGGAGTAATACTGTCATTAAAGGGATTTTCAGTGAATAGATAAGAAAGTCATGGTCAAATCAAAGATGGGTCTGAAATATCTTTTGGTCAATGTGATTAGATGCATTTACGATAAGTAATTTAGTGAGAATGAGGCCAAATAGGTTTATTCCTCATTTTGAAGCTCTCCACTTGTTGCAGATCCCATCCTTCAGGCTTCAATCAGCTAGGCCAATATGGTACTTCAATTTGACTGTCCCTTGTAAAATTCATCAGATGGCCTTCACCTGTCCCAATCTATCTACAGTTTAATTGGGAGGGAAGTGAGGCTTAGGGTGGCTTCACTATTCCTGCTCCAGTTGAGGCCCTTAAGTTGCATTTATTGATGATGTAAGGGCTGTTTCCCATCTGGCTGCAATTTTGCGTGTTTGGTGTTCGGGGGGAGAGAATTGAGGATGCCACCATCATTAGCCTCTTCTCCCTGCCTGACATTGATGTCACAACCCTTAACTCCCTCTCCCCTCATTATTTTATTTTTTATGAATTAACGTTTCCATTAGAGGCTATAAATCTATGGTGCACAACACAATCTCTATGACAACACCTCAGGGTAAGAGAAACAATCCAGGTGTTTTGTTAAGAAAGCACTGAATGTTTGCACTATGTATAATTCTTCTCTTAAAAATTCAGATCAACAATTCAGTCTAATGTTTTCCTGAGTTGCTGGTAGATGTCGGATTGTTAAATCCAAATCCTGGGGATAGTGTCAGTACCACAACAGGGGCAGATAGATGCCATTTATGCCATTTTGCTGGTTGGTGTCACAGAGGTCAGAATGATAAGATTGTGTTGGCTACAGAGTTGAACTGTTTTGTAATTGGAGTGATTTGTTTGTAGTAACTATCCTAACATCAGTTGATTGCTTTGATTAATTATCCTTTGAGAATCAGCACTAGGATTCCAATTTCACTATTGCTACAGTTACTCTGTCTACTACATGCAGGTGTGCTGAAAGAAAGACGAATCCTACATTTATATCTTTCACCATGACTCAAATCACTTTACAGGCAATTAAATACTTGTGAGTTATAGTCATTGGTATAATGTAGGCAGTTTTATCAAAAAGTTATTGGTATAATGTAGGCAATGGTGGAGCAGGTTTGAGGGGCTGGGTGGCCTATTCTTTCTCCTAATATGTATGTTTGTATGTCATTATAGATGGGTGAGATGAGCTGGGCTAGACAGCTTTTGTCACTCATCATTATCTTGTGAACAAAGGGTGGAATCATGGTTGGAGTTTTGTTTATATTGTTGTCAATGAAAGTTTACTGTCAACAGGCTTTGGGTGAAATTGCCAGAACAGGAGTGCATAATGGGCTCATACTGAATCAGGACCATAATTCTCAAGAGTCTTTTCCATTGCGTTCAATCCTGTCCTTTTGTCCATCTACCTATTAACCTACCATATCTTGGTGCATTTATGTGTTTTTTTAGGAAGGAATATAATGATAAAGTTGTGTTACATAGTAGATCTTAAAAATATATCGCAGTGACAAGCAGCAAACAGCAGAGTCTTCAGACTTGCTGCTGAAGAAAACATAGTACAATTATGAACCATTCAGTCTTTTTCTTCTGGCCTCTAAAGAGTTGTGTCGCACAGAGGTGTCTGAGGGCTCCAATGGTTCTCACGGACTGTAAAGACCAATGTTCCTCAATCATACCATTTTGTTGCTCAAGAGTCATTTGATCTTTCTACCCTGTGAGATTACTGATAAAGCAGAATACAATTATACCTCTTCTGTGAAATGATTATATTGAAGCCAGGAGGAGAAGATCTTCTGATTCTTCTACTGAATAAACTTGTGCAGTTCATGAGTTGTAAGTATTGTGTCTTTCCCTCAAATATGAACTTACTGTTGCTGAATTGTATAGAACATATTAAGGAGGACCGAGGCAGTCACTGACAGCAGTGTTATCATTTGCATAGTCTTATAAATGGCTAATGGGATATTTTCCTGTCAAATTAACTATATTGCATGATATTGTGAAAGTAAAATTTTACTGTCTGATTTGTTTAATTGTCAAAGTGGAATCACCACAGAATGTCTCATTTGTTCTGTGAAGGAAATGGCTGTTTCCCCAAGACATGTTTTCAAGGCAGTAGCTACCAGATCTCCCTCTCCAAGAATAGAACAGTGTTCAGAATCAGTTACCAATAGTTATCATTGAATCATAGAATCCCTACAGTGCAGAAGGAGGCCATTTGGCCCACCAAGTCTGCACCCACAACAATCCCACCCAGACCCAATCCCCACAACCCCATGCATTTACCCTGACAATCCCCCTAATACTAAGGGGCAATTTAGCATGGCCAAATAACCAAACCCGCACATCTTTGGAGTGTGGGAGGAAACTGGAACACCCGGAGGAAACCCCCACACACATGGAAAGAACATGCAAATCCACACAGTCACACGAGGCTGGAATCGAACCTTGGGTCCTTGGAGTTGTGAGGCAGCAGTGCTAACAACTGCATCACTGTGCCGCCCTATTATAAGATAACTTAGCGCAATACACTAATTTATATGTTAATACCAATCCAGGGATTTGGAGTTTAGAAGAACGAGGGGCAACCTTATTGAGATATATAGGATTCTCGGGGGACTTGACAGGATAATGGCTGAGAGGTTGTTTCCCTTTGTGGGAAAGTCTTGTACCAAAGGTGATATTCTCAGAGTAAGGGGGTTCAGCCATTTAAGAGAGAGATGAGGAGGAATGTCTCAGAGGGTAATGAATCTGTGGAATTCTTTACTGCAGAGGGCTGTAGAGACTAGAGAGTTTAGTATGTTCATGGCTGAGATAGATTTTTAATCAATAAGGGAATCAAGGATAGTGGGATAAGGTGGGGGAGTGAAGTGGATTATCATATCAGATCAGTCATGATCTCATTGAATGACAGAGCAGATTCAGTGGACCAAATTGCCAACTTCTGCTCTGGCATCTTATGGTCTTACAGATTTTGCCATTCTTTTGTACACTCTCTTAAAGTTCATGATATATTCTTTCTTGAAATGATCAACTATTTTCTCCAATTCTGCCTCATAGGCATTCAACAGATTATGTTTCTTGTAGATTTCACAAGAGAACTCTGGTAGAAGATCCAAAACTTCATCAGTTGCCAATTGACTTGTATCCATCTCACAAAGCACTTGGGAAGCATTAATGTGAAGGCCATGTGTTGTTCTCTCCTGGGTAGGGATGTAACCCTTGCCCACATTTCCACTTCACTCTTACACTGGTCATATAACTCAGATTCCAAAAACAGCAGAGAGTCAAACATTCACTCTTGGGTTTTGTCATGCTTCACAATGGTCACTAGGATTTTAGTTTCCTGTCTCAAAATTGTTTCCTTAGCTTCCACCCTTCATCTCTAGGCAATTATCTTAAGCTACCATGTTTTCCTCCAGAACGCCAGATGATGAAGGATATAACCAGAGCCAATTTTCACACACCTTTTGTAAGTTTTATTTACAGAAATACACATTATAAATATACACTTCCTAATACAACAACCACAGTTTTAACCCCCAGTTAATGTCCTGCACTCTGAAACCATTAATATACATTCAATAGGAAGTGCAACATGACCTCACTAAACCCCTGGAATCTTTTAAGGAGTTAATCAAAACAATGAACAAAATCAATCAAAGAATATAATTTAATCATGAGTTTTGAAAGGCATTTGATAAAGTTACACATAAGATGCTTTTATAAAAGACTGAGCCACAAGTTGAGACTGACAGCGGCATAAAGTAGAAAATGGTGATAAATTGAAAAGGCAGTTACTGGGCCAATGACGAGGAAAATTCCAAACGGATCTATGTTAGTTCCCCTGCTGTTGACATGGCTCATTAATTGTTGTGGATTTTGTTTAAAAGTGCTGATATGAGGTTGAGATAGTTCAGCTATTTCATCCGGCGATGTATAGAACAGAGATGGATGGCGTTGTAATGGGCCAAGACCGGGTAAGGAAATGAACCTGGGATGATGGATGAAAGTTAATGTATTAAAATGAATAGTATGCACAATATCAGTTAACAACTTTCAGAAAGAGCTGGATAAATATCTGATTAAAGATAGATTTGGAACATAGAACTTGGGACTTAGGATCAGAAGTAGGTCGTTCTGCCCATCGAGGCTGCTCCACCATTTAAAAGATCATGGCTGATCTGGTTGTGGTCAACTCAATGTTGCTGTCTGTCTCCACATAATCCTTGACTCCCTTGTCAAACAAGAATCTGTCTAACTCTGCACTGAATATATTCAATGACCCAGCCTCCACTGTTTTCAGGGAATCAGAATTCCACATACTAACTACCCTTTGAGGGAAAAATATTCACCTCACCTCTATCTTAAACAGTAGGCCTTGTTTCTTAAACTGCGGCCCTTGGTTTTAGTTCCTCCCAATAGCTAGCCTGTCAATTCCCTTCAGGATCTAGTATGTTTCAATAAGATCATCTCTTATTCTTCTAAACTAGAGGACCAACTTGTTCTACCTTTCTTCATAAAATAAGCCCCTCATCTCCGTGATGAGTTGAGTGAACCTTCTCTGAATGGCCTCTAATGCAATTATTTCTTATTTCAGATAAGGAGACCAAAATTGAACACAGTATTCCAGATGTGTTCTCACCATGTCCTATACATCTCCAGTAAAACATCCCTACTTTTATATTCCATTCCCCTGTCAATGAACGCCAGCATTCAATTTGCCTTCGTAATCACTTTCTGTGCCTTTTGTACTAATTATTTTGAGATTCATTTATCAGGACACCCAGATCCCTCTGTGACACTGAGTTCTGCAATCCCTCTCCATTTAAATAGTGCACTGTTTTTCTATTCTTCCTGTCAAGGTGGACAAGTTCAAATTTTTCTACATTATACTCTATCTCCCAATTTTTTTTGCCAACTCACTTACCTTGTTTATATCCCTTTGCTAACTCTCTAGCTCCCTTTGACATTTTACCTTCCTACCTATCTTGGTGTCTTCAGCAAATTTGGGTACCATATATTCGGTCCCAAAATCCAAATATTGATGTAAACTATAAATAGTTGAGGCTCCCGCACTGATCCCTATGACACTATAATTGTTACATCTTATCAACCCGAAAAAGACCCATTTATCCCTACATTCTGCTCCCTGTACAAATCCGTTATCCATGCTAATGTGTTACCCCCTATATCAGGTGGTCTTATGTAGTGCTTTGATCTTACATTTGATATGGCATCTTACCAAATTCCTTCTGGAAATCCAAGAGCACCACATCTACAGGTCCCCCTTCATTCACCTTACTTGTTACTTTCTCAAAAATCTCTAATAAATTAATTAAACAGGATTTTTCTTTCACAAACCCATGCTGATTCTACCATCCTTAATGATGCATTCCAGCAATTTACTTATGACAGATGCTAGGCTAACTGCTTTCTGTTTCCATCATTTCTTGAATCAAGGTGTTACATTAGCTATTTTCCAATCTGCTGGTGCTCTTCCAAACTCTAAGTAATTTTGGGAGGTTAGAACTAATGCATTTACTATCCCTGTAGCCATTTCCTTTAAAACTTTAGGATGTAGCTGTCTGCTCCTGAGGACTTGTTTGCATTTAGGCCTAATAATTTTCCCAGCACTTATTACTCAGTGATGGTGAGAGTTTTAGGTTTACCTCTTAATTTCCAAGTAATTTTGGGAAGTTTTCTGAGGGCAGAATTTCACATTGATAGTGAGGGCACACGCCTGATCGAGAAGCATGTGAAATCACTCAAGGAAATGTTGGACGTGCGTCCCAACAATCATCACGCGCTCGAGCAACATTTCAGTCAGTGGATGCACAAAATTTAGAATAGAATCCCTAAAGTGCAGAAGGAGGCCATTTGGCCCATTTAGCCTGCCTCGACAACAATCCCACCTAGGCCCTATCCCCGTAACCTCATGTATTAATCCTGACACTAAGGGGTAATTTAGCATAGCCAATCAACCTTACCCGCAAATCGTTGGACTAGGGAGGAAGCCGGAGCAATGAAAGAAACCCAGGCGGACACAGTGCAATCATGCAAACTCCACACAAACAGTTACCCAAGGCGGGAATTGATCCCTGGTGCCGTGAGACAGCAGTGTTAACCATTGTGCCACCATGCCACCTGCCAACAATCAAGCAGGCCATTTAGACCATTAAGGGGCCAATTGAACACAAGTTTACATGACCCGTCTGCTTTTACGGTTGGTGCACAGGCCAATTGGCCAGGCGGCCTTTACATTTTAGCTTCAATCTCGATTCCTTTTCTCACCGCCCACCCTCCCTGACAGCGCCCAACCTTTCCCGGAGCATGTTTCAGGCTGGCTGCCTGTTACTTGACCAGTCAGTGGGAAATCTCATTCCAGGGCTGCTCACGCCTGCAAGTGTGTTCAGCATCCATTTCCAGGTCCGCTTGCCCGACGGACAGAAACTTCAGGCCTCAGTCTTCAACAGTGAAAACAGACACACGATACCTGTTCCATGCTCTGGCATACCCATTTCCATTACCAATTCCCCAGACTCACTCTCTGGAGCATCAACACTAACTTTAGCCATTCTTTTCTTATGTTTGTAGGAACACTTACTACCTGTTTTAAATTACCAGCCAGCTTTCTCTTAAACTCTTCTTTCACCCTCCTTATTACTTTTTTAGTCAAGCTTTGCTGGTTCATAAAATTTGGTCCATTTTCTACCCTACCATTAATCTTTGCAGATTTGTGCAGTGTTTCTATCGATATTTGATTTGATTTATTCTTGTCACATGTAGCAGTATACACTGAAAAGTATTGTTTCTTGCATGCAATACAGACAGAGCATACCGTTCATAGAGAAGGGTAGAAAAGGGTGCAGAATGTAGTGTCACAGTCATAGCTAGGGTGTAGAGAAAGATCAACTTAATACGAGGTAGGTCCATTCAGAAGTCTGATTGCATCAGGGAAGAAGCTGTTCTTGAGTAGGTTGGTACGTGTCCTCAGACTTGTGTATCTTTTTCCCGATGGAAGAAGGTGGAAGAGAGTATGTCAGGGGTGTATGGGGTCCTTGATTATGCTGGCTGCTTTTCTGAGGCAGTGGGAAGCGCAGACAGTGTCAATGGATGAGAGGCTGTTTACATGATGGACTGGGCTTCGTTCACAATCCTTTGTAGTTTCTTGCGGTCTTGGGCAGAGCAGGAGCCATACCAAGCTGTGATAAAACCAGAAAGAATGCTTTCTATGGTGCATTTGTAAAAGTTGGAGAGAGTCATAGTAGACATGCCAAATTTCCTTAGTCTTCTGAGAAAGTAAAGGCATTGGTGGGCTTTCTTATCTATAGCATCCACATGGAGGGACCAGGACAGGTTGTTAGTGATCTGGACACCTAGAAACTTGAAACTCTCAACCATTTCCACTTTGTCCCTGTTGATGTAGACAATGGCATGTCTTCCACTACACTTCCTGAAGTTGATGACTATCTCTTTGGTTTTGTTGACATTGAGGGAGAGATTATTGTCACCGCACCAGTTCACCAGATTCTCTATCTCATTCCTGTACTCATAAAGACATACATAGAAACATTAAAACTAGAAGCAACAGTAGGCCATTCAGCCCTTCGAGCCTGCTCTGCCATTCATCTTGATCATGGCTGATCATCGAACTCAATATCCTGATCCCCCCCCTTCCTTCCATATCCCTTGATCCCTTTAGCTCCAAGAGCTATATCTAATTTCTTCTTGAAATCAGACAACATTTTGGCTTCAACTACATTGTGGTAGTGAATTCCACACATTCACCACCCTCTGGGTGAAGAAGTTTCTCCTCACCTCAGTTCTAACAGGTTTTACCCTTTATCCTCAAACTATGACTCCTAGCCTTCATTGGGAACATTCTTTCTGAATCTACCCTGTCTAACCCTGTTAGAATTTTATAAGTTTATGTGAGATCTCCTCTCACTCTTCTAAACTCCAGTGAATATAATCCTAACCGACTTAGTCTCTCCTCATATGACAGACCTGCCATCCCAGGAATCAGCCTGGTAAACCTTCGCTGTACTCCTTCTATAGCAAGGACATCCTTCCTCAGATAAGGACACCAAAACTGCACATAATACTCCAGGTTGGCCTCATCAATGCCCTATACAATTGCAGCAAAACTTCCCTATGCCTATACTCAAATCCTCTCATTAAGAAGGTCAACATATCATGTGCCTTCTTTACTGCCTGCTGTACCTGTGCACTTACTTTCAGCATCTGATGCATGAGGACTCCAAGGTCTTGTTGAGTATCCACCTCTCTCAATTTACACCCATTCAAGTAATAATCTGTCTTCCTATTATTGCTACCAATGTGGATAACCTCATTCCGTCTCATCATTGTTTGAGATCTAAACCACCACAGTGGTGTCATCAGCAAATTTGAAAATCATGTTGGAGGGAAATTTGGCCACACAGTCATAAATGTATAAGGAGTATAATAAAGGGCTGAGGACATAGCCTTGTGGGATACCGGTGTTAAAGATGATCGTGGAAGAGGTGTTATTTATCCTTACTGACTGCGGTCTGTGGGTTAGGAAGTCTAGGATCCAGTCACAGAGGGAAGAGCCGAGCCCCAGGCCTCAGAGTTTGGAGATGAGTTTTGTAGGAATAATGGTGTTGAAGGCTGAGTTGTAGTCAATAAATAGGTGTCTGACCTAGGTGTCTTTATTATCCAGATGGTCCAGGGTTGAGTGTAGGGCTCAAGTGTAGTGTTGCGCTTTGGTCCTATCCATAACTTCCTGGATGGATACTGCATCCTTCTTGAAGAGTCTTTTATTTCTCACTGGGATAAATCTTCGCTGAGAGTTTTTAAATATCTCCTTTAAAAGCCTGCCACTGCATCCCTACTCTCCTACCTATTAACCTAGTTTCCCAAGTCACCTTAGCTAGATCTGCTTTCATGTTCTTAAAATTACCTTTATCCAGCTTTAAAACATTAGTCCGAGATTCACAATTCTCTCCTTCAAACTGAACATGAAATTCTATCACATTATGCTAACTGAAACCGAAAAAGCTCCTTTGCTGTGTGGTTATTGACCAATCCTGTCTCACTGTTCATTACCAAGTCCAGAATAGCCCGCTTCCTGGTTGGCTCTCAAACATACTGCTCTAAAGAATTGTTCAGAATACACTCCATGAACTCATGTTCCAGGTTACCTTTGCCAATCTGATTCACCCAATCTGCATATAGATTAAAGTCACCTATGATTATTACGGTACCTTTACATGCCCCAGTTATTTCTTCCTGTATACCGTGTCCTATCATATAATTACAGTTAAGGAGCCTATAAATTACTCCTACAAATGACCTCTTACCTTTACTATTACTTCCCTCTACTCAAACTAATTCTACAGCCGAAATTTTCCAGCCGTTCCCACCAACGGGATCTTCCCGTCTCTCAAAACAGCGATCCCCTTTCACTAATTCCTCAGTGGCAAAGTGTGTGAACAACAGGAAGCCCTGTTGACGGCAGCAGGCTTGGAAGATCCCTCCGCTGGCCAATGGTGAGCCGCCTCCACTGCCGTAAAAGAAACCACAGGGGGAATGGAAAATCCCAATCTACCTCTTGCTCATTCATGCCAAGTACTGCACTAATGACATCATTAATTAACAGAGCTACCCCACCATCCTATTCTAGCTTCCTAGTTTTCCAAAATGTCAAAAACCCTTCAATATTTATGCCCCAGCCTAGGTCACCCTGTAGCCAGGGTGTAATGGTCTCTGTAATGGTTATCAGATCATAGATATTTATTTCTATCTGTGCTAACAATTCATCTATTTTGTTACAAATACTGCACAATTCAGAAACAAGGCATTTAACTCTGTCTTTTTACCATTTTTTTGCAATCTCTCGTGTCCATCTGCATTGCACTCTTTAGTTTATAGTCTCTGCCTCTTCCTGCCACTTTGGTTATCTTTGCCCAAATCGCTACACTGCTTTATTACTTTATTGTTTCTTGCATGATCCCTTTCCCCCAGAATAAATTAACAGAATAAATGCAGGTAGAAAATATTGATAATGTGTTGTGTGACATTTGATAAAGCCTGAACTATAGAGGCTCTATAAAGGTCACGTCAATCAATTACAAATTAATTATTCATAATGTAAGATCACATAAATATTCAGAAATTTGATCTAACGTGGGGAAAAATCGTCGAATACCTCAGGAGCTTAAAGATTGAGTTTTACAATAAAATCAGCTGTCTATGATCTGCAAAAGGAACATAAAAACACGGGAAGAAATAGAAGCAGGAACAGGCCATTTCACACTTTCAATCTATTTCTCCATTCATTCAGATAATAGTCTGATCCTCCAACTCCATTTCAGCTTCCTGGATTATTCGCATATCCCTTGGTATAAATGTATTGATCTCTGTCTGCCATATACTCAATGATTGGGCATCCTCAGTTCTCTGGGGTAGAGAATTCCTCGGATTCACAATCCTTTGAGTGAAGAAATTTCTCCTCATCTCATTCCTAGTTGGCCAACATTGTATTGAGTCTGTGACCACTTAGCCCCAGAGTTCCCAGCCAGTAGAAACATTTTACCAGCATCTACCACAACTGGTCCCTTAAGAATTTTATATTGTCAATGAGATTACCCCTCATTCTTTTAAACTTTAGGGAACATAGGCCTAGATTAGTTGATCTCTCCTCACAGAACAGTCACCTCATCTCAGTCATCAGTCTAGTGTACCTTCTTTGCACTTCCTCCAAGGCAAGAATATCCTTCCTTAAAAGCAAAATACTGCGGATACTGGAATCTGAAACAAAAACAGAAAATGTTGTAAAATCTCAGCAGGTCTGGCAGCATCTGTGGGGAGAGAACTGATGTGGAGATGCCGGCTTGTTAGACTTCTTACTGGGAGAGAACAGAGCCAACGCTTCGAGTCTAGATGACCCTTCATCAGAACTGACAGCTATTCTTCCTTCCTCTGCTAAAGAGACCAATGGCAAAAACCTCTGACTTCATCCGCAGCTGGGGTTCTCCAGTGTCATTAGAGTTGTTGTCCCTGGAAAGACGGAGAATGAGGGGAGATCTAATAGAGGTGTACAAGATTATGAAGGGGATAGATAGGGTGAACGGTGGGAAGCTTTTTCCCAGATCAGAAGTGACGTTCACGAGGGGTCACGGGCTCAAGGTGAGAGGGGCGAAGTATAACTCGGACATCAGAGGGACGTTTTTTACACAGAGGGTGGTGGGGGCCTGGAATGCGCTGCCAAGTAGGGTGGTGGAGGCAGGCACGCTGACATCGTTTAAGACTTACCTGGATAGTCACATGAGCAGCCTGGGAATGGAGGGATACAAACGATTGGTCTAGTTGGACCAAGGAGCGGCACAGGCGTGCAGGGCCGAACGGCCTGTTTCCTGTGCTGTACTGTTCTTTGTTCTTTGTTCTTTGAATGGAGTTTTAGCTGAGCTGTTTTCACTGGCAACGGGATGGGCATGATTAAGATCAGAGAATCCCACCTCAAATCTCTACAGAGCACACCGAGTGGCATCACACCGATGCTCTACCTAATTGCGGCAAGACTTCTTTACTCTTGTTCTCTTTTGTAATAAAGACTAACCATTTCCTTTCCTCATTGCCTGATGTTAACTTCTTCTGATTCACACGCAAGGACACCAAGGTCCTTCTGAATACTGACATTTCCCAGTCTCTCACTGTTTAAAAAAAATTCTACTTTCTATTTTTCCGATTGAAGTGGATGCATTCCATATTACATTCCATCTGGAATGTTCTTGCCTGCTCACTCAACTGTCCATATCCTTTTACAGTCTCTTTGTATCCTCCTCAGAGCTTACTTTTACATCTAAAGTTGTATAAAAAGCAAACTGGCACACTTTATGCTAGGTCCCCTCATCTAAGTCACTAATATAGATTGTAAATAGCTGAGGCACAATTACTGATCCTTGCAGTGAGCCACTGACAAAACTGACCCATTTATTCTGACTCCCTGTCTTCTGTCTATTAATAAATCCCCAGTCCATGCTAATACATTTCCCTCAACTGCTCAAAGACTACATTCCCTGGCTCTCCCTTATCTTACCTGTTAGTTACAGCATGAAAATACTCTATCAGATTTGTCAAGCATGTTTCCCCTTTCATACATCAATGTTGATTTTGCCCAATCATAATATGATATGGTGCCTCTTTTGTTAACAGTATAGACCTCTCACTCTACCTAATACTATTTTTAATTTCTGGTGTTAGCCATGGTCGGACCACTTTTCCCATATTTTCTCTGATTCTACACCTCGATTTGCTGAGCTAAAATGCTTTCATCGACATTTTGGCACATTTGAGTACCATCCTCCTCCAATGTCCTCAGTCATCCAGCTAGATAGGGTTTCTCTCAACTGATTCCATTCTTATCAATCTAAACATAGCCACAGTGTCACTTGCAATGCTTTCCCTTCCCAATCACAATGCCGTTACCTCTGGTGCCACCCTTCCCCCCCCCCCCCCAAGGATCTATACATGAGTCCCTCCTATTTCTCAGGGTGGCACGGTGGCATAGTGGTTAGCACCGCTACCTCACAACACCAGGGATCTGGGTTCAATTCCGACCTCGGGTGACTGTGTGGAGTTTGCACATTCTCCTCGTGTGTGCGTGCGTTTCCTCCGGGTGATCCAGTTTTCTCCCACACTCGAAAGATGTGTGGGTTAGGTTGAATGTCCATGCTAAATTGCCCCTTGGTGTCAGAGAGATTAGCAGGGTAAATACATGAGTTAGGGGATACAGCCTGGGTGGGATTGTTGTTGGTGCAGACTTGATGGACTGAATGGCTTCTTTCTGCATTTCAGGGATTCAATGATTCTATGTTGTCCCTTGGTGATATCATATGGAATCACCTGGTTATTTTTCACATGTAAGCTGATGACACTCAGCTTTCACTGTGGATAAATTTCAGACTGCTTATCCAACTGTCAGTACTAGATGAGCAGAAAGTTCCGACAGTTAAAGATTGGAAAGCCTTTGCTTTCACATCACAAAACCTATTCCCTAGCTACTAACTCCATCTCTCTACCTGGAAGCTAGTCTGGTGACAACCTTAATGTCTCTTTCGACCCCAAGATGAGCTTCTGACCTCATAATTGCGCCAGCGCCAAGGCTACCAGTTTCTACCTCTGAAACATTGTCTAACTTCATTTCTATCACAGCTAAACACCTGCTGAAACCTTCAATCATGCCTCTGTTACCTGTGGACTTGACTATTCCAGCATACCCCTGGTTGATCAGCTACATTCCACTCTGTAAATTTGAGGTCACCCCAAAACTCAGCTGCCCTTTTCTTAACTCATATCACATCCCAGTCATCTCTCCCCATTATCCTAGCTAAACGATATTGGCTCCCAGTAAAGAAGTACCTTGGGGGCAATTCTCCCAGCCCACTGCGCTGCTCTAGCAGCGCAACAGGCCGGAAGACATCAGCAGACACTGTTTGGCGGACATCGAGGCTTGCCTGGAGAGGTCTGGCAGGCCAGCGATCAGAGGGTGGGGGGGCTCAGCGGGACAGCGATGGGGGGTTGCGGGCTGGCCAGTGATCGGGAGGCTCACAGAGCGGGGCCATTGCACATGCGCCGATCCCGGCGCTGACAGGTTGGCGCAAATGCGCAGTGGTCCACTCAGCATTATGTTGGTGGCCTCTTCAGCAGGAATATTTTCAGAGGGAATCCGGTGAGTGCACTCTGCAGTACTCAGAGTGTGGGAGAGTCATTCTAAAAATCACGCTTAAAAAAAACAGCAGGATTTACTCTAGTTTTCACCCAAATTCGGCACTTATAATTTTTTGGGAGAATTGCCCCCCCCTTGATTTTAAAATTCTCATCCGTGTTTTCAATCCCTCCATTGCCCACAACCATCTGAGACATGTGTTCATCTAATTCTGGCCTCTCGAACAACCCCACTTTGAATAGCCCCAGCATTATTGGACCAGCCTTCAATTGCCTCAGCCCCAAGCTCTGAGACACCCTCCCGATCCCTTCTCCATCTCTCGACCTTGTTTTCCTCCTTGAAGATGCTCTTTAAAAGTTCCCTCTTTTACCAAGCTCTCCGTCTCCTGAGCTAGAATCTCCATTTTGTCACTTTTTAAATAATTCTCCTGTAAAGTGTCTTGGGATATTTTATTATGTTAAAGGCGCTATAAAAATATACATTGTAGTTATGGCCTTTATCCTATCATTCACTGTCTGGGCTAAATCTCCTCTTTCAATTTGCCTTTCTCTACTATGAATCAAATAACCTGGAATATTTAGTTCCCAGTTATGTCACCCTGCATCATCTCTGTTACACTATTAGATCAAATCTATTTATTTGATGATGAAGATAAAAAACTATGGATGCAGGAAATCTGAAATAAAAACAGGAAATGCTGGAAAAGCTCCGCAGTCCGGCAACATCTGTAAAGAGAGAAACAGAGCATTTCAAGTCTATATGACTCTTCAGAGCTGAGCGATCAGAGCTATTTATTTACAGTTAATTAATATTTATATTAATTCATCTATTTTGTTGCGAATGGTTCACAGGGACAATAATGCAAAATGGACTTTTTTCAATCCACATTTTTCTATGCTCCTGGCATTGAAATTCCTTTTGTTGTACCATTTGTGCCAAAACATGTTGGCCTCTTGAGTTGCAGAAATTGATCCAAATCTAGCACCAGTTTCCGTAACCTGTTTTGCATTTGGCACCAAACTGAAAATTTACTGATAAATCCTAAGATCAGTTGAGCGCACACATAAATTAAAAAGGAAAAAATAAAAGCACTATGAGATTAAGATGTTAATCAGAAAGACCAAAGGCAACACACCAATAATGTCAGTGGATGAAAGGTGCACCCAGCCAAGTGTGGAAGATCTTGTTAATAGACAGAAGTGTTAGAGACAGAGATATATTACATACAGAGGCTGCTTGATGTATTCCCAGTATGAACTGATTAAAATCCACAATTTGTCCCCAAATTTCCCCACATGAAGCAAATGAGCTTCAATTTCTTATTTACTAAAGCATCAATGAATGTACAATGTAATGGAAGGTATTTTTAACACTAAGTGTTGTGTATCATTTAGCTTCTAATCCTGTGTTGTGATGAAGTGAGTAAAGAGAACTAAAGGGTGGTTGTTAAAGAACTTGTGTGGAGTTTCCAATGCTGGCATTGGCACAATTATGGGATTTCCATACACATTGAACTAGAGTGCTTGATATCCAACATGATCATTAAAAACTAAAAGAGGATGCAAATTGACAACGATAGAAGAGCAAGGATATTGTTGAACATGCCCTCAGCCCATCTGATATCAAAGAGCTGCCAGGCGATTGGTCAGCGTCCATGGTGAGTCCAACATTTAGAAGGATCTTGTTCCAAATTATAAGGAGTACTGATCCATTACCTTGAGCTGTGTAGCCGACAAGATTTTGAAAATATTGTAAGGAAGTGTTTTAAAGTTTATTAATTAGTGTCGCAAGTAGGCTTACATTAACACTGCAATGAAATCTCCTAGTGGTCACACTCTGGCGCCTGTTCGGGTACACTGAGAAAAGATTTAGCATGGCCAATGTACCTAACCAGCATGTCTTTCGGGCTGTGGGAGGAAACCGGAGCACCTGGAGGAAACCCACACAGACACAGGGAGGACATGCAAACTCTGCACAGAGTGACCCAAGCCTGGAATCAAACCCTTGTCCCTAGCACTGTGAGGCAGCAGCGCTAACCAGTGTGTCACCGTGCCACCCAAGGTGATCAAACCACTGTCTTTGTAAACATAAAGGAAGATCAGGTAGTTCTACCACTGCTAATCAGAAAGTGGCAGCACAGTAAAAGGAGAAAGTGGCAGCACAGTAATCACAGAGTGAAAAATATTAGTGGGCATGGTGTAGAGTGGAGGGAGTTTAATGTGGACATAAGATAAATAGAAAGGGTGTAGGATTGAGCCTGATGGAAGAGAAAATTTGAATTTGACATGCTTTAGTCAAGCAACTAGGTCAGGTTCCTTGAAAAGGATTACAGATTAGTAGAAGCTCACAGTCCTATCATGCATATGACATGTATTCAGTTAAAAAGGCACATAGTCCTGGCTAGAAATTATTGAATCTCTTCCTCCTCGCTGCTACAATCTTCTTAGCTTGCATATATATTGGTAGATAATAAACTGTGCCATTTAAAGAGCCAGACATGGAAGCAAAATTCTCCATATGGTTCCTCATAATTTAGTATTCAATGAAACATTTTATAAAGATTGAAATTTAAAGATTGCATTGTTGGATCAGGGTGGCAGATTCTGTAAGCAACTATTGAATACAGCAAATAAGTGATTGTACTAAATTATTGCCAGAATTTCATTGCTGCCTTGATGCATATGTTTCATTAAAAATGTCCAGCCAAGTGCAACAATGAATGATCAACTCCTTTGGCAGTATCCAATTTAGCCAAAGGGCAAGTGGTTTGTCAATAGTCAATCTGCTACATTTATCAATTTCATGGTTGATGATACCGTTGGAGTATGGGAACAAGCATATGCCATTTAGCCCCTCAAGCCTGTTCCACTGCCATTCTGTAAGATTAAGGCTGATTACAACCTATTCCATCTACACCACCGTTGTCCCATATCCCTAATATAATTGGTTAGCAAAATTCAATCAATTTCTGATTTTTAAAAATATATTTTTATTAAAGATTTTTCCCATTGTTACAAACAACACAACAAACCCTCAAGGATTGGTACAGTACAGCATAATCATTTTCCACAAATACACACAGAACAAGACAAGAGAGCACCAACGCAGTTGGTCCGGATTATTCATCATTCATTACAAACAGCACCTCCAAATATACAAACAATGAAAGGACGTTTCAGAGATTGGGAGAAAACAGAATAACAAGATAAAGCCATGGGTGCATGGCGTAATGATGCATGCCCTCACTTGCAGGATACTAGAGACAGAGTCACGTAATTTACATTCCAGGATTTTCAAAGTAGCTATTGCCATTGTGTATTCAGCCAAGGAGAATACAGGATATTGACACAAGTATAGGAAAGGCTGATCAGCCAAATATTCTCATACTACGCTTGGATGCACACCAAAGCATACTTCCCCATCTCCAGCTAGATCAGGGACACCAATGCCTTTTCCCTGGATACATACTCCATCTGCACCTTTACAGGGGTCCGTCAGAGATTCTTTGACCCCAAAAATAACAAAAATGCAGGGAGAAACTACGCAATGCCAATTGTTCTAAGGGGATTTTCCTCGCCAGCTGTGAGGACTCATTGGGCAATAGCCACAGCCTCGACTCCAAACGACCCACCCACAATGGCACTACTCATATTAGTCATAACAAGAGTAAAGGATATCACATAGTACATACCACCATTATAAATGCAAGGGTTATAAGAAGAAAAAACTGATAAATATTGCACAATCCTCGTGCCATATAACCCACTCAGCGCACTCCCCAACACTCTCAAGCTCTTTTAGAATATTAAACCATTAGGATTCGATTTTGACACAGGACCAGAAGCAATACAGGTGGGTCCCCCATGCCACCTTGCACCTCAGGCATAACAAGGGTATAGGAGGATCAAATCTATGTCTTAAGCTTGGAGTAATTAAAGGAACATGCTGAGGGATGTATTCCATTATAAACAAATGGGTGTCCCTGGTTTTCAAAGGATAACAGCGAAACTCGCCTCAGTGCTCATATACTGGATCACCCAGTCAACGATGATAAATAAAATCACAAAATCGAAAAAAGAATGTAACAACAAGGTGTAAAGTCCAGGGTTAGCAATGAACCTCAGATTATGACTCCAAATTATTGCAGTTTAGAGAGGCCAAAGCCTCAGTAGGATTGTCGAATGGCCTTAAGGATCAATCAGATGTCACCCTCAGGATAAAGCAGGTAAACTGCATTCAGATAGCTTTCTGACACTTTCCAGCCTCATCTAAACTTCCACCACCGAAGCTATGAATACTCATGATTACTGGCCAGGGGTCAGGCCTCAAAACCAGATACAACCTGCCCCTTCAAGATTAATACACCCAGCTTTCGTGTCGGGATTAAGAAAATGTGGGAGCCAGATCTTAAAAAATGTAGCTACGAGCTCACCCTCACCTCCTTCTGGAAAGCCAGTCGCACGGACACTCCTGCTCCGGCCCCCGGCTCTCCAGATCAATCAGGATATCTGATATACCATGTAGCTGATTTTCCAGGGTTGAAAGTCAGCCTTAAGTGAGGAAGCTGCATTCTCGACAATAAGGATTCTTTCCTCAGCTTCATCAAGCTTCTTATCGATACTCTGCAGTTCATCAGTGTGAGCACTGGAATTCTGTGCCAAAAAGCCAAGTCTGTCACCTATAACCTTAATCACATTGGCAGCCAGCACCTACAGCACCTCCGACATCGTCTAGTCAAGAGCTCGCTCACTGACCAAGTCGCCATCTCGAGAGCTCAGCTCCACCCCGGCTCCCTCCCACTGCTTCTTTCCATCGAGGAGTTTCATGACTTTATTCCGTGTTTTTCCCAAAACCTAACCAGAAATCTTCCAGGGATATAGTATGGAGTTTTCACTCCAGAATTAGGCACTGATGGGCTGTGCATCAGGATAAATGAAAGGATTAAAAGATGAGTTGCGCCAGAGCTCACAGAAACACAGCTGTTCCCACGTTCACATCACATGACCTCGCTCAATTTAAAGTTGTTTTAAAGTGAACAATTCATCCAGCATCTATTACCATTTGTGGAAGAGAGTTCCGAACTTCTACCCGCTTTGCAGATAGAAATGTCTCCTAATTTGGCTCCCTCAAGATCTGACTCTATTTTTTAGATTATGCCACCCAGTTCTCGACTCACCACCCAGTGGAAGTATTTTCTTTTACTCTACCCTGTTTGTTCCCCTTAATATTTTGATAACTCCAATCAAATTACCCATTAACCGTCTATATTCCAAGGGAGTCAACCCTAGTTTGTATAAACTCTCCTTGTAATTTAATTCCTGGAGAACAGGATTCATTGTGGCAACCCTGCTACACTCCTGCCCCAAGGCCATCCTTCTGAAGCGGTGCACCCAGAATCGCTCACAATACTCTAGCTATGGTCTAACCAGGGTCTCGTGCAGGTCAGACATAACTTCTACCTTCTTATAAATCTCTAAATGTTAAGGCCAGCATTCTATTAGTCTTTTTTGATTATTTTCTGTACCTATTCATAATTATCTGTGCACTTGGGCCTCTGGCCCTTTCGTTTCTAGCTTTTGACTATTTAAAAGTACTCTGTTCTATGCATGTTAGGCCAAAAGTGAATAACATCACATTTTCCCACATTGAAATCCACTTACGATGTTGTTGCCCATTCACTTAATCCATCAATGTCTCTATGTAATGTTATATTCCCATCTCCACTGCTTAAAATGCCATCTATCTTTTTCGATATCAGCAAATTTGTATGTGGTTTATATCCGTCATCTAAATCATTGCTGAATATGATGATTAATTGAGATTCCAGCATAGAACTTCATGAAATACCACTAGTCGCACTGTACCAATTGGAATACCTACCCATTATTCCAACTCCCTCTCTCCTGGAACTCAGCCAATTTCTCAAAGCGGTCAATAATTTACCTTCAGTTCATGAGCTTCAACTTCAGCCAAAAGATCCTAAGAGTCCATATAAATAATATCCATAACATTCCCCTGTCCAATACATTAATCATTTCTTCAAAAAGTCCTTTACAAATCCGTGATGGTCTCTATGTCAGCTAAAAATGTCTAAGCCACTCTAACTTCAATAATGGACTCTAGTGATTTGCTAACAACATAACTAGTCTATAATTCCCTGGTTATCTCTTCTCACTGTTTTAAATAGCGAAGTGACATGAACAATTTCCCAATCTAAAAGAATGACTCCTTAATTGAGAGAACTTTGTAAGATTACATTTAAGATCATCTACTTCTTTAAATCATTTGGAGTGAAACCATCTGGTCTGCCTTTGAGCTTTTATTTTTATTGTTACTGCTATATTGCTAACATTAATTTTGACGAGTCCTTGACCTTTATGTAGTGCAGGCAGTCCTCGGACTTAATAGATTCCTGAAAATCATGTCGTAAGTCAAAATGTCGTAAGTTGGAACCAATTTCCCCATTGGAACAATGTTATAAATGGGGGATTAGTTCTTCAACCAAGGCCCAAAATTATTCATGGAGCACCTGGCAGTCTTAAATGCTCTCAACTCTTGTCCCGTCAAGTTGCAGAGATGATTGTTGATCTTTGCGCGCCTTAGCACACTATCCTTAGTGTGGGGGATATAATGAAGCCATTGATCACTTGTCAGTTGCTTCTTTAACCTTGCGAGTCTGAGTGCATATTAGGTGATCCTGCACCATAGGGACTGCAGCGATATAAGAAGGTGGCTCACCACCATATTCTCAAGGGCAATTAAGAACGTGCAATAACTACCGGCTTAGCCAGTGACGCCCAAATCCTGTCAAATGAATTTTTTTTTTAAACTCAGTGCTGTCACGTTGTTTGTTCTCAAAAATGCCTGACATTGGATTACAGGTGGATTAACAGAATTAAACATTCATTTCCAACCTAATAAAGATGGTTCAACCTAATAAAGACAGTACAGTGATTGTGGTGCCATTGTCCAGTTGCATGAAGAAAGGATGCATTACTGAAGGAAGTGGTCCCTTTTATTGACTGAACACTCTCATGTCATTGCAATTTATATTAATAAGCGTCAGTTCCTCAATTGCATAATGCATTCTTCTCACTGCTGATTGTTATTTAACATATGGCTTTGCAAATTCTAACTCTAATGCCTAGATTTTCACCATGCCTAAGCAGCTCTCCACTGTGGCAAAAATAGTGGAAATGGCTGAAAATCCTAAGTCTCGTCCCTGATCAGGCATTTCCTATTTTTGCAAAGGTGGGACTGGAGTCAGGCTGGGGTTCACGCAGTTGGAGGTAGTTGGCTATTTATATAATCAACTATCTCCACTGAAGTAGGATTTTGGTCGGCCAGGAGTGTGAAACCTGGCATATGCAGATTAGACCAAGTAAGAGCTGCTCTGAACTTGGTGCATTCATTTGGATAGCCAAGAAAGGTAAGGTACTCCTTTGAATATGGGCCAGGGAAGTGGCAAGATACCCTTTAGGAGAGGCAAGTCACCCTTTGGGATTGTTAAAAGTAAACATGCTTGTGTGTATAAAGTGCATAGAACTGTCAAAGCTGCCAAAGAACTGTCAAGCTGTAAAAGAACTGTCAAAGCTATCAAAGGATTTTCAATCTGTGAAAAAAAACTGTCAAGCTGTCAAAGAACTGTCAAAGCTGTCAACGAACTGCCAAAACCCATTGGCATGGTCAAAACTCATCGGAACCCTCAAAGCTGTCAATGGATTTTAATATGTTAGATTTTAAAGTTAAAGAAAAGTCTGGAGTTCAAAAGATAGTGCTAAATATTTTGTTCTAGGATTTGTGCTGCAATGACTGATTTTACAAACTAATATTATCACAGTGGAGAGTCTAAAAAGTGAATAGTTTTAATGACCGCTGCAAGTGGTTTTAAAAGGAAACGTTTGTTTTCATAAGAAATTAGTTTAAGGAATTTCTATGTACTGAACATTTTTTTAAAATAGTGTCATCAATAGACACACAAATGTATTTTATGTCAGCATGACTCCTGAGGTTTTCCCATGATGGATACTAAGTGAGCTGGCATGGAAAGGGTAAGGGCAAAGGGTTGTGGGTGGGGGTTATGAGTTGGCACTAAGTTGATATAGGGATATTAAAGAGTCATGAGGTTATATAGAGGGGCATAGGTTGGCATAGAGGATATGAGGGGCAAGGAGGTGGGTAGGGAGTTGTCAGAGAGGGTGTGAGAGGCCACAGATGGCATAAGTTGACATGGATGTGGAATGGGGAGCAGATGGGGGTGTCATGAAGGTAAGAGCTGGAAGGCTGTCTTTTTGTTTCCATAATTTTTTTTAAAAGTTCAATTCAACAAAGTTCCAGAGCACAGGGGCTGACTTTCAACCCAGTCCACATCCACACCCGGGAACCTCCACCCTAATAAAGATCATTCAACCTAATGAAGACAGTACAGTGGTTGGGGCCCCTGGAATGAGGGGTGGTGGGCCCATCTTCTAATCCATGCTCCCAGAAGGAAAATCAGTACTGCTGGCAGCTATTTCTACAGGCCGGGATCACAGAGCGGGGAATTCTGCGGTCCTTGCTTACTCGACTCGGGAACGAAAATCTGGGCCTACATCTGATTAATATTCATTCTTAGCAACCCGTCCACTTCCAGGTCTGCTTGATCATCCTGTATGGCAAATTTTCATTGCAAAGACAGAGCTTGCTTATTTGTCTTCTCCCTCAACATTCTTACCATCGTCTAATCACACGTTCCACTTCCTTCTTCATTCACTCAGTCAAAAACTTAGCTGCTTAAACAATTTCCTTGCACACAATTGTAAAGTGGTAGTTAAGCATTTTCTTATCATCATCGTGGGTCTTGGAGGGGTTGCTCATGATCTAGACATACAGAATATCCTGGAGGCAAAGCTGTTTGTAAACGACCTTCTATTGAACCATATGCTATATACGATATAGGCTCCACATAGAGAATGGAGAGAGATATTTCTGCAGTCATCTGTTCTTACATCACTGATGACATGGATGATATATTTACATATTTAACATTAACTCTTTATACTACAGGCATTAATTAGTTACTTTAAAGACACTAGAATCGTAGAAACATTAAAAACTTACAACACAGAAGGAGGACATTCAGACTAGTGGTACGTGTGCAGGCTTCCTGAAAGAGGAACCTGTCAGAATGTTGAAAACCTTTGTTTGATCACCTCTTAACATCCTCTGTTTCAAGGATCATAAACAAATACAGAAGGAGGAAGTGTTTCTCTACAGGATGTTTCTAGCAGTCCCTGGCATTTTGTCAGAGCCGTTTTGTCTGCAGCTAGTATAAATACGTGGGGCTATGGGGCTAGGGCGGAGGTGGGCCTGAGTAAGATGCTCTATTGGAGAGTCGATGCAGACTCAATGGGCCGAATAATGTCTTTCTGCACCATTGGGATTCTATGGTTTATGTTTCAACAGAAGTGCTGATGGATGAGAGAAATGCCCGGCATGGGAAGGGTTAATCTCATCAGTAGCAAATATTTTGAGATTGACTGGATTGACAAAATAATCTTTTCATTTAGTATTGCTAGGTGATGGGTTTATATGTAAAGAATTAAATTTTTGTTCATCTAGCATGGTGAAACCTCTTCATAACTTCCAGCCCCTCCTCATACCTGAAGTTCCTTGATCATGATAACATCTCTGTACCTTTTCTAAGGTCTTTAATCTTTTCTGAAATGTAGTGCTCAGAATTGTCCACATTACTGAGGCCTAATGAGTGATTTATATTCTATTCCTAATTTATAAACTCAAAGAATTAATTTACCTCCAATCACCTTGTCAACTATATTTAATGATTTGTACACATGAGCACTCAGGTCATTTTGCTCATTTACATTTTCCAATTTTTTTTATTCATCCGTGGAACATGGGAGTCACTGGCTGGCCAGCATTTATTGCCCATCCCTAGTTGCCTGAGGACAGTTGAGAGTCAACCACATTTCTGTGGCTCTGGAGTCACATGTAGGCTAGACCAGGTAAGGACGGCAGATTTCTTTCCCTAAAGGACATTAGTGAACCAGTTGGGTTTTTCCAACAATTGACAATGGTTTCACGGTCATCAATAAATTCTTAATTCCAGATATTGAATTCAAATTCCACCATCTGCCGTGACAGGATTCAAACCCAGGCCCCAAGAATATTAGCTGAGTTTCTGGATTAATAGTCCAGCAATAATACCTCTAGGCCATTGCCTCCCCATTTATAGTGTGCTATCTTTCCACAATAATCTTCCAAAAGTGCAACATTTCACACTTCTCCTCATTGAACTCCATCTATCACATTTCTTCCCAATTCATCATGCTGACTATGTCATCCTGAAGCCCACGTCGCTATCTACTATCTTTCCAGGTTTTGCATCATCTAAAAGGTAAAAATACTGCCACCTACACAAGTCGTGAATAGAAAATAGTAACGGACCTAAAACTGAACCTTGGAGAATACCACTGAACGTTGTGGCTGAATCATATCACCATGTTAGACAAACAAAAATTTAATTCTTTACATATAAACCATAACCTAGCAATACTAAATGAAAAGATTATTTTGTCAATCCAGTCAGTCTCAAACTATTTGCTACTGATGAGATTAACCCTTCCCATGCCGGCCATATCCCTCATCCATCAGCACTTCTGTTGAAACATAAACCATAGAATCCCTATGGTGCAGAAAGACATTATTCAGCCCATTGAGTCTGCATCGACTCTCCAACAGAGCATCTTACTCAGGCCCACCTCCGCCCTAGCCCCATAGCCCCACGTATTTATACTAGTTGCAGACAAAACGGCTCTGACAAAATGCCAGGGACTGCTAGAAACATCCTGTAGAGAAACATAATTAAAATACATTTCTTAAAGGTGCAGTTTCATCTCATAGGGGACATGAATTCATTCATCCTAATTTTTGTGCTTGAGGACCATGGTTCGTGATATCCCTGCACCTGTTCAGATCAACTTATCTTAATGACTTCTGTGCAAGTTCCTGCACCTCCAGTGCTTGTCTCCTCACAGTGCTTCTGGGTTGCTGTGTACACAGTAGGTGGTGCTGACAGCATTGCTGTAGACCACATGGTGTAGGCTGCCTGCTTTTCATGATGGCAAGTTGCTTCTTGAAGGGAAATTAGAACGAAAGATTGCTGCAATTAAATTCTTGCCACCTGTACACAAGGGTAACAGATTGATGAATGGAGTTCAATGCTCCAAACACCCATCATTCATGCAACAACATTCCCTGGCACTTAGGGCTGACACTAAATATCCAGATACTCCATCTTACCCTTTGGAGGCACAGGAATTTGTGCAGAAATGATTCAGCTGAGGTTGGTAAGCAAATTTAGTGTCTTAACCGCCTTGATCTGAATGGGCATAGTCACATCGTGAATTGCAATTCCTATTTCCAAACACCAGGGCCAATGAATTTCATGCCCATGATATCCACATTTGGCATCCTGGCATTACATCAATCCTTAGATGTGACCATTCAGGATGGTGCTAATTCAATGTGTTCAGGTGAATGCTGGGGTGCAACTGTGTGAACCTTTATCAATGAAGAGTACCACATGGGCTGTGTGAACAGCACTCCAGGGCACTGCCCAATGCTGAGTTAGAAAGGTGAGCTTCCACAATGCCATTAGAAGCAGCACTAGACAAATCAATTTCTCACACAGAAACTTGAAGGAAAAATAACGGTAAAGTCACCATAGTCCCAGTTAACCACAGGCTGTGACTGGTGGTGATTTAACCTGAGAAAAATCACACCTCAGGTGAGGGGCAAGGTTGAAAAGGAGCAGCCTTCATGAATAACCTCAGCCAGTATGGGCACTGAACCTGTGCTGTTGGTGTTGCTCCACATCACCAACTGTCCAGCCAGCTGAGCTAAACTCCATGAAAATGTACAGGCCTAGTTTTAACAAAGATCTATCTTATAAGTGTTATAATTCAGGTCAGAAACTCCAGAGTGTTTTATATGAAGTCTGCCTGAATCATAAGTTTTTCACTTTGAATCTAGCTAGAGTATGCATGACAGGTTTCACTTCAGGTATGATTCAAATAAACCACTAGGGAGGTTGTATCAAACAAAGGTTATTTAAGAATATAGTTAACATGTATAGAAAGAAAATTAGCAATAACTTGCATTAATTACAAACTAAACAAAACAAACATGATAATATATAACCCTTAACAAATATATCTGAAATGTTCCAATCAACCAAAACTTCCCATAGACAAAACCTTTCCACAGATTTAACACAGCAAGGACTAATGCTCATGTGATACTGGAACTGGGTCCATTTGTTGGAGAATTGAATCCCTGACTTCTCAGCCTTGTAACTTCTAGCAACCTTTTGGATACACCCAGAACAGTTGGAAGTCAGAATAGCTTCCCAGAACACCAGGAAGACTCTCTGGTCAACCCAACAGATTTTCTACTCCAGGAAGGCAAGACGCCTTGCTTTCAGCTAACCAGCAGAATTTCCAAAACCAGGGAGAGAGAGAAACACTTCTTTTTAGTTTGATGTCCCTTCTAAAACTAAAACTGCAGCCAGCCAAACAGAAAATGAAACCTTAAATTCACTAGGAAGAAATAAAACTGTCCAAAAACACATGACCTGCCAATCAGTCTTCCTCTTAACAATTCAGTGTCATAAAAAATCCCAGAGTAAAATTAAACAATCCCATTGAAGCCATTGAAGTAGCAATAAAATGACTTCTACAGACAGCTGGCAACAATGAAAACTGAGGCTGTGAGAGCTGCAGAGAACATGAGTTAAAATCTCTTAAAGGTTCACTAATGTCTTTTCTTTCAAAGATGCAGCCACTTTTATTAAATAATGGGTACGAATCAAATATTGTTATAGTTCCAGGATAGTCAGGGCATTAAAATGTTTCATTTACTGCAGAGAGCCTTAAAAAAAGTCAAAGGAGAAAAATAAATCGACGCAAATTCAATCATCATATAGCTCTACCATTTGCTATTATAACTTACTGACTCGTTAAATTTGGTGTGTGTCTGTGCCGTGCTCATATTTGCTGCAAAGCTCAGATCAACAATTGGCTAGAAAATTCTTGGCCCCACTAGGTCTGTTTTGATTTGATTTGATTTATTATTGTCAAGTGAATATTCAGCATATTCAGTAGAAAGTATTGTTTCTTGCGCGCAATACAGACAAAGCATTCTGTTCATAGAGTACGTAGGGGAGAAGGAAAGGAGAGGGTGCAGAATATAGTGTTACAGTCATAGCTAGGGTGTAGAGGAAAATCAACTTAATATATGGTAGGTCCATTCAAAAGTCTGATGGCAGCAGGGAAGAGGCTGTTCTTGAGTCGGTTGGTACATGACCTCAGACTTTTTTATATTTTTCTTAACAGAAAAGGTTGCAAGAGAGTACGTCCTGGATGTGTGGGGTCCTTTATTATGTTGGCTGCTTTTCCGAGGCAGCGGGAAGTGTAGACAGAATCAATGGATGGGAGGCTGGTTTGCATCATAGACTGGGTTACGTTCACAACTCTTTGTAGTTTCCTACGGTCTGGAGCCAAACCAAGCTGTGATGCATCCAGAAAGGATGATTTCTATGGGTGCATCTGTAAAAATTGGTGAAAGTCATAGTGGACATGCCAAATTTAAGTGAGAGGGATTGATTGGGATAATTGACAGATCATGGGGGATCTAGAAATGCCTAGTGTTCACCCAGGTAACAATGCAAGGTTTGGGTCCGTGTGTAGACAGCAATGGAGGTCCATCAGTCTCGAGGCTAGGAACCTCAGAAATCCTGGACATGCATATTTAGATTGGCCTTCCAAAGCCACGAACATTGATAAGCTTGGTCAAATGCACTTCTGAAGAACACAGGAAAACAATGGAGGTTGGAGATGATGGGGTGAAAAAAGAATGCGGGGCTTGGTATTAGATAGGATACTAAATGGAATCCTAACAAAAATAAGGTGCCGAAATTTGTTCCTGGTACCATTAATCATCTGTGACAGACAAATGGGCTGTTTTTGAATATCAATAACAATTCGGGCAAATTATTCTTGTGTAAAAAGTATGTTAAATCTTTAGAACCCACCTTAACCTCCAGATAGACCTTGGTTTAAGTTCATAAGCTAATAAGATATAGGAGCAGAATTAGGCCATTCAGCCCATCGCGTCTGCTCTGCTATTCGATCATGGCTGATATGCTCCTCATTCCCATTTTCC